>NC_067401.1:16290269-16590269 GCF_016432865.1 Antechinus flavipes
TCCATCAATGAGCCTGAACGAAGAAGCGATTGATTCCATTTCAGCAATGTGATAAAGCTTTTCCTCCCTTTTTCTTAACTCCTGATGTAATCTTGAGAAATTCTTATGGAGAAGCAGCATGATGTGGTGGATAGAGAGATGGCCATTATACTCCCCACTTTCCCCATTATTATCAATATTATTATATTCACTGAGGCTTAGGAAATTTGTAACTTGCTTGAGATGAGCCTCCTTGTGAGAGCTGACCAAAGCTGGAAGCGACCAATTGAGCCAATCAGTGCCAGATGCACCGAGGCTACTACATGTGCTAGAAGAATAAACAACAGCAACAGCATTAAGTGCCGATCCCCTCCACGATTGTCAGTCTTTCTTCTGTTCTTGATAGGTGAAATCCACAATCGGCCACAGCATACTTAACCTCCATGATTGTGCTAATCTCTGTTTCCCAATGATTAACCTAATTAACCCTCTCTTGTTTTCTGCTGTCAAAGATGGTAATTGTCTCTTGTCAGGGAACTCCATCCCTTTGTGAAAAAGCCTCAGATGGGACTCACAATCTGCTGGCTCTGCTCAAGGCATCGTCACACTATCCATTTGGTTCTGCTCATAAACTTTAAAAACATTCAAGCTAGAGGGGGGCGGGAATGGGGATGGGGATGATTCAGTGTCCAAAATGAAAGAGGTGATAACTTTGTTATGTTCTACCCAGGTCTAGTCATATCTCAAGTAGTCTGGGCCATTCTGTCTAACACATTTGGGGAAGGATAGAAGAACACAGATGAAGAATTGGAAGGGACCTCAGAAACCAACCACTCATTTCATAGCTAGGGAAACTGAAGCCAAGAAGATGGAATTATTGGCCCAAAATCGCAGCAAGCAGCAGAGGTGGAAATTCAATCCGCTTCCTCTGACTCCAAAGCCAGGATACTTTCTATTGTTCTTTGCTGTTCATTGGCTTCAAGAAGATGGGACTGGAGACCATGCCAAATGAGACAGAAATGTAGAGATTGACAGAGACACACAGAGAGACAGAGACAGGTAGAAACAGAGAGACAGATATATATAGACACACACACATCTATATCTATATCTATATCTATATCTATATATAGAGAAAGACTTGAGATATACACAGAGAGATATACAGAGAGAAATAGATATACACACAGAGAGACAGAGACAGAGAGCACAAGGGACAAAATCATATAATCACAGGTAGGGAAATAGAAGGGACCTTAGAGATAATCTTAATGTAACTTCTTCATTTTAAAGTTCATAGGACTGTGTGATTTAGAGCTAGAAGGAGAATCTATTCCAACCTCTTCATTTTACAGATGAGGAAACTGAGACTCAGGGAGATTCAATGACTTGTTCTTTTTACAATACTACGAGGAGACTGGGACCTGGAAAGGGACTATCAGACACTTTGCTCCTCTTGGGCCCATCCTACATGACAGCAAAACTAAAAATGGAGCTCCCCCCCAAAAAACTTCATGAATTGACCAATCTATTGGACACCGAATCCTAGGTTGGGAGCTATTGTCTTACTGAATTAAATTAGTTCTCACTATCCTAAAGATGTGACTTCATCTTAGAAGGTTGATGGACTTTGGCAGGAGTTTGGTTCAGCATGCTGGACAGCTCCCTCACTTATATTTTCTTTTTGTTTCTGGGTGCATTTTCTCGGTTGCTCTCCAAAGGGTCAGAATGAGAATGAGCCCCCCTGAAGGCTCCCTCTCTCCAGGCTACAATGCTAACTTTACATACTTCAATTTCAGGTCAGCTTAGAAAGAATAGTTTATGATCGCTGGTGAAGTCTCTGTTCAGTCAATGTGGAATTGTAGAATACTGCATTCTAGTTGTAATTCTATGGATAACTTGTATATGACTTTAGGTTAAGTCATTTCTCCTCCTCTTGGCCTTAGTGCCCTCCTGTCAAAGGATTTTGTAGTCCCTCAAGCTTGAATATTTTTTAAGTTTTATCATCCTAAGTTCTTTTCCCTCTTATCAAAAACTTGATATGAGCCCATGCTAATATTCTCTTCCTGTGAAATCCTATGGGGCTGAGAACCTGCCCCACATGATTTAACATGTTATTCTATCCTTCCTTTTAAAATTCTTAACTGTTTCATGTTTTCCAGAAATATAAGCTCCCTGTGATCAGGGATCCTTCTCTGCCAAAGTGTAAATCACAGAATATGCAATGGAGGGCTCTGTCAAAAAATGTCCCAATAATCTCAAGATGACCCTTAGTCAAGAACTCTCTTCTTACAAGAGGATCAAGCTCTCGATTCAAATGTTTCCAAACTTCCTGGATTCAAGCTTTTCTTACTCCTTGGCTCATCGCCCCCATCCTGCTATAAGATGCTGGAGAAATCTTTAAAACAAACTTGGGTATAGATTCATTCACTCAGCTAGCTTTTTCAGAGCACTTCCTTTGTATTATACAACATTGTGCTCTAGAGATCTTTCTTCTATCTGAATAAGTCACTCTTGCTCTAATGGTTCCTTCTCATTGGAAGCACTTGGAATTTTTTCTCTCGGAACACCAAAGGCTTTAAAAGAAACCCCCTCTTATTTGTTGGTAGGGAAGATAACAAAAGTACAATGGAGAATTACACAGCCTATGGGGTTAAAGAGAAGAGAGGAAGACAAGATCCTTGTTTGTCTGGACTTCTCTTTGGAGCCTTCTGTTTTCCATCTTCTCTTATGCATTCCGGGTGGATGACTCCCTAACCCCCACCATGTCGCCAGAGACAAGACCCACTACTAGAGGAGAAAATCTCAAAAGAGATGACTTGCACCATTTAAAAGACATTGACTACCCATCTTCAGCTTGGATCCATCCCAGCCCCTCCTCACACCCCCACACCTCCTGACTTCCAAGCAGCCAGTGCATGATGCATAAAATTGGGTGGTTTATGACAAATGTTCATGGTACTCATGATGATTCAATTGGATGGGATTTTCCAAGAAGGGCGCTTGAGAATTCAGATGCATTTGGAAAAAGAACTGTGACCACCGGCCTCTTCCCTAACTCCCCCTACTCCTCCCCGGCTACCCTTCCCCTCTGGCTCCCAGAGTTCCATCCTTGAGGAGATAAAGAGCCAGAAGCAGTATATTGAAGTTAGCTTTGTTGTTCTCCCCTTCTTTTCAGAACCCTCATGCCCTTTCTTCTTTCTTGGGACTCATCTCATATCCCCATCTTGTCACCAATGCCAACTTCATTTTCCTGTGTCATGTTATCAACAGCTCTCACGTAAGGAGTTGATCTATAACAAGATATCCTCTCAATGGATTCGAAATCAGAGAATACATATTTGACCTTGGGCCAGTCACTTTTCTCAGGGCCCAATTTTCTTCATCTACAAAATGAGGCAATTGGAACAAATAGCCCCTAAGAGCCTTTTGGTTCTAAACCTATAATCCTATACACAATGCCTCCATGACTTTAAAAGAACAGAGCCAGAATGGCGATGTTTCAAAAACTATAATAAGTAATTGAAGAAAGATTTGAGGGTCCTTTTCAGCCTCACCCAGATAATTCCATATAGGAAGTCATCTATTCTATTTATAAAGCTTTATACCTTGCTCTCACATAGTTTCCCATGACCTCATACCTGGGCTTTCTTTTTCCCTGGGATCACTCAAAATTGGTATTAGTTGACTTTTGAGGGCTCAGAGAGAATCTAAAAGACAAGTTTAAGTGAATCCAAACCAACAGGAATTTATCGTTGAATTGAATGCTGACAACCATATCCTCACCATGATTTTTGAACGATTCAGCATGCTCCATTCAGACAAAGGCAGAAGAAATGTAGGTGAAGAAGGTGGAGGACAGGAGACTCCTATATCCACCAAACTTGACTGATTGATTCTATGAGTCTTAGGCAAATGGGGAGAAGATTTTCTAATAGAAATCCTGGGTAATGTGCAAACTGCCTCTTCTAAGAGGAAAGGAGTAGAAACATAAGCACTCAATTTGAAACTATGTTCAAAATGTTATCAAACTGTATACCCTTTGATCCAGCAGTGCTACCACTGGGCTTATGTCCCAAAGAAATCTTAAAGAAAGGAAAAGGACCTGTATGTGCACGAATATTTGTGGCAGTCCTCTTTGTAGTGTCCAGAAACTGGAAACTGAGTGGATGCTCATCAATTGGAAAATGGCTGAATAAATTGTGGTATATGAATGTTATGGAATATTATTGTTCTGTAAGAAATGACAAGCAGGAGGATTTCAGAGAAGCCTGGAGAGACTGACATGAACTGATTCTGAGTGAAATGAGCAGGACCAGGAGATCATTATATACTTCAACAACAATATTATATGATGATCAATTCTGATGGACGTGGCCCTATTTAACAATGAGAGGAACCAAATCAGCTCCAATAGAGCAGTCATTAATTAAACCAGCTACACCCAGGGAAAGAACTCTGGGAGATGACTCTGAACCACTACATTGAATTCCCAATCCCTCTATTCTTGTCTGCCTGCATTTTTGATTTCCTCCACAAGCTAATGATACACTATTCCAAAGTCCGATTCTTTTTGAACAGCAAAATAACTGTATGGACATGTATACTGATATCGTATTTATTTTATACTTTAACATATTTAACATGTATTGGTCAACCTGCTATCTGGGGGAGGGGGTGGGAGGAAGGAGGGGAAAAATTGGAACAAAAGGTTTGGCAATTGTCAATGCTGTAAAATTACCCATGCATATATCTTGTAAATAAAAAGCTATAATAATAATAAAAAGAAACATAAGCACTTATTTGCTCACTGTCCCAATCTTTGTGTAAACCAGGATTTGCTCTGATGGAATTCTCATTTCTTAAAGGCTACCAAGGTTAGGGGCTCAGTGATGGAGTGGGTTATGTGCCAGGATGCCAGGAAGTAGGATGCCTCAAAGTTCCATTTCAATGATGTCACAGAATTGTGAGGAGGAGTTCAGAAATGCAGTCCAGCCCGTGGCTTGCTGTTCTCTTGGCATGAGCACCACTTTTTTCCCATAGGGAAATTTGTTCCTGTTTTTAGAGATGGTAGAGGACAAGGGGCCTTCTTTCTGGATGACTCAGCTACATTTGGGAAGTTATCGTGTTGCAGAGAAAAGAGCCTTGGATTTGGAATTGGGGATCTGGGCTCAAATAGCAACTTTGCTGCTTCCTACCTGGGTGCCCTTGAATTTCTAGAACCCCTCTGGGCTTCAGTTTTCTTATCACTGTATTAGATGCGTCAGAGTTCCCTTTCTATTCTAAATCTTTGATTCTATGACCTGAAGATCATGGAATTCCAGATTTGGTGAGGGGACTTTCAGGTCATCTTATCCAACCTCTCGTTCTAGACAAAAATCATCTCTATTACATTCCTGGTGGGCTTGAGGCCTTTTCTGGGCCCGATTACAGTCCACTTCTGCTATTATTTCTTGTGTGTGGCCAGAAGATCTAGGCTGACATCCTGCCCCTTATGCTTACTCCCTATGTGAGCTTGTGGGAATCATTTAATGTCCATGGCTCCCAATTTTCTCCACTATAAAATGATGGAATTAGACTAGGTGACCACTGAGATCTCTTCCATCTCTGCACCTTTGAAGCATAGTAATTCAATGATTTCAGAGAAATCAGTGCTCTCATTTCTCCTTTCTGAGCTTCAGTTTCCTGATTTATATAAGACTTTATGATATTGAAAGTCCATTGCAACCCTCCTTCTACAATTTAGTGGAAAGAACGATGGCTTTTGAAGTGAAAGCCTAGGAGTCAACCAAAACCTCTTTGTTTCTAAGTATTCTATCCTGTACAGTGAAGAGGTTGGACTAAACCTCTCTGTATGCTCACATCATGATTTTTGTTAAGGAGGAGAGAGGAAAAAGAGTCTACATGGTCCTTACCCTCGAGGAGTTCATTGGATGAAGGGTCTTCAATCGGATTAGAGAGACCAGATTGGAGAGATAAGGAATAGTTTAAAAGGTCATAAGTAGGGGTTTAGGTGATCTCAGAGGTCCTGGCCAATGCTTACATTCTATGCTCCTTAACTGGGATTTCTAATGCCAAGGAGCTCAATGGTTCACAAAGCAGTTCAATTATTAGATGGAAAAAATGAAGGAATAATGGAAGTGAGTAATTTCTGTTCAAGGTCATGTAGTCAGTGACAATGTTCAAGAGGAATCGAGGGAGGGAAATATCTGACTATTAGAAAGTTCACTCTTGTATTGAGCTAAAATCTGCTTCCCTACAATTTCCACTCATTTTTCTAATTCTTCCCTCTGGGGCCAAGGAGAATGAATCTAACCCCTCTTCCACATGACAGCCCTTCAGAGAGTTTTATTTTTATTTGAAAGATTGCTGTAGTCTTCACCTGTCCCTATCTATGGAGAGCTGAGGGTAATTAAGGGCTGTCTTGATGGGTTGGTTTTCTGGGCAGGAGACAGACTGTGCTCATTAAAGTCATTCTCTCTCCTTCCTCCAACCTCATCTAACCCTGCTTTGCAATCCTTTTATGACTCTTATCAAATTTTGCCTCATGTTATAATTACTGATACATATACTGAGAGAGAGATATATACTTACACATGTATACATTACATAAACTCACAATAGATGCATACATATGTGCAAACATGTACGTGTATATATGTATATATGTTTATGGATGGATTTATATATATCACGGGTATATTTTTTCTATTATCCACAGAATTGATATTTCTAAAAGAGAGACACAGCAGAAAAAAGGAGTTTGGGGCAAGATCTATAAGGTGATAAAATAAAAACTGTTTAAAAGAAGGAACTCAAAATAGGTATCTCAAGCTTAAATTCCATGAGGAATACAGAGACTACAAAAGAAGTAAACAAGGTAAAGGTCATGAATCAAAGAGAAAAAATTTAGAATGACAGAAATGGAAGGGAAATAATGAAGAGAAAGATGGAAAAATCTTTCCCCTCCCCCCAAAAGGTGCAGAAAATGAAATTTTAAAACTAACAAGCAAAATGAGAAGAGGAGAAGAGGAAGGAGGAATATCACTTGACTATTTAATTGAGAGAAAAAAAGAATTTGGAAATTAGATTTAAAAAGACATAAAAAGAAGTAACAAACAGAGGCAGCTAGGTGGCATAGTGGATAGAGCACCAATCCTGAAGTCAGGAGGATCTGAGTTCAGATCTCGCCTCAGACACTTAACCCCAAATGCCTCAGCAAAAAGAAGAAGAAGAAGAAGTAATAAATTAAAAAAAAAAAACTCTAAAACTAGATAAATGGCCTGGGGGCTTGAATTGCAGGGGAAAAGAGCTAATAGAAATACAGTTGTATTAAAGTAGTTTAAGATAAAATAACTGGGGGCAATTAAATGGCACACTGGATAGAGTACCAGCCATGAAGTTAGGAGGTTCAAATCTGGCCTCAGACACTTAACACTTCCTATCTGTGTGATCCTAGGTAAGTCACTTGACCCCAATTGCTTCAGAAATAAATAAATAAACAAACACATAAATAAAATATCTGAAGAGACAAAGTACCCTATGAAAAGGAAAAAATTCTAATTGAGAAAAATTAGAGACAATTGGAAAAAATGTAAACTTAACTCTCATTGCTTTAAATGTAAATGGATTAAACAATCCAATAAAGTTAAAAAGACAGAGATTGGCTAAGAAAACAATGGCTCAAATTTAGGCTCAAACCTAAATAACAAAGATCTACATAGTATATAGAATGAATGATTTTTCATGACAGTTATGTCATAGTAGAAAGAACATAGTATTTGGAGTCAGAATAGCTGGCTTAAAATCCTAGCTTTGCCATTTGGAAAACCTTAAGGAAGTTCATTTAACCTTTCTGAATCAGATTTTCCTTTCCGTAAGATGAAAAGGGTACAGATACAGATATCTGTAAAGATATCATCCCATGGGGCAGTAATAGGAACAATGGGTTTGGAGTTGAAGGATCTAGTTTGAATCCTTGTTTAAGAAACTATTAATTACTAGAAGTGTGACCTTGGACAAGTCCCTTTCTCTCTTGAAAGTTTGGTTTCCTTCTCTATAAAATACTCAACAATCTCAAAGCCACTTGGAATGATGTGATCTTTCAAATTTAAATTCTATGATCTGATCTTTTTTTTTAATAGCTTTTTATTTACAAGATATGTACAGGGTAATTTTTCAACATTGACAATTGCAAAACCTTTTGTTCCAACTTTTCCTTTCCTTCCCCCTACCCTTTCCCCCAGATGGCAGGTTGACTAATACATGTTAAATATATTAAAGTATAAGTTAAAAACAATATATGTATACATGTATGATCTGATCTTTTGGTCATCCTCTCCTTTGCTTTGGGATTAGCTTTTCTACTTCCCATTTCCATTTTTAACTATTATATTCCTTCACTGACTTTCTAAATCTTAATTACGTAGAACCTTCTGCTATATTTATGAGTCATTCTTTATTGAATTCCTAAAGTACAAGTCTGACCATGTCCAAATCTTCCTTCTCCTCCTCTACCCCAATAAACTTTGGTTTCGGAACAAAATTAAACTCCTTTGTTTGGCATATAAAGCCTTTAACAATCCGGTCACAAACTGTCTTCCCAGTCTTATTCTACATTGCTGTTTCTCAGATGGCTCAGCCAAACTGACCCCTTAACGTTCCTCATACATCATCACATTTCACTTTTTGTCTTTGCACCAATGGCCCCTCCCATTCAAAGAATGTACTCTCTCCTCATCTCTGCCTCAGAAATCCCTCATTTCCTTCATGACTCAGCTCAGACACCATTTTCTCCATTAAGTCTTTCTTTCTTTCCTCCCCAGTTCCCCAGATGCTCTAGTGCCTTCTCTAAATAAGAATATTTTGTATTTGTCTTGTCTGTACCTATATATGGCTATGTTATCTCCCTCATTTCAATGTAAACTATTTGAGGACAGGTATTATTTCACTTTTGTCTTTATATCCCTAATGCCCAGCAGAGTTCTGGGCATCAAGTGGCTTACTAAGTGTTTATAGGTTGACTCTCTCTTAAAGTATATTTTAGCCCACTTTCATAGCTATATCTTCTCATGACTCCCCCTCAGGGAAACCTAATATGATGTGATGCTTGGATGAATTGACGGGATCCTAAATGCAAATCTGAAAGGAACTTCCAAGGACACCTAGTTTTTTCCCTCATTTTTCAGATGAGGAAACTAAGGCACAATGTTGAAGTGACTTGTCCATGGTCACATAGCAAGTGTCAAAAGTCAGATTTGAACTCAGGTCCTCCTGATTCCAAGTTCAGTAAGTTATCAGTTATTTTACCACCAGGTTAGTAATTGAGCAAAGAATACTGACCCCTGAACTTCTCAAGCTCCTCTCCAAATCTACTGAGGCTCATGGTCCAATAGCTCACACTCTACCTTTGGCCCATACCCTTCTCCTACTGATCCTCTTCAGCTCTCCCCACAGGAGACTCACATGTGGCGACCATGTTGATCCTCCCTGGTCAAGACTCCCTCCTTCTCCATCAGCATCTGTCGGAAGGTCCCCACCTTCTGCCGGATCTCCTCTTCAGAATACCTGCAGTAGGCAGAGATATAAAAGAGGGGTAAAGCAAGGCTGGGGCCATTAGAGTCTTTGGCTTCCATTGACCCACAATAACCCACTCTGGATTTTGAGGAAACTGGAGATCTTTCTGTTTTGCAGAAAGAAAACTGAGGGGAGATATAATCAAGGAGGAACTCTGAGATTAGATAACCCTTCTATTGGCTGGAAGTAGGGATTAAGGTTTGAGGACAGGAAATGTTTAGGTCCATTTTTGTTCCTGTAACACTTTCCACCACTGAAATGTGCAGCAGTTGTTGATTATGCTTTTTGGATGGTGAGAAGCTCGTTACCTCACGAGGCATCCCGTTCCAATATTAGACAAGTCTGGAGTGATACAAACAGAAGGGAGAGATTGAAGGGAGGAGGGGACATTGTGACTGGCAGCCAGGATCCAGGACTAGCCCAGTTCATTCTTTCCTCTAAAATAGAATTAAGTACCCAAGAATGAGGCAGACCTGAGACCTGTCTCACCCCTTCCACCTCAGCCCCCTGTTGGGGTCCATGCATACAGTAGAGCTGAACTAAGCAGGAATTGGCAGCAGAGGGGGTGAAAGCTCCAATCTAATGAGTGTGACTATAACTGAAATAGCACTCCAAATTATTTTGAGATTGCTTGATGCTTAGTGCTTTCCATGTCAACCAGGTGATCCCACCAGCTGCAGATCATAGATTTAGAGTCAAAAAGGAACTTAGAGGTTATCCGATCCAACCTCTTCATTTGACAGTTAAAGAAACTGAGATCCAAGGAGTCCGTGACTTGACCAAAGTCACATATTTAGTAGGTCTGACTTGAAATCTAATGATTTTTCCACTATTCCTTTCTGTTTCTGTAACTGAAAGGTGCCTAAAGTGATAATATCTAGCAGGTATCAGAAGAGAGCAGCTTCCTCTTCTGGGCAGCAGATTGAACAAAGAGCCCTCAAGTGGCACTGTACCCTTCCCTCCCCGCTCTATAATCCCCTTCCTTTCACTCCCATCTCAGTGATCTTCTTTCCAGTCCAGGACAAGTCAAACTCTCTCCCCATTTTGAGATGAATCATGGGGGCAGAGGAAGAAAAAATATCAACATTTCACATTTCTATAGGACAAAATCATGGGAAGCGAGGTCAAGAGACCCACGTTCTCATTCTAGTCCTGCCATTTATAAGCTGTGTGACCTTAGGCCAGGTGTTTTTCCTTTCTGGCTCACAGTTTCTACTTCAATAAAATCTCTTAATCTCTTCCATCTTGAAATGGTCTGAATGAGATGACTTCGGATTTCTCTTCTAACCACAAAATTCCTCAGCTCTAAATTTTGGGATTTAAGATTCTATTGTACCCACCCTTCCAGAGAAATCTAGCACCTTTGATAGTTACGGAACAAGAGAACCAGCATTGAAAACCAGGTCTCTTGAATCTCCCTAAATCTGATGATCTTTCAACTGCTCAATCTGTAATTGTTATAGACTGGTGGGTAGCACCCTCTCCATGAAACCTTTCTCACTCTTCTCAGTTCTTATTGGTTCTCATTTCTCAAATGACTTTTTTTCTCTGTTTAGACATTGCTTCTTCCCACTAGAATATTAGCTCCTAGAGGGTTTCCTTTTTCTTTAACTCTCCAGTGCCTAGTCCAGTGTCTGGCACATGTTGAAGGCATGATATATCAAAAACTTGTGATTTGTCCTGAGGAGAACAAACTGAACCTATTTAGGATTTCATGGGTATGTTCAGGGAATCATATGAGGTTTCAGAGAGAATAGGATTTACACAAGATCATATAGGTATTAAGGGCTCCAGGCAGGCTTTGAATCTATTTCTTGCTGTTCTAGGCTTAACACTTAACACTTTCCCATACAGTCTTCCTTTAAGTAGATGCTTTAACATGGGGAGTTAGGTCCATTGGGATAGAGATTAGGGCCATTCCAGGTTTTGAGCCTTCTCCTAGTCACGTCAGGTTACCTGAGGGAAAAGTGTTTATAACCCAAATTACTGAGCTATCAAATAAATATTAAGTGTTGGGAATATTATTTAATAGTATAACATGAATATACTTTCCTGTAATTGTTATGAATATTAATCAAATATCTAAATACAGGAAAGAAATACTAATGGATTCAAGCTAAAATAAATGAATATGAATGACCAGGTGATATCAATGAAGAAAAATCTCTCAGCCTGGAGAAAACATTAAAAGTTATGTGTGAGCCTGAATGCGTGCTTGTTTTTTTAAACACATTTTTGTTGATTTTTTGGTTCTTAACAAAAATCTTTGCTCAATTTGTCCTTGTATATCTCCCCCTTTCTTCTCCCCAAGAACCTCGGTGTATGAATGTTTATGTGTGCTTGAAGTGGGAGAGGGGAAAGAAAGGAATGGGTACCGAGGAGCTACCAAGGTAGAATGATAAATGTGCCTCAGAAAGAAGTGTTTTTGGAAAATAGGATCATAGATTTAGAATTGCACTATTTTAGACAGTGGTTTGGGACCATGCATCAAAAGTCACTAGACTGTGCCTACCTTTTTAACCAGAACTAGGCCAATAACCCAAAGAAATTAAAGAAGGAGGAAAAGGATCTATATGTACCAAAATACTTGTGCAGCATCTGGAATTATGCCCAAAAAGTTATCAAACTATGCATTCCCTTTGATCCAGCAGTGCTACTACTGGGCTTATACCCCAAAGAGATACTAAAGAAGGGAAAGGGACCTGTATGTGCCAAAATGTTTGTGGCAGCCCTGTTTGTAGTGGCTAGAAACTGGAAAATGAATGGATGTCCATCAGTTGGAGAATGGCTGGGTAAATTGTGGTATATGAATGTTATGGAATATTATTGTTCTGTAAGGAATGACCAGCAGGATGAATACAGAGAGGCTTGGAGAGACTTACATGAAGTGATGCTAAGTGAAATGAGCAGAACCAAGAGATCATTATACACTTCGACAATGATATTATATGAGGATGTATTCTGATGGAAGTGGCTTTCTTTGACAAAGAGACCTAACTGAGTTTCAATTGATCAATGATGGACAGAAGCAGCTACACCCAAAGAAAGAACACTAGGACATGAATGTGAACTATTTGCATTTTTGTTTTTCTTCCCGGGTTATTTCTACCTTCTGAATCCAATTCTCCCTGTGCAACAAGAGAACTGTTCGGTTCTGCAAACATATATTGTATCTAGGATATACTGCAACATATCTAACATATATAGGACTGCTTGCCATCTAGGGGAGGGGGTGGAGGGAGGGAGAGGAAAAAATCGGAACAGAAGCGAGTGCAAGGGATAATGTTGTAAAAAAAATTACCCTGGCATGGATTCTGTCAATATAAAGTTATTATTAAATAAAAAACCCCACAAAATATGTGTGCAGCTAATATTGTGGGGCAAAGTATTGGAGACTAAGGCAGGGGGGTAATAATAAATTATAAAATAGCTGAACAGATTATAGTCTATGAATATGTTGGAATATTGTGGTGCTGTAAAAGATGACAAAGGAGATGGATTCAGCGAAACCTTCAAAGATCTATATGAACTGATGCAGAATAAAGTGAGGAGAACCAGACAAATATATTTTACAATAAAATTGGATAAACAAGGATCTTGAAAAGAAGTCAGAATTCTGATCTATGAAATGGCCAATTACATCTCCAGAGAAGTGATGAGGAAGCCTGCTACCCACCTCCTCACAGATGACAGATACAAGTTACAGAAGGAGATATATATTTTTGGATGTAGCAAATGTGTAGAATTGCTTTGATTGACTGTCTAATTTGTTACAAGAATTGTGTTTTTTCTTTTTTTATTTTGAGGAGAGGGACCAGGAATTTTGCTATTTTTAAAAAAAGAAAGAAGGCCATTGAAACACCTTTAAAATGTTCAGAAAGAGCAGAAAAAAAGGTCAGTGGGAAGCAGAACAAATTGGAAAATAACCCATGATAAAGAAAGAAATAGGTAGAATTTTATATATACGTACATATAGTTAAGAGGTGTTTAATGTAGATTCATGGCTTCACATGAAATCTTTTTCCGTCTCATTTTGTAAGTGGAAATGTTCTCTTTCTTTTTTTAGTGTTTGTTAAATTCAGAATAAAATTTTTAAAAAATTAAATAGATTTAGAGTTGGAAAGGATGTTGGAGTTCATTTAATCCAACTCCACATCCTCCCTCCAACTTCATTTTACTGATGGGAGGCCCAGGAAGGTAAAATTACTTATCCAAAGTAAGGAGAAAGAAAGGAAACAACCATTTATTAAATGCATACTATGTGCCAGGCACTGTGCTAAGTACTTTATAAATATTCTCGTTTGATCTCACAATACCCCTGTGAATTAGGTGCTATTATGATCCCCATTTTACAGATAAGGAAACTGAGACAAACAGAAGTGAAGTGACTTGTCACATAGCTAATATGGGTCTAAGGCCAGATTTGAATTTGGGTCTTCATGACTCCAAGCTCCACTCTATCCATTGCATCACCTAGCTGCTTCCTTAGAGTCAATTGCCTCCCCACACACACCTCACCCCTCTCTCCAATCCTTAGAGAGGGAGGTAGTGAGCTCCTCATCACTGCTTGCTTTAAGGAAAGCAAGATCAAACATCAATGGTCAATAAGCCTTTATTCAATGGCTACCATGTGCCCAAATGAAACAGCCCTTACTCTCAAGGAGATTACATTCTTTTTTTTTTTTTTTTTTTTTTAAATTTTTTATTTAATAATTACATTATATTGACACTCATTTCTGTTCCGATTTTTTTTCCCCTCCCTCCCTCCACCCCCTCCCCTAGATGGCAAGCAGTCCTTTATATGTTGGATATGTTGCAGTATAAGGGAGATTACATTCTAATAGGGCATGTACCATGTGCATGCAAGATGCATACCCAGTAGATAGTCACCTTAAAAGAGAAAGTACTAGCAGCTAGATTCTTCAGTGGCCAGAGGGATCAGGAAAAGCTTCCTTTAAAAGGCACTGCTTGAGCTGAGTCTTAAAGGAAACTAGACATCCCAAGGAGAAATGAGGAGTAAATGGCTTCCAGGCATTGGGATCAATCTGGGCAATAGTAAGAGATGGGACGTGGAGAGTCATGTGTGAAGAATGGCAAGAAGGTCAGTGGAGCTGGGCTACAGTTTGTGGAGAAGAAAAAGGTGTAAGAAAATGAAAAACAGGGAAAGTTGTGGAGAAGAAAAAGGTGTAAGAAAATGAAAAACAGGGAAAGTTGTGGAGAAGAAAAAGGTGTAAGAAAATGAAAAACAGGGAAAGTTGTGGAGAAGAAAAAGGTGTAAGAAAATGAAAAACAGGGAAAGTTGTCGAGAATTCTGAGTGACAAACCAGGGAGTTGACTTTTTCACTTAAAGGTGCTAGGGAGCAGCAGTTTATTGGTGAGCAGAGGGACATAGACTTGGGCTTTAGGAAAATCAATGTCAGTAGTGCAGATGATGGATTGGAGAAGGGAGATATGAGCAGAAAGACCGATTAGGGAGCTGTTGGAAGGGTCTGTGCATGAGGGGATGGGGGCCCGAACTAGGGTAACTTTTATGTCTGTGGAGAGACAATGAAAGTAGAAACAAGATTTGGCAGATGATGGATTGGGGTGGGGAGGCAAGCTATCAAGCTACCAAGAGCACTCTGGAGGCATTTCTCTCTGGGAGAAATGTTGAATTGAATGGCTTCTAAGAGCCTTCCTGACTTTGAGCTTGCTTAGGAGGCTCCCTGACTTTGCTTCCAATAACAGTGCTTAAGAATCTCTCCAAAATGTTTTCTTGGCTGGGGAGGGAGGAGTGAAAATGTCAATTCAGAACTTCATCTCTGAGAAGGATCTGGAGCAGAATTCAGAATTCAGCCCACAAACTTCAAAGAGTCAGTGTCAGAAAAGCTTTTGTGCCTCCAATGGAGGCTGCCCGTTGCCCTTCCTTTAGGAAGCCTCTGGACAAAGAAATGCAGAATTTCAGTGTTGGAAGGAACCTCCACAGCCCCACTTCCACTTGAACAAGAGTCCTCCTTAAAATCTCTCTCCCCAAATGGCCATCCAACTTTTAATACCCTCAGTAAAGGGAAATTCACTGCCTGTCAAGAGAGCTCATTCCACTTTAAGACAGCTCTTATTGTCAGGCAGTATTCTCCTAGAGTCAAGTCTAAATTTGCCTGTTTGCAATTTCTACCTGTTGTTCTTAATTTTGTCCTGTGAGGACAAGTAGAATAAATGTGATCCTTTTATTTTCATTGCTGTTTAGTTATTCAGTCATGACTCTTCATGACCCCATATGCCATACTATCTAGGGGGCTTTCTTGGCAAAGATACTGGAATGGTTTTCTCCATTTCCTTCTCCAGTGAATTAAAGAGAAAAGAGATTAAATAACTGGCCCAGAGTAACACAGCTATAAGTGTCTGAGCCTGGATTAAACTCGGGTCTTTCTGACTCCAGGCCCAGTTGAACCACCCATTTGCTTCCCCCTTTATTTTAGTTTTCCAGTTTCTTAAATATTTCTCTCCTTTTTCCTCCAGAAAAATCACTCCTTCAATTGACCTAACGTGACACATTCAGAACTCTCACCAACCTGGATATCTTCTAGTTTATCGATACCCACACAAAGATGAAGTATCCTAAACTGAAAGCAAAATCCAGATGTGGTTGGATCAAGGCAGAGGACAATGGACTATCATCCTCTAAGCCACATGGGCCATGACTCTCAGGGCAGCTTTCTGTTTGTGTAGTCCACTTGACCCTCCAGATCTGCCTTGCTAGAGGAGAAAATGATTCTCCCTTCCTTCTTTGTAGAGGTGGGGGGCAAGGATATGGAACGTTGCATACACTGTCAGACTCGGTTGATGTATTGGTTAGTTTTGCTAAACTCCTTTTTTAATCTTTCCTTTGTTCTTTTTTATTCTTTGTTATAAGGAATGTCTCTCTGGAGAGGGGAGAGAGAAGTAACCTATTAAGAGATGAAAGTAATTTAAAAACCAAAGACAAATAAAAATTTTAAACCCCATATTTGTTCAGATCATCTGTGTTCTAGTCAAGTTGCCTTTACCTTGTCCTTGTGAACTTGATTTTTAAAAGATTGACATGTAAGCCTTTCCCCATAATAAATTTAATCTCATTTTATTTGGCCCCATGTGCTAGCCCATCAAAATCTTTTTGAATCATCACTGTCATTTATTGTTGTCCATCAGAGTTTTGTCCCTGGGCCTGGCTTCCTAAGGATTAGGATTTTCTCTCCTGTCCATGTGCATCTGAGATGTCCTGAGGACCATCCCCAACCACACTAGGAAGGGATGATACATGTGGTCAATATCATGAAAATGATTACACGTGAAGGACCTGGGTACTATTCCTTGGGTAAACTGCTCCCCATTTCTGAGGTCCATTTCCTCTACTGTAAAACGTGGGGGTTGGAGATGAATTAGATGTTTGCCAATCTCCTTTCCAAATTTTAAATACCGTGATCTTATAATTCTGTGACTTTGTCCCTAATCAGGTCACCTCTCTCATATCCTCAGAGTGAGGTCCCACTGCTGTTAGTCTGGATAAACAGATGGCGTAGGGAGGACATTGTAGAAGCTGGTTGAAGAATCATCTCCCACAAGCCTTCTCAGAGGAATCACTCAGCCCTTAATGAAAGTCTCCAGTCTCTTAATTTGGGGACTCATCACTTACTTCTAGTTGATAAACTTTATTTTTTAAAGCTTTTTATTTTCGAAACAAATGCATAGATAGTCCTCAACATCCACCCCTGCAAAACCCTGCGTTCCAAATTTCTTTTCTCCCTCCCTTCCCTCCACCCTTCCCCCAGATGGCAAGCCATCCAATATATGTCAAACATGTGCAATTCCTCCATACATAGTTCCACAATTATTATACTGCACAAAAATTGATAAGCTTTAAATGGAGGTTGAAGAGCTGGGGAGAAGGGTCTCTAGAGAGAAGCCTAGTGAATCTCTTTTCTCTCCCCTTTCTACTCCAATCAAAGGTTTGTAGGAAGAGCAGCTACTAATGAGTGGGATCGAGACAAGGTCTCTCTATATTTTCTCTTAATCAACTCATCCTGTCTGATAAAGTCAAGTCTCACCACTATGTCAGTGATTTCCAAATTTATCTCTGGATATACAGTCCCTCTACTCTGATTACTTACAGAACATACCCATTTGGGTCTCTGGTGGTAGGTCAAACAACACATCTGAAACAACTCATTATCTTCACCTAGCTCCACCTATCTAAACCCACCCATAGTTTAAATGAATCTAAGCTAATCTTTTAGGCACCTGGTATTCTTTCAGGAATCCTGATTTGAAATCTCGGAGTCATTCTCAAATCTCCTTCTTTTCCCCCATGTCCAACCAGTTGCTAATCCCAATCGATTCTACTATCATATCTTTCCCACATCCACTCTTCCCTTTTGTAGCCATTATCCTAGTTCAGTCTCTTATTATCCTTTTTCTAAGCTATTGCAATAGTCTCCTAATTGGCCTCTCTGCCTCCAGTCCCTTCCAAACAAATTGCAAAATTATCTTGGATACTTTCACCATTAAATAACTTTATTAATGTGACTTTTTCATCTACCACCCCATATTGCAGCCTTCTCCACACTTTCTTATGTCCTATATTTCTGTCCACATTTTCCCACAAATCCTCCATAAGGGAGCTATCCAAAGTGCCAGAGAATTTCTTGAGTTCTTTTAGAATCTCTGGAATATGTATAACTGTATCACTGGGGCTGTCCCTCATCTCCACACGGCTATCTGCCTGTAAAGTCAAGGGACCTAGATTCTGATGCTGTGTGACCCTGAACAAATCACTTAATCTCTCTGAGCCTCAAGTTTCACCTTTTGCTCTGAGAACTGTAACCAAATCAACACTGCCATTGTAAAGGGCAAATCAACTAACGTTTCTTCCACCCAACCAGTTCTACTTTCTATCTTTGTGTCTCTCTATGATCAAAATTCCCTTCTCTCACCTCCACTCCCATATATGTGTTGTCTTTTCATTTAAATGCCAGCTCCTTGAGGAAGGACTATCTTGATCTTGTGTGTGTGTGTATATATATATATATATATATATATATATATATATATATATATATATATACATACATATCCCCAGCATTAGCATAGTGTCTGGTACATAGCAAACACTTAATAAATACTATTCATTCACTCATTCTGCAGGAGATGAGAGAGGGCCTCTGAAGTCTCTTCCAGCTATCAATCTATGAGCCTAAGATGGTCCTAAGATCTGTTAGCTATATATAGCATTTATTTGTTATCAGATTCATCTCCTAAAACATTGGAATCATAACATCTCTCGCTCACTCAAGAACTTTTCATTGACATTCTATTTGCCCACAGGATGAAATGCAAAAACTTAAGTCTGAAGTACAAGATCTTTCACCATCTAGCCCCTATGCTGAACATCTTTTCCTCCTACCATTCGTTCAAACCCAGCCATTGGTTTTCCTAAGCTAATCTGGTTTCTTTGCTGTTCCTTGCTTACGTTGTTCCATTCTAGCCAATAAATTGATATTAAGTACTATCTGCAGATAAGGCACAGTGCTGGTTCCTAGAGGCAAAAGATATATCTGCCATCTAGCCAGTTCTCAAGAAGCTTACACTCCAAGGCGGGCAGAGAAGAGAGGGAAACTCAAATAACCATGAGTCAAGAGAGATTGAGATCAGTGCGGGCAGATGGGGGAAGAACTGGGAGAAGGAGGAAAGATTCATGGAAAAGTTGGCACTCAGGCTTATCACTGAAGAGAAGAATTTCACTTGGTAGAGAATCAGGCTGACAGAAGTCCATTCCAGCAACAACAAAAACCAGAAGGAAGAGAACGAGACAAAGACAGGAAACAATGAAGCATCTGGTTGATGGGACATATAGTAGATGAACGGGAACAGCATGAAATTCGACTAGAAAAAATGGTTCAAACAAAATTGCGAATTAATAACTTTGAGGGTGATTACCACTTGTGTATCTTAACTGAAGTTGTTCCTTCCCAATCTGTAATGTTCAGAGCCTCCTACCCCGATTGTCTAAATCCCATCCATCCCTGAAGGCTCAGCTAGGGATTAAGGCTCAATGTCAGGAGTGGGGATAGGTTTTAAGTGCTAAAGATGAACAGTCAGTAGTGAGGATGGGAGTTTATTGCTAGAGACAGGGACTTAGCGTCAGGGACAAGGGCTCAGTACTAGGGATGAGAGTACATTTTTGCGATGAAAAGTTCAGTGGAAGATATGGTACTTCTGTTATGGGTTTGGGGGCGGAAGGTCCAAAATGGAGGTTCAAGGTCACAATTGCCAAAAGTGCTAAGGGTGAGGTCTCCGCTTCAAGTAGTGGGATTCGTTATTGGGATAGGGCTAAATCCTGAGACCTGGAGCTCACTCAGTGTCAGAGATGGGGATTCAAGAGTTATGAATCAAGGGTCAGAGCCGGGAGTCTCAGTGCTGGGAATGAGCAATAAGTCCCTAGCTTAGAGTCAATAATGAAGACTTAGAGCTAGGTACTCTATTTCTCCTCAGTATTTTTCCTATTCTTGGAAGTGATTTTCTGTTGTTTTGTCAAATCATTTCCACATACAATATTGGAACTTGTTTCCCCTAACTATGGAGATAATGGCCTCTAATTAATGCACCTGTATACCCACACTCCCGCTAAAAGAAAGACCACAGCCCATAGTTTTGTTACATGAACATCTTCTTTTTTTGTACATCAATAGCTCATCAGATCTTTCAAATATGTTTATATTGCCTGCTAATAATTTGCTTTGTGTGTGTCTCTTTGTGTTTGTTTTTTTCCATCTCCTCCTCTCTCAGCACTCACTTGGAGTTCAGGAAACAGCATTTCCTCAGAAGAGCCTCGTGGACTCCTTAGCATCCTAATTCTGGGTCCTAGTATTTGTCATCAAACTCTTTTCCCCTTTATCTCTGGAACTAAGTCCCCAAGCCCAGCACTGAGCCCCCATCCCCAGAAATGAGTGTCCACTCTTAGAATCTCCTTCCACAACTTTCATTATTAATACATACATTTCCCTGGAGAAGCATTGAACCTAAGAGGGGTGATCCCCTCCCCCCACTACCAATAGCTAGCCTGGGGGATGAGATGACCTTGGAGCGACTTCCACGAAGGCCCATCAGGGTCCTGTTTCCCTGGGGCTTCAGGCTCATCTTCTCCAAGAATTTCATTGTAGAAGCAATAGGAGAAAATTGAAAGGAAAACTGAGCTGCAATTACTTCTCCTACTTTTTTTGCCCTGCACCTGAGCGACCTCCCTTGGGGAAGGAGAGTGGTGCAGGAAATCCGGCTTGGACCCTTTCCTGGGAGGAGCAGAAAGGGACCTTCCATCCCCCACAAAATGGACACCAAATGGCCATCTCCTTCATCCTTTTGTCTCCAGAAATTGAGTGTGGTCTGGACAGCTGACTAACCACCGAGCATTAGGATGGAAGTTGGGAGAAAATGAGTGATTTTAGGCAAACCATTTGTGCATCGAGAGCCTCATTTTCCTTATCTGCTAGAGGGGAAATGATTCCCATTGTCTTATTGGATTATGGCAAAAATTCATTGGGAGAACTGTGACAATATCTTGGCAAATCTAGCTTCACGAGAGAGGAAGAGTGAATAAAAAGGTGGTTTTGGAATCAGCAAGTCCTGACTAATATACACGAGCTTTGTAATCCTGGGCCCTAAGTTACTTCATTTCCCAATGCTCCAGGGAATTCTCTAAGACTATAAGTGGTAGAGCAGGCGCCAATCTGCATTGGTATAGGGTGTTTCCTCATGAGTAATTCTCCATCCCAATGAAATCACAAGTCTGATTTCTTAAAAAGTCTCTCTTGTTAAATAAAAGTGAAATACGAAGCCTCTGATTTAATGTTGATTTAGCCAGCCCGGCGAGAGCAAGCCCAGTCTCCAGGGGCTGCTCAGAGACAGTGGA
Organism: Antechinus flavipes; assembly: GCF_016432865.1. Taxonomy (NCBI): domain Eukaryota; kingdom Metazoa; phylum Chordata; class Mammalia; order Dasyuromorphia; family Dasyuridae; genus Antechinus; species Antechinus flavipes. The sequence continues at coordinate 16,311,745 of NC_067401.1, forward strand.
TTTCCCCAGTTTTCCAAGCTACCACACCGATCATTTGTAGGTATAATTGTCTTTTTTTCTGGACTGAAGAGAGATGGGAGACGAGGGAGCAGGGGCTTGATCAGGGCAAGGATTGTATCTCACCATCTCTTTTTTAAGGCAGAAGTGATATCTCCCTCATTATCTCAAGGACTTTCTAAGACTGTCTTCCCCATAGTCTACAGTATCCAGTCCAGGGCTGTCCCCAGAGGTAGGGTTGGCTGTGTGAGCTTGGATAGGCCAATTCACTTCTCTAGGCCTTCGTTTTCTCAGTTGTAAAATCAGGGGATTAAACTAGATAACCTTCCAGGTCCCTCCCAGCTCCAGATATGGGATTCTGTGCTCTTATGATTGACTGTCCAACTTGGGTATCTTAAACCACTCCTCGGACATCGAACACCAGAGCCCCTCAGCAGGGGTGAGCTAAATAGAAAGAGTCCTGCGGTGGGAGAAGAAATATGGGCTCAGATCCCGACTCTGACATTTGTTTGTCAGTTGTGTGACCTATGGCCAGGTCTTGAGCCTCATTTTCCTGGTCTGTAAAATGATACTGACACCCGTCTCCTTCCCAGAAGCATTGTGAGGAGAGAGTTCTGTAAAGTCTAAAGAGACGTAGAAGTGGGAGGTGTATGATTAGAGGGATCCTCAGATTCCTGAGGGGGAAAACCCTACACATTTGCCTAAAAATTCGAAGTTGCTTACAACGGTCCTTTGAGTATATCAATAACTATCCATATTTTACCGGCAAGAAATCTGAGGCTCATTGCAAGATAATTGTGGAAATATATATATATATATACATATATTGGATTACTTCCTATCTAGAGGAGGGTTTAGAGGGAAGAGAGAGAGGAAAAATTTGGAATGCAGCATTTTGAAAGAGTTTTGCATATATTTTGAAAGCAAAAACCTATTATTTAAAAAATTAAGAAAGGAAAACAGAGACTCAGGTGAAATGACTTTCCCATGATTCCTTCTTTCAGGATCCACCAAATAGGTTTCTGAGCCAGGATTTGAACCTAGGTTTCCTATGTTTTTTTTTTTTTTTTCTGGATACTGTGATACCTGTAGGCTGAGTCCCCTATTATTATTCACTTTTCAGGGGGATGGGAATCCAGTTACCATCCTCCCTCAGTAGCATCATAGAGCTAGATTAGGAAGAAAATTCAAAGGTCATCTAGTCCAACCCTTCCTTCCATGTTACAGATGAGGAAGTTGAGACTGAGTGATTAAGACTCACACAAGCAATGGGCACCAGAGGCAGCACTTGAGCCAGACCATCAGGCTCCAGATCCATTGCCCTTTTCTCTTGTAAAATAGCCTCCCAGGACTCTGAAATCCGAGAACAAATCCGGACCCACATTTCTAAAGCCCCGGGCTCAGGATGCATCCATCCATGGCAGAGTCACACCCCACTCCAGGTTCATTCCCGGAGGGGCTCTGGCTGGCCGCGGGGTGCCTTTGCAGCCGATTTGCCAAGAGCCCAGTTGGTATCTCTGCATTCCCCAGATTGCCAGCTGCATCGGGCGAGCGTGTTTGTCAGGGAGGGACCAGGCTCGGCAGCCAGGAATTTCATCGCTTCAAAACTGCTCCACCATCTGGGATGCAGGGACGTGGAGGGAGGCTCCGGGATCTACAGAAATATCACACGGGCGTCGGGGTGGGGTCGGTGGTCCTTCCTCTTGGAGGTTCTGCCATGTGTGAATTGGATTTCAGTGAAGCATTGTGGCAGAGTGGGAGAGAACTGCCCCTGTCTTAAACACCACCTACGACTTCTTATCGGGCAACTAAGGGGGGCAGTGGAGAGAGGGCAGGGCCCGGAGTCAGGAGGACCCAAGTTCAAATCCGACCCCAGACACTTGACACAAGCAACCCCAGTTGCTTCACACACACAAAATGATAGGCTGACTCATATGATAGGAGGGTTCCAAGGACCCCTCTGTGCACCCGTCCCACTCACCCTTGTTCCTCCATCATCTCTTGCAGCTCCATACACTTGAGCTCCACACGCCTCTTCCTCTCGTGATCTAGGATCTCCCGGTGGGCCTTCTTCACCAGGCTGGGCTCCACAACTCGCAGCTCCTCCTCGGGTCTGTGCCAGGCCCCCGAGGCCCCGGGCTGGGGAAAGCCGTTGGCAGCATCTGGCGGAGAGGGAATGCTGGCTCCATTGTTGAAAGTGGACGACATGGCCGCTGGCCGCAGTCTCTGCAAAATGGACAGAGAGGGATAAAGAGATTTTTCAGGGCCAGACTAATTTCTGGTCTACTCTTTTACACCCACCCAAAAAAGCTCCGCTCCTTCATCATTCGGCTCAATTAACGTGGATGATTCAGTGGGAGATAACACAGCTGGTATCAGTATCTGGGCACGAGAGAAAGGAAAAGGGGCAGCCAGAGGGGAAGGAATTCCTACAAAAGGCCAGTTATCAAGGTGGCAGGGTGAGGTACATTGTGCCCTTAGGTCTGCAATGTCAGGGGAAAGAAAAGTGCCCGGGGGAATCAGCTCCCTCTTCCTTCTTGAAGCAACCAGTGTCAAAATGGTCCAGAGGCTGAAAAAAGCCTCCATCACTGAGTCATTCCCCTCCCCCTCAAAACATTGATTACTCCCAACACCAGGGTTTATCTGTTCATCCTGAGTACCATAGATAGGAATGTGTGGATTTTATAATGTTTTAGTTGAACAAGAGGAGGCTCTGAAGAAATTTAACCAGAATATTCCCCTGCAATTCTACTTCATTATTTTGAGAAGGGCTCAGTAAGGAATGGCTGACCAGAAGCTCATGATTGGGGAATCACTTCTGGGCTAGAGAGCTCCAAACCCGACTTTCCCTCAGCCTCAGTTCCTTTTGCTTGAAAGGCATCTGATCGCAGGGGTCCCTTCTAGTTCTTCAGTTCAGAGTTCATAAATTTAGGAAGGATTTTAGAGGCTATCTTGTCAAATTCTCTCATTTGACAAGTGAAACGGAGGCTCCAAAAGGGCCTGTGGTCACAGAGATAATAAATAGCTTGGATTTGGACAAAGGTCTGATGGCCCCAGATTCAACCTTCTTCCCACTGCACCACAGAGATTCTATGACCTATGATCTACACATCATAGAAACACTCTAAGTGTTGATAGCCTTCTCTCCATTTTACTGCCACTCTTTGACACTCAGTCCATAGCTGTGGTCACACTAGTTGTGGACTCAGTTTCAGCAAAGAAACTATTCAGAGATTCTGCTCTTTGAGGCTTCCCAAGAACAATTCTTCATGGGTTTATAGCTAGAAGGGACCATCAAGATCATTTGGCTCCAGCGTCTCATTTTTCAGATGGGAAGACTGAGGTTCAGAAGTCATGTTACTTGTCCTAGGTCACACAAGGTAGTAAGAATTGAGATTTGAACTCGGATTTTCTAACTCTACATTCACCTTTGTTAGCAACAACCCTCAAGTGCAAATGTCTCTCATGTCCATCCAGATAGATGTCTCCAACAGCTTAAAATTAAAAGGAACATTAGAGACTCAACTAGAGAGCTGAACCATGACAGTCAACAGTATGGAATATGTAAGGAAATGTACAAAGTGTGTGAGGAAGTGTGGAAGGCTGGGGAGTCTATTATGTTTTATTCTGCCCCCATGGATTGTGCCATAGGAATAGACTGGCTGTCATATGTGACAACATGGTGGCAGAGGAATGGATTGGATGATCTCTCAAGTTTCATTTAGCTTTCTAATATCATGACTCCACGCCAGTTCCAGCCCTGTGTCTCCCTTCAGTATCACATCATCAGCTCTACACAGGGCTAGTATCATTGCAGTAAATAGACAGAAGCTTGGGACTCCCCAACCCCAGCCAACAATTCAGTCACAGAATCCTAGTCTCTTAGAGCTGAGGTACCTCAAATATCATACCTAAATAGGAATCCCCTTCTATGGCATTTCCAATGAGAACTTCTCTTTTTTTCACTATGTCCTGAAGAAGCCCATTCTGCTTTTTTTTGGGGGGGGGAGGCTGAGGCAATTGGGGTTAAGTGACTTGCCCAGGGTCACATAGCCATTCCGCTCCAGAACAGCTGTAGTTCTTAGGAAAATTTTTCTTCCATTGGATCTCAATCTATCTTCCTGAGACTCCTTCCACCATGTTGAAAATGATCTTTATTCTGTCCATAGTCCAAAAAGAACAAATCTGATCCTTTTTTTGATGTAATAGCTCTTTGTGCACCTGAGAGCTGCTATCCTGTTATCCCTAAAGCTTCTAGAACTTCCCTGGGCTAAATACCTCCCATTCATTAAGCTAATCCTAGATAACAAAAGAAAAGACGGTACAATCAAAAAGTCGTCATCTGGAAAGAGCGATGAATTTCAAACCATGAGACCTGAATTCAAATCCGAGCTCTGCCAGTTATGATCTATGATTTAGGACACTAGGTCACCTAATATTTCTGAGTTCCTGTTTTTTCATCTCCAAAATGGCTTGTCAGATCCCTCCCAGGTTTAGACCTAAGCCTTTATAATCCTCTCACCATCCTGGTTACCTTCTCTTGGACATCCTCCAACTTGTCAGCATTTTGTTTAAAAGGTATACCCCCAACACTGCACATAATACTCCAGATGAGAAATTTCACTAGTTCTTCGGTAAAATACAGACTCCTCAGCAGGGCAGTTGAAGCCCTTCACAGTCAGGCTTTCCAGGTTTATTGCACATCACTCCCCTTTAAGTGCCTGTCAAACTGGCCTCCTTGCCAGTCTCCAAAACTGACAGTCCATATTCTACCCCCATGACTTTATACATTTTGTCCCTCACTTTTGTAATGCATCCTTTCCTCGTCTCTGCCTTTGGAATCCTTAGCTTCCTTCAAGGCTATACCTTGTACCGTATTCTATAGGAAGCCTTTTCTAATCACATTAGATGTCAGGGTTCTCTCTTTTCTTCAAGTTACTGCAAGTATGTGACACATGTATACACACACATACATGTCATATCCCCCAGCACCCAGAACAGTACCTCGCACAAAGGAAATCCTCAGTAAATGGTTGTTGGATAATTCGGACGGCACAAAATATAATGCGTCTTTCCCTCATCTTCTTCTGTTAATGAGATTATTCTATTAATGTCTTCCAGGATGACATTAGATTCCTTTGGCTGCTTTATTATACTCTTGCACGGGTTGAGCTTGCAGGCCAACAGAATGGAATGGAATTGAATCAGGACCGTGGACAGAGGATGCCCTCAGCCCATAAGTAGGACACTTCCATGCACTTTAGGAAGATCTATTATCAATCCCCTTCATTTTCTTCCCCCATATTTTAAGCCCAGAGAGGGAAGTGTCCAAGATCACACAGGGAATAAGTGGCAGTGCCAGGATTTTAACCCTGGTAACCATTCCTTGGAATCATATTGGTGCTTATCGGTAACACAAACACAAACGCACAATATACACATTCAATATTCAACAACTAGGACTAAGAACACATATACTCACATACAGGAAAGGCAACATGGCATTGTGGGTAGAAAACTGGCACTGGTAAAAAGGTTTTAAATGTCAACCCTGATCTTGGCCACATGACCCTGCGGGAAGCTTTGATCTCTCTAGCCCAGGCAAGTCTCTAGGACTACACGTTGCAGAGCAAAGGCTGATCTGCATTAACAGAGGAAATTTTCTTACTGTGAGCTCCCAATACCAGTAAAATATCAGGCCCAGTCTCAAAAAATGATGGTGGTAGTGATTTATGGAAGCAGTAACTGGAGAAAATAGAGTGCTGTACTTGCAGCCAGAAGGACACTGCAGTACTCAAGTTCCATCTCTGACACTTCTTGACTGTGACCATAAGCAAGTCATTTCCCCTCACTGTAAGCCTCAGTTTCCTTATTTGTTAAGTGAGGATAATAATAGCATTCACATTACAGTTATAGTGAGGATCAGTTGGCATGTAAAGTGATTTTCCATGCTTAAAGCATTCTAAGAATGTGAGTTACTATTATCTATTAAATCATTATTGCCATCTGCTGATAGAGAAAGTCTCCACCCTGGGAGCTGCCTCACATTGCAAAAAAAATCACAGCTCCATCCATATGGAGCATAGTCTATTAAGACCATTTATTATACATGTGTGCAAAGTTCCAGGGATGCACCCCCTTGTACAGCTGTGTCTTAACACTTTTCAGGGGCTGCCCCCTGCTTTGGGCCTGCCCTCTAGATTTCAAGTTCAGTCCACAAGGGAAAGGATCATGCTTTGTCCTTAACAATTCACTCAGTGACTGCTTCCTGATGCATTTTGAGGAGGAAAGGGGCTGAGCTGAATGTCATATAGTAGAGATTGATGGGGCTGAATGAAATCCAGAAGAGTCTGATTTTTGGACTCTCCATTCTCCTGGAGAAAGGGCCCAGACTGCTCAAAGGGTGAAAGATTTTCTAATCCCTTTGGAGGCTGAGCTTACTCATATCTTTCCTTCCTAATGACTTGATCTCCATTAAAAGAAGTTTCCATTAAAGAAATAATACACACACACACATCCTCTCCCCAATTAACTAATTATGGTACAGTGGAAAAATTTCTGGATTTTAAGTCAGAACACAGAGGTTGTGGATTCAAATCCCTCTTCTGCCAATTATTATGCATGTGACACTGAAGGTCATTTTAATTCTGTAACCTCAACTTCTTCATCTGTAGAATAAGGGAGTTAGATTAGATGCCTTCTCTGCTCTCTTTCAATGAAAAATCTATCATACTATGATCCTCATGATCTTGGGAAAGTCCCTTAACTTAGCCTCAGTTTCTTCATCTGAAAAATGAAAGAGTTGGACTAGATGACATCCAAAGTTCTGTTCTACTCTAGAACTATGGTCCCATGACCTATGTTAGAGACATAGACCGTGCTCCTTGGTCTGTAGCTCTGATTCCTTCTTTGTAAAATGACAGGTTAGGAGAGATGATCTGATAGTCTCTTTCAGCTCTAGATCCCATGACTCTATGACTCTGTCAGAAGATGGTTTTGGAGAAAAGGGTGCAGAATAGGGTGTAGTCAAGGGTTCAGGTGGAGAGAAGAGGGGTGCTGAACAGGCAAGGATAAATAAAAATTTATCATGATTTTGCTGTGGACAGGTCCTGCCTCTTGTTATAGCGAACAACTTGCCACCAGTGCTTTCTCCCCACATCATCCTTTCCCAGGCCCCCATAGGTGGACTGTGCCCATAGGGGGAAAACTCTAGCTGAACCCCTTCCCCCAATTGGAGAAATAGAGCAAAGGGCTTCTGCTGTCTTAGCTCATCATTAGACCGTTATGTGTGTTGGAGGGGAGGAGGGGTCCACCTCTTGAGCTATTTCTATTTCCTTTCTCCATGACACTGCTGGCTGCTAGTTGCTAAGCAACAAGGAGTACTTATTTCCTTCCCTGGGTGGGGGGAGGAAATGAAGAGGGAGCAGTCTAGGAGGGGGGAAGAAGAGGATAGGAAAGATGCAAAAGGATTGGGCACACTTGGGGCCCTTGCTAAAAGCATACAAATAGGCAACAGAGAAGCTAGCTCAGTCAGGGATATTGAATTTGAGATAGGAAGACATGCACAAGTTACAAAGAGAGATTGAGACAAAGAGGGACAAAGAGAGAAATGGAGTCACTAAGAGAGATGGGAACTGAAACCCAGGGGCAGAAACATCGAGCTCAGCAAGAGGAACAAGAATTTGGGTTGGAGACTCACCCCAACACAAGGGACAGATGCAGAGACATTGGGAGAATATTGCATGCACACACACACACACACACACACACACACACACACACAAGCCCAGAGTCAAGGTTGTCAAGAAGGAATAGGAAGGGGACTAATCAATCAACTAATCAATCTACAAGGATAGATTAAGTGCCTATTATGGGCTAGGCACTGTCCTAGGTGCTGAATATATGAGAACAAACGTGAAAGGATACCTATCCTCAAGGACTTTATCTTCTAGGTTCACATGCTATTTTTTTTTTAAATTAATGCTGTGGTTTTACTGGGCAAAAAGAACTCCAAAGGAAGACATTCCCTTTACCCATGCAGATCTATACCTGCTCCATCCTAGAGCCATCAATCCAAAGGAGCAAACAGAAAGCTGAAGCAACTTGCTCATGATTGCACTAGTTATTGGATGCCAAAGGAAGGATTTGAATCCAAGACCTCTGACTCCAGAACAAGTACTCTTCCTATTGCTCTTTTTTTGTACTCATCTGTTTTGTGGAGTGGATGGTTTGGATTAAAAAGAAGGGGCTGCAATAATACAAGGATAGAACAAAACCCCAGGAGACGGAACAGTGTCCAGAGGGCGGCTTTCTTTCAACAAATGGGGGAACCAAGCAACCTCTAGATTTTCCTCTGAAATGTGGATCCTGGTATGAGAATAAGAAGTTGAAGGGCTCTTTGTAAGTTGGGTTCTCCAGATAGGGAGAGGATATATTCGAAGTGATTACAAAAGGTATCTTACCCTAGGTTTCACTGGGGAGAAAGGAGCTGCAGCAATGTGGTAATCATTATGTAACACTTTAGAGTATGCAAACACTTCATATACATTATCTAATTTGATTCTTTTGGTTTCCTTGGTTTTTTTATGGTGAGGCAAATTGGGTTAAATGACTTGTCCAGGGCCATACAGCTACTAAGTGTCAAGTATTTAAAGTCAGATTTGATGTCAGATCTTCCTGACTCCAGGGCCAGCACTCCATCCAACATGTCCCCTAGCTGCCCCTATCTAATTTGATTCTTACAAATCTTCTTCAAAGTAGGTACAGTGAAACACCCACCCTATGGATGGTGCTCAAGGAGTAGCTCACGATCATAGCTCCAGTAAGTGTCAGGGATGAGATCTGAACCTAGGTTTCTTTCCTACCCTCAACTAAATTAGACTGATCTCAAGGGGATGAATACAAGAGCTGGAAAGAGAGCCACCCATAGGCTTTTCTCCAAGGCACAGCCCCAAGCTCAGCTGACTTCCCAGGGAGTTTGCAAGGAGGGACAGAGTGGCGCAATAGAGCTAGGTCTGGGGCCGAGCAGCAATACTGCTATTAATCACCTGTGTAACATTGGACAAGCCCTTTCCCCTCGCTGGGTGCTGATGTTCTCCTATGACAAATGAGAGGGGGTGGGTGAGATGACCTCCAAGGGCTCTAAATCTATGATCCTCCAGAAAGGTAACCTTAGAGAGAAGAGCAGACAGCCACCTGAAGCAGCAGCGGCAGCGGCGGCGGCTGCGGAAAACAGATAAGGCAGGGAAAGTGAGTGCCATGCCAGTACGCCTCCCTGGAGGAGCTGGGGGGAGGGAAGACAATTTATCGAAGCTGAAGGGAGAGGGAGAAGAGGGAAAATGAATTACTAATACACCAGGAGGAGAATGAAATGAACTCTAGCCCCCGGTAGCACTGAGAAGGTCAATCATTTTGGCACCAGAACCCTTGTGAGAGAGTCAAGGATGCACATTCAGAGGGAAGTCAAATTGCCCAATCTAGTGACTTTTTCTCACTCATCTCTCTCTTCTTGCAGCATCTGATATTGTCGCCCACCTCCTATGCCTGAATGTCCTTTCCACTCTCAGACTCATGACCCAACCCTCTTCTGGTTTCCTTCCTCACCATCTGACAGATCCTTCTCAGTCTCCTTTGCCGTTTCCTCCTCTTGCTTTACTAAGTGAGAGTTCTGTCCTCAGTCCTCTTCTCGCTCTTTCTTGGCAGCATCACCCATTCCCATGGCTTCAATTATCACCTTGGTGACTGATGAATCCAACATCGATATTTCCAGCCCTGACCTTTCCCCTGGGCTCCTGTCCCATCTCTCCAACTTGCTAGACATCTCCATCTGGAGGTCCTGGGATTTAAGCAAGGCTGAGGTGTATTCACACTGATGTAGAAACCCAGCTGAGGTTACTTTTTCTTCAGGCAAGATAAGGGAGCTGTAGATCTAGGATGACTATTGGAGAGAGATTATTTAGACTGGCATTGAACAGGGACCATTTTTCATCATCTTAGTGTACCTCCTGACCCTTGCTATTTATTACATGTATCACCACGGACAAATCATTTGGGTCTTAGTTTCCTAATCTGTCAAAGGAAAAGGTTGTGTTAGATGGCCTTTGAGGTCCCTTTTGGCTGCAAATTTTAAAACTATGGTCCAAGTATTTGTAGTAATTTTTAAATTTAAATATATTTTAAAATTTTGAGTTCCAAAATTCTCTTCCTCCCTCTAGCCATTCCCTCCCTCATTGAGAAGGCAAGCAACATATTCACCATTACACTTGTAAAAAGTCATGCAAAACATATTAGACACTTAACAAGCATTTATAGAAATGCTTGTTACTCTGGATCAGGTGCTGTGGATGAAAAGATAAAGGGAAAGATACCTTGTCTCTGAGAAACTTACATTCTATTGCTAGGAGATAGAAAGAACACATTTGCACAGACAATTATAAATATGATTTTTTTGAGGCTGGAGAGAGAGCTGATAAGGCGGTGATCCGGAAAGGCTTTTTGAAGCGGGTGGCACCTTGTAGTGCCCAACTGCCAATCATGGATTTGTATGTTAGCCCTAGCATAATGATAAGTCTAGCGGGCTCAAGCAGAGACTCGTAGGACGTCCAAAATCTAAGATCTCCCAAGGTTTCCTAGCTCCATAGATAGTGAGTTCTATCTCAAAGAGGTCAATAGAGACATAGACCAAGAAAGGGATTCAGAAAGACAGGGATACATGCACCCAGAGAGATGGGGATAAAGACACAAAGAAAGACAGGGAGGATGAGACAGACACAAGGAGAAAAAGACAAATCCCTCATTGGAGACAATGAGTCAGAGACAGAGAGGGAGAAAGATGAACTTTGCTGAAACAGAAATCACCGGAGATACTGAGTCAGAGACGGGAACAATGACATCTTCATTTATTCATCTCCTACTGTGTGATATTAGGGAAACAGAGACTAAACCAAAACGGCCCCTAATTTCAGAGAGCTTATACTCTTTGGAGAAAATCAGGTAGCCTATATGTGCCAAATTTATTCGAGGCTAGTTTGGGGAGCCTTAGGAAGTGGGGAGCTGAAGTAAGGTTTCATTCTCCCAGGAGGCAGCTTTTAAGCTGAGTACTTAAGGATGCTGAGAGGATTCTAGGAGGTAGAGGAAGGAAGGGAATCCATGGAAGACAGTCCAAAGGCACAGTAAGAGTTAGTGTGTGAGGAATAGCAAGTATGCCATTCTGGCTTGATCACAGAATGGGAGGAGAATCCCAAACTCACAAGAGCTGATGGTGAACATTTCAGTGTGAGCATTTAGATCTCAGACATCAGAAAACACCTCAAATGAAATTTTAACTTACTTTTTTTCTAGATTGCCTAGACTTAATAAAGTGATTGAGAAAAATTTAATACAGATTAGACTTTAAAGTATACAACACATGGGGTGGAGTCAGCTATTGAACACTCACCACACACCATTGGGATTAATACATAAAATTCTTGGAAAGGTAGAGTGGAACTGGATGGTGAAGGACTTTAAAAGCCATAAAGGAAATTTTATTTTATCCACAAGGCAATAGGGAGCCACTTGAATTTCTCTGAACAAGCAAATGACTTTTGTTCTAGGAATATGGGGAGAAAAACAGGGATGCAAAGCAAGACAAGAGTAACTAGAAAAATATATTATATTCAGGATTAAAGAGGACTACAAGGTCGAAGACTTGGAAAAAGACAAAGGCATATTGAAAATCAGAGAAGGAAAGGTGAGGACAAAGAAAATGGGAAGAAAGAATCAGACACCAGGTATCCCTGTTTCTCTGGATCAAAGTCATCTCTGAATTCTGCTGGGATCTTGACACTTAGCCTAAGACTTCCGGTTTTTTAATAGCCCCTTCCATAGACCTCTAGTTCTACATGGATAGGGGTTGAGGGACCAGAGAGCCCAAGTGATCAAAGATGCTATGGCCATACCTGATGTGTTCCCCCTAAACTTCTTTGTATCAAGAGCTCAGAAGAAATTCAAGCTGATGTTTTCAGAAGCCCCAAGTCAGGAAACATATTAGCCTCAGCTGGCTTTACCTAGCCCATGGTAATAGCCACACCAACCACAATCTGAGCTCATCCCTGGGTCCTCCTCATTTTCCTCCTTCTCTTTCCCCCCTCCTCCTTTCTCAATCTCTCTCAATCTCCTTTCCTCCCTTCCTCCCCCCCCTCTCTCTCTCTCTCTCTCTCTCTCTCTCTCTCTCTCTCTCTCTCTCTCTCTCTCTCTCTCTCTCTCTCTCTCTCTCTCTCTCTCTCTCTCTCTCTCTCTCTCTCTCCTCTCTCTCTCTCTCTCTCTCTCTCTCTCTCTCTCTCTCTCTCTCTCTCTCTCTCTCTCTCTCTCCCCCCTCCCACTGGGGCTTTCCAGGTCAAGTCCCCTAGCAAGGAACTGAGAAGCTGGAGCTATCCCAGCCCCACCTGAGCACAGATTAAGTCATGAAGCTCTAATTTAATGCCTGCTGACACAAGGGACCTGCTTTCTTCATAAGCCAAGAGATCTGTTAAAGAGCCAGCGTTCTGTTTTCTGACCCTCCTGTCCGAATTTATTAAAAATCCAACCCATCAGGATCCTACTCCTTCCCTGCCCCCAAAACTTATTACACCCAAATGTTGAGCAGCCACTTTTTCTCTTCTCCCTGTATTAAGACTGAAAAATATGGGGGGGATGCATGGTCTGCAGGACAGAGTAGGGACCAGGATGATAGAAAAGGGCATGTGGTACAACCCATCCCTTCCTGATGAAGATTAATTGGAGGTGAAATAGCACATCTGTAGCTCGGGGGGCCAATCTGCTTTGGAAACCCTACCGACAGCCAGGGAAGACTGTTCTGCTAATGAGATAATCACTCATAGAGAGATGGCAGCTGGGGGAGGGGAGAAAACTGGTGGTGAGGGGATTGCTAGCAAAGACTTTAGGGAAACCCATCAGTTGTGTTTGGAGGTAAAATGGTCTTTGCTGGTGTCAGTAGATGGGCATAGGCAAGGAAAAAATGTCAAGGAACAGATGGTCTCTCTCCCTCTCACACGCACATACACATACACACGATTTAACTGTAAAACCTACATAGGGAGCAGCCTAGGGCACATGTAATAAAGAAGATTCATTCCCTGCCCTCTGGGAGCATCTGGTCCAATGGAGAAGTTCCATCTGGGGATGGAGTCCAGCCTCAGGGAAAGAAGGGAGCTCCTCTGATGAAAAGAAGGGTAATGGGTGAGACAGTCAACTCTCCCTCATGAGTGCTAAGAGCAGAGAGGAAGGCATGGATAATTCAAAGCAGCAGACAATTTTAAAATGGTCCCTGGCTGTGAGTAGCATTATAGGATTTTGTTTGCCAAAGGTCTCCTTTCCTAACTGACTTTTCTCAGCATGGAAGTAAAACAGGTTCCTGCCACAGATGGAGGCAGGAAATGGGGAGTTGACCCAGAAAAAAAAGCAAGTTAAAGAGGAACGAAGGAGTTTAAAGGTGAAAATTTGATAAGGATTCCAAAAAGTGGATAATTCCGATGCAAAGGATAATGGAGAATTTGTGGTGATGTCTCTCTGACTCTCTAATAAATAAATGGATGATTCAATCAAGAAGTTTATCACTCATTTGCTATGTGCTAGGCACTGTACTAAACTCAGGAGATAGAAATACAAAAATGATACAGTCTTTGCCTTCAAAGAGTTTATTTTCTAGTGTCTAGGTAGAACCATAGAGTACCGGGCCTGGAGTCAAGAAGGCTCATCTTCCTGAGTTCAAATCTGGCTTCAGACATTGACAAGCTTTATGATACTGTCCAAGTCATTTAATCCTGTTTGCCTCAACTGTAAATGAGTTGGAAAAGGAAATGACAAACCATTTAGTATGCTTGTCAAGAACACCACAAACAAGGAAACGAAGAGTGAGACAAGACTGAAAACCAACTGAACAGCGACACCAAAAAGGCACTATGCTAAATTCTGGGGATACAAATGCAAAAGTGAGACAGTTCTTGCCCTCAAAGAGGGAAAGCTCAATAAGCTCAAATAATTTATATTCTAATAGGTAAACATAACACTTATAAGAGAGTGGTACCAGGGAAAGGTATTTTGGTCTTGAAAGTCACAGAGATGGAGCAAAAAGACTGTCACAAAATATCCTTTCCAAAAGCAATGGCAATGTCCAGTTCCCTAGTTGTATTCTAGGCACTTCACTCCCCTTCAGAGGCTATCTAATCCAACTCCAGCATTTTACAGTTGAGGGAATTGGAAGTTTGAACGATTTGCCCAATATTATTACATAGCTAGGAAGATCAGAGGCAGGATTTGAAACCAAGTCCTCTGATTCTCAAGTCAACGCTTTCCTCTGTATCATGTGTTCTCAACCCTAGCCTAATATGCTAACAAGAATCTAGCCCTCCAGGGCAGCTAGGTGGTGCAGTGGATAGACTTCAGGATAGCCCTGAAGTCAGAAAGACCTGAGTTCAAACCTGGTCTCAGACACTTAACAGTTCCTAGCTGTGTGATCCTAGGCAAGTCACTCAACCCCCAAATGCTTCAGGGGAAAAAAGAAAAGAAAAATAAGATTATAGCCCTCACTTTCTAAGAATGTATAGTCTAGCTACAGAGACCTGATGTGGCAAAGAGACTCTGTGGACCAACCTGAACCTAGGCTAGTTCTCAGGCAACAGACATACAGTCTGTCACCAGGCCTGTACTCAAAACTATTCCAGTTTAGTAACCTTTCCAAAATCTGCTAAGATTTTGGAGTCTGTGATCAATAAACAGAGCCTTCAAGGAGTCAGGGTGACCTCTACACCACAATGAGGCAAGAGAGGAAGATTTTCGTAGATTCTTAGAATTTAGTAGATGCTTAATAAGTGTTTGTGGAATTGAATTAGATTGATCCTCCTTAGCCAGCTACCTTGAGATTGTCTGTGGGTGCAGAATTGAATGTGTCTATCTTTGATTTATCCCCAAATCAACTAGAACTGGTTTGAGGATTGTCTACATCACCTCCCCCTCTTATCCTACTCCCAAAACAGATAATTGAGAATTAACTGTAAGCCCCCAATCTCCTCAAGTTCCCAGTATTCATCCATCACCACAGACAGCACGTCCCACTAGAGGTGACATCCCTCACTCCCCTCAAGCTGCTGCAGCAGACACATTGATTGTTACAGTTTATGTCATCCTGGAATCTGAGGTAACTTCCTCAAGATTCTGTTTATTCTTTCGCTTTTCCAAATGTTTTCTGAGCTCCCCAATCCCTTGTTAGCTGAAATCAATTGTGAGTCCTTTGACAGTGCAGCTTGTGGCATCTCACGTGCTGAATCCTATCACTTTAGGTTTATTCTCTTCCATTCACAAACACACACACACACACACACACACACCCCACCACCACCATCACCACCACTATCACAATTGCCTCTTCCTCCCATCAAATGATATATAGCCCTATCTAGAGTCTCCTTTATTATATCCTTTCACTCTACGCTGACCATCTCTGCAGGTCACATACATTCATTCGATTTAGTAAGTCCCATTAATTTCCCTATTAAGGCATCTCTGCAGGTCCCTCAAAGGAAAAAAAAAAAAAAAAAAAGAGTTGCATAGCTCGTTCCTGTGGAGGGAACTGTCCACAGGTCCAAGGTGCTGAAACTTCACTCATTCCTGTCCTATCTAGTTCAGGGGAGGGCCATCAACACACTTCCTGATCTATATCTTGCCACTGATCCTAGATGACTTTGGAGGAGAAAGTGATACTGGTGACTCTACACAGCCCTCCCTCACTTAAGTCCAATTTACTTGCATGTTATGACAATACTTCCCTGATGTTATGGTCCTCTTCAAGAATGAAGGAAAACAACAACCTCTGTGAGAAGAGCTGCCCCACTGGGGACTCAACTGAAATTGGTCAGTTGGATAACATAGCGCCTGCCTTCCTTTCTTCCTTCCTTCCTTCCTTTCTTCCTTCTTTCCTTCCTTCCTTCCTTCCTCCCTTCTTTCTTTCCTTCCTCCCTTCTTCCTTCCTTTTTCCTTCCTCCCTCCCTTCATCTTTGCTCCCTCCTTTCCTCCCTCCCTCCTTTCCTTCCTTCCTTCCTTCCTTCCTTCCTTCCTTCCTTCCTTCCTTCCTGCCTACATAGTATTCCATTCCCTTACCTTGGGTGTTCTGCCCCCCCCCCCAAAAATGTAATTTTTGATTGCTAAAACCTCCCAAGCTATCTTGGGGGGGGTTCACATTCCTTTCTTAAGAATCATGCTTTAAACTCAAATCACTTTAGCTCCTATTGATTGACCAACAATAAGTCCCAGCCTAAATCCTGTCTGGTCATGATTTGGGCCCTAGTTTACTTAGAGTGAATGTAAATAGAAATTGTTTCTAGTTTGGCCAGAAATCCTAAGAATTTCCAAGAGTAATTATTTTATGACTATTTTATGAGATCATTTTTTGCCTCAATTCTTATCTAGTCTTTATCGATAAATGGGTGTTGTTTTTTTTTTTTTTTGCCTCAGCTAAACTGAGAGCTGTTGAAGACCTTAGCTTAAAAAGGCCAATGTCTCTCATTGCATCCAGGACTATCTACAGTTGTTCTGATCTATAGCTTGCCACTGGACCCCAAAGACTTTGCACAGCCCACCCTCATTTAAACATGACTTTCCTCCCTGATGTCTTTTTTTTTTTTTAATAATGAAAGACAAACAACAGCTCTAGTTCAGGGACATATAATATGTTTCCACATCTTCTAGAAGGGCTGAGTTTCTGAACTGCCCCCCCTTCTCTGACTTGCCTCATATATGCCAATATATGTTCCTAACCCATTATTCCAATGCCCATAATTTAATCAGTCACTTCAGAAAGTTGGGAGCACTTGGGACTCAGAATAAAGTTTTGCATGTGTACTTTGATGACTCAAAACTTTGAAAACTCTCTTCATTCTTCTAGCCTCCAACTTTGGTCATGGTTACAGTATCCACACCCCATCTGGCCCCTATCCTGGTCCTATAATGTGTAGGATCAGGAAATGAAAACTTAGTGGGAAGAGACTAATTAACACATGAAGAACCATCTCCTTCATTTCCTAACAATTAGGGAAAGCATACAGGAGTGCTGACACCCAGTGGGCTAGGTAAAGTTTTCTCTAAATGTGGTTTTCCAGGCCAGAAGGTCTACCTGTGATCAGAGGGAAATGGTTTCTGCCTGTAATATACTTCCATAGTATGTGCAAAGACACAGAAAGCTGCAGGACTGGACCCAAACTGCTTGTGACACCTTCTTTCTCCTTTCTGGGCTCTCTTTCAGAGCCTCCTCTTACTTGCCCAAATATATAGATACAGGGTAGGAATGTGTGAGATGTATGCAGGAGACTGAGATTGTTTAGCTAGGTCAAAAGGGAAGAAAAAAAAGATAAAGCTGGTGATATGAGAATGGGCACAGGGGTGAGGCAGCTGGAGAAGACGCTTCTAATTCCATATGAGGTATTTGGATTTAATCTAATAGGCCACAGGGAGCTATTGTAAATTCTTGAGGAAGAGATTGACATGAGAAATAGGAAGGTGATTCTAGCTGCTGATTCTGAAGCCATCAAGAGACATGAAATTTATTTCTCAAGGAAGTAAAAACTTAAAGAAGGCTCTGAGACCAGGGTCAGATTTTATTGGTTTGGGAAGGTCCATCTCCCCCTTTTCTCTCAGTTGCTATGTTTAGACCCACTTGCTTTTCTCTTCCATTTCCATTTCCAGAATTAAGCTCGTTGGCTGGAATTGAGTTCTCATCCTTAATAGTGAATTCTCATCTCTTCCCCAGTCCCCATCTTATTGCAGCCCATCTTAGAGGCTAAATGCCTTTTTCTCCACGAGCCCCCTGCCTAATGATAAACCTGCCCCTGAGTACTCATACTTCTCATCTCTGAAAGTAAGTCCCTCTTATTCTAAGCACTGAACCTCCATAATTGGAATTGATCCCCAAACTAGCACATTAACTTTTATCCCCTACACTAAGCTCTGACACCTCACAATGAATATCCATTGGAGTGAGCATTAAGGACCCCCACCAATATCCAGCATTAAGCCCTCACTCCTTCACTGAACTCTTATCTTTGACTCTGAGCTTCCTTTCCCAGAACTGAACTTCTATATTCCATTGTGAGCATCCATTGTGAGCACCCACCCTTCATCCCTGGCCCTGGAGTTCTGAACACTGCGGCTCCCACTCCTGATCCTGAGCCTCCAGTGTTCCTTCTGGGATCACAGCCCCAGCTCCGAGCCTCCATCCCTAACAGTTAGTCCCTCCACATCTGAGCCCCACAGCCTTGCTTAGCATGCAGCCTTCATCGCTGCATGAAGATGCATCTTTATCTCCCATCCCATTCTGCACCCACCCCACATCCCTGGCTTCCACCGGTTCCTCTTTGTTTCTTTGGTCTCCACCCTGCTCCACTGCTCTGATCCTATCGCCACTGAAATAGACACTCCCCCCTTGGGGCCTGAGATCGGCATCATGAGTTCTTGCCAATTATTCCGGCAGCGTGGGAGGAGGAGGAGGAGGCAGACGTTGGACACAGGCCTGCTCTCCCTGCTTCCAGCCTCCTTTGGCCGGAAGGCACCCAGAGGCAGACATCTGCCCCCCTTCTGTCCAGAACATTCCCTCCCTCCCTCCCTCCCTCTTCATCCCTCCAGCAGTGGCCAGTCCCCATTCATATTCTGACTGGGCCTCCGAGGACAAGAGGTCTCTGCCTTCACCCTGTGCATGTCTCTGCATAAATACACATTAGCCATCATTAACCAGCTGCTGACACATCTATCAGAATCCCACCGAATCCTCATCGATTCTCATAATTGAAACATGGGGGAATCGATGCACTTTATCAAAATGCACAGGTTTGCCTCTCCCTTCTCCTTGTTCTCCCCCCTTCTCCCCCCAGCACTGACTCAAGAGTTGAGCTTAAAGGAGAAGCAGGGATGCCTTTGGGTTGTTCAGTGAGGAAACAGGCCCATTTCCCCAATGAGGGAAGCTCCCGATCCTAGGGATGTGGCGGTGTCCGTGCCGTGCACTAGGGGCCACAGCATGTCTCAGCTTGGGACTTCCCAGAGGAAAAAGTGAGCTAAGCTGCCTCGTTCAGGTAACAGAGGTTAGCGTGACCAAGGCTGGGAGCCGCGGGTGATGGGAATAATAACCCCTCGATCCTGTTTACAAAGAATTCTCTTCACAACAGCCCAGGAGATAGATAGTGAAGGTGTAATTGTCCATAACTGAGGTTTGGATACACAAAGTGGCTGTTTAGATGCCCTGTAGCATAGGGAACAGGACATAACGTCGAGGCTGAGAGCACTGGGTGGTTCTCGAGGGTGTGTTAGGAGCACTAAAGGGTTCAAGGGGAAGCAATTTAAATTTGTCTCCACTCTGGGAGGGGGACTCAGTGCTGAAATTGGGGCACAGGGTTGGGTCTGGGGACTCGGAGCTAAAGATGAAGGTTCAGAGTTAAGAACTGAGGCTCAGGGTTAAGGGTGGGGACTCAATGCATGAGAAAGGAGCTTTGTGCTTCAGTGTCAGAGACAGAGGTCTGGTACAAATGATGGGGGCTCAGGATTGAGACTGGGGAGTCAGTTCTGGAGATAAGGTCCGGCGCTCACTTCTGGGAATGTGGGTATGAATATGGCAGAGGAGGAATCATAAGAGCGTCCTTTATAAAGGCTAAGAAACATCTAGGCGAGGACCCTAGGCAAGGGTTTCTTATAACTTAGTGGTCCTTACCAAACCTCTGAGTCTGAGCCAGAACTAGAACCTCATTAGGAAGACAGGAGGCCTCCTGAAGACCAAAGCAAACTATCTGTCTGGAAATGAGTTCGTTCCCTTCAGCTCGGCCAAATCTCTGAGACAGAGCTGGGACTAAAACCTCATTAGGAAGACCTCCTGAAGGCCAAAGCAGACCATCTCTCTGGAAATGAGGAGCTCATTCCCTTCAGCTCAGTCAGATCTCTGAGACAGAGCAAGGACTAAACCCTCATTAGGAAGACAGGAGGCCTCCTGAAGACCAAAGCAGACCATTTCTCTGGAAATGAGCTCATTCCCTTCAGCTCAGCCAAATCTCTGAGACAGAGACAGAGCTAGAACCTCATTAGGAAGGCAGGAGACCTCCTGAAGACCAAAGCAGACCATCTGTCTGGAAATAAGGAGCTCACTCCCTTCAGCTCAGCCCTGCTCTGGGTCCACACGCACACACACACACGTACAAGCATATTCACGTTCTGGAGGCCTTGCTTATTTATGTGCAAAATGAAAAGCATAGAATTATCCTCAGGTCTCTTCCAGTCCAAATGCAATTCCATGATTCTAAGACCCAGGGCGAGCCAGGGACCGGTGCTGTTACCAACAAGGGGGTGACAGAACACCTCCTCACCCCCGAAGCAGAAAAGCAATCTTGTCCCACAGAGGGTAGGGAGAGACTAGAGAGACAAAGGTCAGTTGGATCAAAGGAGAAGTAAATCAATGAGGTTAAAAGATGGGCAACCGGAAGTAAGGAATCATGGGTTCTAATTCCAGCTCTCCCCCTAATTGACTTTGGTTTTTGCCAAGTTCCTCCCCTTGATTTCCTTATCTAGGAAATGAAGAAGTAGAAAAAGGATCTCTGAAGTCCCTCTGATTTAATGACAATTTTTAATGCCCGAGTATTCAAAAGGCAAGGTTTTTTTTTGAGGAGGGCTGCAGAGAAGGGCAGGGCTTGGGTTTATGTCTTCATCGATATGGAGAAGTGTCAGTGAGGTATTTCTGCCACCAACACGCATTGGCACCTGCCCAGAAGCTTAGCCTTCCCCTGGGGGTAAGTGACTTGCCTGGGGTCATAGCACCAGTATGTCTCAGAGGCAGGACTCAGCTGGCCCCAATGACAGTCGCCTCGAATAAAGAGTGGCCTAAATAGGATGACAGATTTGGAGCTAGGAATGGGGGACCTTAAAGGACATTGCTCTTGGTAGTATCTGATTTAGAGTTGAAAGCCATTGTAGAGGTCAACTCACCTCCTCAATTTTACAAATAAAAAACTGAAACCCAGAAAGTAAGTCATTCAGGGAGTAAATGATAAGTATCAGGAATCAGAATCTCTGATTCCAAACCCAGTTCCATTCCAATGTTGACTAAGCCCATTTTACAGCTGAGCAAACCGATCCCTATAGAGGGTAAGAACCATCCCCAAGGTAACCAAATCCTACAATTGTTATGCTCAAATTTAAAAAGAAGCTTGAGTCAAAGGATTGTAGATGTAAGACTGGAAAGAAGCCTTAAGTCCAAGCTCTCCATTTTACAGATGAGGAAACTGAGGCCCAGAGACGTTTAAAGAAACGTTCCCCGAATTTGCATGCAAGTCTTCTAGGAACTTCACTCTACCCACTCTACCATGAGACCTGGATGAGATTCTCAGCCTCATCCCTTGGGGATAAATGTCATCCCCGTACTTAACCCACGATCACGACCACAGCAGGACCTGCATGGAGCAGACTCCTTCTGGACACCTACTCTGAGTCCCGGTCTCCGGGCCTCCCACTTCCTGCCTGGTGTACAACACCTACCTCCCCCACGCCCAGACTACAGGAGAGACAAGAGCTGTAATTTTTCCATTTGTTTTCCACCACGGCCTGATTTCTTTTGATCTGACCCGGATTTCTTCCAGGCCCCAGGCCCAGAAGCTTTCGCGTGTTTTCTCTGAGTTGTCCAAAAAGAAGATTTGGAAGAGAACCGAGCAAGAGAAACGTTCCCGCCCCCGCCTCCTCATCCCCATCTTCCTCCACCCTCATCCTGAAAATAGCAGAGGGGAACTTGGGACAGAGCTCGCTGTGAGGAGCTAGCTGATGCCGTCTTCCCAGGGCTCGCTGTTGGCCCCGTAGCAACAGTGACATTGGAAAGGACAAAGACTGTGGATCCCGGCCAGGACCATGGACAGAGGTCCGTGGCTGGCACTCAGCTTGGACGGCTGCTGGGTCTCAACTTGGACTACTGCTGGGTCTCAGTTTGGACGATGGCTGGGGAGAGGAGGGCAGGGAGGAGGTAGCAAGCCTATTCCCTTGCTGGCAAAGACCCTTGGGCCAACCCCCTTTCCTGGCCCGGGGCCAAACCCCCTTCCTGGCCCGGGGCCAGCTGAGGCTTTCAGCATCCTCTGCCCTGATGATCCACATCCACCTCTCCACAAAGAGCATCACTTTCAGCCGCTAGCCCGGCTCCCCACTCCAAAATGGAGCTTCCTTTTCCCCAGGACTTGGGATTTTGTCAATGAGGGGGATTCCTCTCCTATTGATGCAGCTCAGGGCCTGCTGTGCAACTTACAATAGCTAATAAAAATAGACAACATTTATATAGTATTTACCATGTGCCCGGCACTGTGCTTTATAACGGTGATCTCATTTGCTCCTCACAACAACCCTGGGAAGTAAGGTGCTATTATTATCCAACCCCCCCTTTTTTTTCTTTTTTTTTACAAATGAGGAAAATGAAATAAACAGAGGCTACATGATTGGTCCAGATCACACAGCTAGTAAGTGTCTGAGGCTACATTTGAACTCAAATTTTCTTTACTCCAGCTCCAGTGCTCTAGCTACTTTATCACCTAACTGTCCCCAGAGCTCCTATAGTCTTAATTTCCAGGGATCCTCTGCCCTGATGAATTTCCAGGGATACAGATTAATGACTTCACCAAGGTCACACAGCCAAAATATTTGAGAGATAGGGCTGGAATTCAGGGGCCTATTTTCTAGCCACTATATTTCAGATATTGCTTACTTATTTTATTCTTACCTCCACCACTTAGTACTTGTGTGACCCTGTGGTTAGTAACTCATGTCCTTTCTTTGAGCCTCAGTTTCCATTTCTGTAAAGTGAGGAGAGCTGTCCTTTTTGGTATTTTTTTTTTAGTTATGTCCTCTTTGTCCAGCTTTGCAGAGGTACAGGAATGACATGCTTTTTTCTTCTTCAGCTCATTTGACAGATGAGAAAACTGAGGTATACAGGGTTAAGTGACTTGCCCAAGGTCAAACAGCTAATAAGTATCTGAAGCCAGATTTGAACTGGAAGAGAAAAGTCTTTCTGTCTCCAGGCCAAGTTCACTGTGGTACCACATAGCAGCCCTAGGGCTGTCCTAGACTAGCTCTTAAAATTCCCTTTAGCTGTGACAACCTAGTTTACAAGCCCTCTCATGTTAACAGTATCTATCTAATGTCCCTCTAGCATCCCCTTGATCACTGTTGATTTTCACTTTCTTCTGAATAAGTCTTTTTCTCATGTGGATGCTCAGAGCTGAAGCTCTTTGAAGACAGGGCTGGCTCACCATGGATCAATCAGTGAACATATTTGAAGCACCTCTTAAGTGTCAGGCACTGAGCTGGGTGCTGGAGACTCAGAGACAAGAATCAAATAGTCCCTCTTCTCAGGAAGCTTACATTCTACCAAGGGAGATAAATGTGTGCCTGTGTATGTACACAGAGAACATATAAAAAATAAATCAAAAGTAGTTTTGAGAGGGAAGTCACATGTGTGAGAGAGACAGAGAGATGGAGAGAGCCAGACAGAGACAGAGATAGAGAGACAAAGATGGAGAGAGAGACAGACACAGAGACAGATGGAGACAGAGACAGAGGACAGAGAGAGAGAGAGACAGAGAGACAGAGAAAGAGAGACAGAGACAGAGACAGACAGACAGAGATGGAGAGAGAGAGAGAGAAAGAGAGAGAGAGAGAGAGAGAGAGAGAGAGAGAAAGAGAGAGAGAGACAGAGACAGAGAGACAAAGATGGAGAGACAAAGATGAGAGAGAGAGAGAGAGAGAAAGAGAGAGAGAGAGAGGCAGAGACAGAGAGACAAAGATGGAGAGAGAGAGAGAGAGAGAGACAGAGACAGAGAGACAAAGATGGAGAGAGAGAGACAGAGATGGAGAGAGAGAGAGAGAGAGAGAGAGAGAGAGAGAGAGAATCTTGATGAGGAAGGTATGAGGTTAACCAGGACAAAGTCCCTGAGAGTGGGGCAGAATAAAAAAGATGGTCCCATAAAACTAAAGGTTTCCTGATTATAGAAACTCTGGCTCCCCAGTAAAGTAGGGTCTTTGAACAGCTCTGTCTTACTCATCAGATAGACTTCACCATGTGATCATGTTCCCTGAAAACTCAGCCCTCCCCCTGCCAGTGGTCGCTATCAGCTGTGTTCAGTTCATGGATGGCACCAGAGTGCAGGGAAAAGTTGGACCAGAGTGGCTTTCATGGGTGCTCCCCTTGACTTTTCTCCTTCCCTTCAGGGCATAACTGATGGGCCCTGGGCTAGCTCCAGCAAGTGCCACGGGAGATACGGGAGGGAACTTGGGCCTCGGCTGACCCCCGATGGTGGCCCTGGGGTGAGGGGGAAGGACCCTTGTCACTTGAGTCCCAAGCTCTGTTTAAATTCCAATTCCACTACCTGTGTGACTCTGAGAAAATCACCCCCTCGCTGGGATGGAGTTTCCTCGACTGTAAAATGAGAATTGATCCGGATGGCCTCTGAATCCCTTCCGGCGCTGCTCCATTTATTCTGCAGCTTGCCGAGCATTCTCCCTGAGGTAACCCAGTGAGATGAGCGGCCCCCGTGTGGAGAGGGGACAGGAGATCTCCAAGGTCATGTGACAAGTTTGTCGCCAAGTTGGGACTATTCTGGATGCTTGCACAGGGATCTCTAAACAAAAATTTTTTTAATCAAAAAAACAAACAAAAAACTTGTTTTTTTTTTTTAACCAAATAACGCAGATCAATGCTGACCAGCAGAAGTCAGACCAGATCAGACCAGTCCATACGGAATTATGGGACACAGACCAGGATAGACCAGGGCAAACTTGGATACACTGGCTCAGATAATAGAGACTGGTGTGAACCAGCATCCCAAGGGTTACCAGGATCTTCCTGAAGCAGAATTTTTTTCAGACTCTCTCTCCCTCTCCCTGGATTCTCAGGAGGTAGGAGACTCTCCTATTTGTTAAGTAACCTGGGAAGGAGAAGAGGCAGGAAGGAGAGTTAAAAGCCTTCCTGTAAATTATTCAGTAGCCGCCAGGGCTCTGGTCTCCTCTGGAGCCACCGGTGGGGAGGGAGCCCAGAAATCCGCTCCCCAGGATAAGGCTGGAGCCACCCTCACCTACCTAACCTGGGAGGGGGAGGGGAACAGCAGGAGCCAGCTCCTGGGAAGGTACTTGGAGGCAGCTGGGTTCCGGGAACAAGTGAGAGGAAGCCTGAGTAGAGGTGGAGCATGAACCTGGAACTTGGGGGAAAGGGGATCCCTGGTAGCATCCATCAGTCTGCCAGCAGCTGATCAACCCACAAGATCTGTCAGCTTTCCAAAGGTGGAGCCCTTTCCTGATCACCTCTCTCACCCTTCCCGAGTCTCCTCCTCAGACTCCGAAAGTCCAGGCGTCTTGGAGGGTGTGGGGGTAACTAAGGCATTACAGTGGTGAAAAGGTCCTGTTCCTCTGATGTCTTGTGGGAGACCATCACCCCAGGACTCTCCCCGGGAAAGGAGAGGGGCGGACCTGGAGTCGGGAAGATTTGAATTGGAATCATGTCTCATGCGCTTACTAGCTGTGTGACCTTGGACAAGTCGCTTTCTGGGTCATCATCTGTAAAGTGAGAGCAGTGGATCACAGAAGCCCAGGAGTAGTACAAAGGACTCTGAGTTAGAAGATGAGCCTAAGTTCTGAGTCTCCCACTTCCTTCTACCTGTGGGATCATTATCATCTCTTCATTCTTCAATTTTCCTGAAGTCCCTTCTTCCTCTAGTGTCCTCTTTTCCTGATCTTTTACCCCACCCGCCCCCAATCGGAGGGAGACAGAGAATTGTGAAAAGTGGCTGTGATTGGGGCGGCCACGTGGTGCAGTGGATACAGTGTCAGAGTGCCCAGTCTAGAGTCAGGAAGACCTGAGTTCGACCTGGGACACTTATTAGCTGTGTGATCTTGGGTAAGTCACTTTACCTCAGTTTCCTTATCTGTGCACTGAGCCGGAGGAGGAAATGGCAAACCAGTCCAGTATCTCTGCCAAGAAAAGCCCATGGAGAGTTGGACAGGACTGAAGCAACAAAACAACAGGAACATTGGATCAAAAGAGGCAACTCCTGGGGCCTCCATGGGAAAAGAGGATTTTCCCAGACTCTGGGAGGAATAGCGAGCAGCCCTGTGCAATGGAAACTGGATTCGGAGGCTCAAATCCTGCCCCTGCGCCCTTCCCCCTACATGACCTTAGATAAGTGTTTAACCTCTCAGGGTCTCTATTCCTCACCTATAAAACGAGGGGCTGCCCCGGGTGATCCCCAAATCCTGTTCAGTCTCAGGCCTGTGATCTCGGGTTCCAGCGGGCTTCAGCAGCGGCCTGGATTGGGCGGAGTTGTTCTGCTCCGGACCAGGATGGGACAGTGCCCGCTGCCTAGGGCATCTTCTCTCCCCAAGGAGGGGAAGGAGAGGAGAGAAGTCCCCTCGCTCAGTGATTCTGGCAGGACGGGGGCGGTTGCCCCCAAACCCATCTCACCCTCAGGAGGCAGGTGATGTGATTGGCTGAGAGTGAGTCTGGGAGGGGACAACGTGCCCCTGCAAGGGACAGGAAGCTCTCAGAAATCAGCTTCGGGTGGCCGGAGAGGGGGAGCCGGGCTCTCCTGAGACATGAACCAGGAGGGAACTCTGCCCTGGAGGGACGAAGAACGCGGGTATTTATCAAAGTGGAGCCAGCACTGGCTCAGACTCGGTTACTCCCTACTTGGGTAACCTTAAAGCGATCAATTCATTTCTCTGGGCCTCGGTTTCCCCATTTGTGAAACAAGGAGTTTGGACTCAGTAGTGTCTGTGTTGCTTCTAGCTCTGAACTTCATTATTGTGTTCAATGCAACAAGTAACATTTGCTAAAGATCCCAATGATTCCAGGCAGTTAGGCAATGATGCAAAGAGAGAGCTGACCTCCCTGCCTCTGATACACGGCTGTGTGACCCTGGGCAAGTCACTAACCTCTGAGTGAAGCAACTAAGACCAAAAACCACAGAGCAGTTGTTGACCTGCACTGAAAGCTGGAGTTTCCTCAGGGGCGGCTCCCCATGTCATCGAAATCAAATCTCTAGTTCAAAATATATATCATTTATGAATATCCTATATATAATCTCTCTCTCCCTCTCCTCTCCTCTCCTTTCCTCTCTTTCTCTGTTTCTCTCTCTGTCTCCCTGTGTCTCTGTTTCTGTCTCTCTCTCTGTCTGTCTCTCTCTCTGTCTCTCTTCTCTGTTTCTCTCTCTGTCTGTCTCTGTCTCTCTCTGTCTCTCCTTTCTGTTTTCTTTTCTTTGTCTCTTTCTGTCTATTTCTTTCTATCCATTTGTCTCTTTCTCTTCCTCTCTCATCCTCCCTCCCCCTCTCTCTGTCTCTCTTTCTTTCCCTCTCTTCCTTTTTCTGTCTCTTGCTGTCTCTCCCTTTCTCTCTCTCTCCCTCTCCCTTCTTCCCTCTCTCTCCCTTCTTTCCTTTCCCCCCTGCTCTACATCCCTTTCTTCTTTTTCTTTCTCCCTCCCTTCCTTTCCCTCTTTTTCTCTCTCTCCCTCCCTTCTCTCTCCCTCTTCCTTTCTCCCCTTTCCCTACCTCCCTCCAATCTATCTGCCTAATCTATATCCACCCAATGATACAAATACAAAAAGAAACAGTGAAGCTTACATCATATGATGTTCAGCTTGGTCAGAGGATCTGGGTTCAAATCCTGCCCTGATTCTTGCTACTTATCATTTCCTTGGGTAAATCAGTTAATCCCTCTGCTCCAGAATTGCCACTGACTTGCTGTGTGACTTTGGGAAACACCTTTCCTCTGGGCTTCAGGCCATTCCTCTTAAAAATGAGGGTCTCTTGAACCTCTGCCGAGTGACTGGAGGTTTGAAGGAGGAAATGTCACCTCCTGGAGTAATCAACTAAGGCTATGGAGAATTAAGGAGGCTTCAAGGACCCTTCTTCCAAAGTTGTCTACACAAGACACTGAACTGGGATGGATCCAGGTCAAGGTGCCCATCCAAAGTCCGGGGCTCTCTGCCAGCTTTGGATGGTTGTCCTGGGGCCAGGTCTCCCTGGGAAATCTCCCTGCCCTGAAAGATCTGGGGGTCACCCCTGAGCAGAGTCTTACTGAAGAGGGCTAGAGAGGTCTGGAAGGGTCTGGACAGGGACAGGGGATGAGCAGGCGAGTTAAGGAGGAGGGAGGACGACACACAAAGCTGAGAACGAGATTTTCACCTACTCTGGTCTAGATTCCCAGTCCTGCCTGCCTCACACTCCCAGTCTCAGGACACTCTCCACCTTCACTCAAGAACTTCATTGTCTTCCCCTGGGAGATGGTGGGACTCGGCTAGGTCATCTCACGGCTCCTCCAGCTCTGCCATCTTATGACTCTGTGTCCAGGACACCTCCTTCCTCGGGGACTGGTTAGGAGGGGCAGTTTGCTGGACTGGTGAGAACTTGAAAAGAGGAACCCAAAGAGCTGGAGACTAAGGTCTGCCTCTGACTGGCTGTGTGACCTTGGATAAGTCCCTTTGGACTTCCCTCTGGACTCAAGTTTCCTACTCTGAAGGGCTTGGGCTAGAAATCTCTACTGTTCTTGGCAGCTCAGATGGTCTGGAAGTGAACACACACATATCTGCTTGTACAGATTGACATGGAAGCACGTTGACCTGCCTACACGCTCCAGATCTCAGGACTGGAAGTTCAGGGAGGCCTTAGTCTGAATCTGCTCTCCTTAATGACTCAGGGAACCAGATCCGAGTGCCCCCTCCCCCACCCCCCCAAGACCACGTGCCATGGTGGAGGGCTTAGAACAGAGACGTCCCCTTGAAGGGAGCCATGGGCTTAGCCCCCAGTGTTTAGAGAGTAAAGATGCTCACTCCCTACAGCTCTAAGCCCGGCTCCACCAGGCAGGGAAGAGTCAAATCCAAGGATCACACATTTAGAGCCCGGAAGACTCTCTAATCTGAGCTCATTTTACAGATGAGAAAACTGAGGTTCCAAGCTATTCAAAGCCACATAACTAGTCGGCATCGGAGGCAGGAATAATTCCGGTCCTTTTAGTGCCAAGATTAGTACTCTCCGCATTAGGCAATAACGATTCTTATATTTACTGCAGAGATAAAACATGAGGGTGGCCCGGGATCCGGGATCCTGGCAGCGGAGGGGATCCAGTCTAGGAGAAGTGAAAGAATGGCTCCCTCCTTGGCCAACAGGGCCCGTTCCCAGAGAAATGGAGGTGTGGCTCCCTCCTTGGCCAACAGGGCATATTCTTGAAGCAGGGACTTCATCCTGCGACAGGAGAGAAGGCAAGAACCCTCTGCCTTAGGATTCTCCATGAGCTACCTGGGCCAGGACTGGATGAACGTGGTCCTGGGGAAGGAGGAGGGGGGATTTCTCTCCCTTCGGGGCTTAGAGAGCATGTGTGATGGGGGGTGGGGGGTGGAGGTGGGAAATCTTACAACAACACAGACCGATCCCAGATCTAGCTCAGAAGGGGCGGCTGGTTCTCCCGTTTGGACCTACCCTCCCTCCTCTCTCCAGATAAATTCATTAGGAAAAACTCCTCTCGGATCTATTCTCTAGCCTCAGCTGGCAGCTTGCCTCTGCCCTGATCCAAGGAGCCCTTCTTCCGGAGGCCTGGGCCCCGTTGGGCAGGGGAGATGCCAAGGGCATATTGATTGGGTCTATTACTGGCTGCTAAGCAACCATTCTCTTCCTTCCCCTCTTCCAGACATTCGCTGCCCCTCAGGATTTAGAGAACAGGGCTTGTGAAGGGAAGGGGGAGGATGCATCCATTCGTTCTCCATTCAATATGAACTCTAGGCCTCCGTAACCAAGCAACAGAACCCCTCGACGATCGCATCCCTGGCCAGGTGAGAATTCCAGGTGAGGAAAGTTTCCCTGGAGGAGACCATAGCATCCAGGACTGTTAGAAATGGAAGAAGCCTTAGAGACTTTCTGGTTCCAGACTTCACTTTAAAGAGGAAAGGACTGAGGTCAAAAGGAGAGAAGCAACTTTACTTGCCAAAGTGTCACAAACTAGTCGGCCACAGAGCTGTCTCCCAAACTCAACTCTCTAAGCCCTAGTCCAGGAGTGTTCCTCCTTGGCCGTTCCCCACATCATTTCCCTTGGAGTTTGATTAGAGCATGGTCTCCTTTGCTCCTCACAAACTCCCTTCGAGAAGCATAAGACCCAGAAAGGAACATGATCAACTTGTGGTTATTCATCGGGCAAGCTGGCGTAGCAACAGCCAGAACTCTCCCAGGCCAGAATTCTTTCTGCCTCAGTGGTACACTTTAGACACTTTGAGAGAAACATAGAAAGGATAAAGGATCTCAGATTTATAGCTGAAATAGATTTCAAAGTCCACCTGATCCTCAACCCTTTCATTTGACTTTTCTAGAAACTGAGGCCCAGAGTCCTTAAGTAATTTGCCCAAAATGATCTGCCACACAGGGAATAAGTGAAAGATTCAGGATTTGAACCCAGGTCCTTGACTTCAGAATCAACATTCTTTCCACTGAGCCATTCTACCCTCTTTTTTTTTTTTACTTCCAATTTTTATTTCTCTCCAATTCTACTAATCTTTTCCATCTTCTGGGAGTGAGAGGGGAACAAACTACCAAGTGACCAGAGCCAGTATCAGGCAGTCCCAGTCCAATTATTAGGGCATCTAATGCAGCATCTTCTGCACCGACCACAGCCCATGGCCTCCAATGATCTCGAAATCCACAAGTGTCATCCAAGAGAAAGTTCGCTCTTTCCATTGTCCCCACCCCTCAAAGCAAAGATGGTTTCCTGAAAACAGCAAAAACTGATGTCAGAAACATTTCGTCCTGAAAAAGTACTTCTCTTCAATGCCTTTGATAACCATTAACCAATTAATGTTAATCTGATTAGTCTAAATCATTAATTAAGCACTTAATTAACTATTATTACAGACTTTAACCTGTTGGCTCTTAAGGGAGTTGTAGGTTGGGGTCAGGAAAAGGTAGGTAGATATTTCACTCTCGAGCATTCAGATTCCCTCTAGGAGAAGGGGAAGGAGATAAGACCATTGACCTAGAGCTAGAAGAGGTTTTGAAGCCATCTAATACAATCCCTTATTTTTACAGATGAGGAAACCAGGGTCCAAGAGGGTGAAAACACTTGTTCCAGGTCAAAAAGGCAGGATTTGAGCTTTGTGACTCCAGAGTCAGTTCTTTCCACAATGGGATTACCCATGGGCAGAAGCTTCTCCGAATACCTCTGGGATCAGAGATGGAGCCCAAAGCAGAACAAGACAGAATGTAGCCTGAAGAAGGGCAGATAGTGTGATCATGACCCAGGCCATGAAACAGAAATCAGGGGTGCTAAGCCACCAAGAGCTTCAAAAATCAGAGACGAGAGTTTTTGTTGGTGCAACAGAGACTGGTAAAATGTCTCCCGGTCTGTTCGATGACACCAGTGATGGAGGCTTGGCTCTATTAATGGAAGGCTCTTACGAGGTATGGGGTTTAGCATTTAAGGGAAGCAGACTCCGGCGTTTGTGTCAATAAGGGAGGCTTAATCCCTGGAGCAAAAGGGAGTAGATGGAAATATGGCCAAGAATTTATTCTAAGCCCCGATGACTCAACTGGACCTATTAAAGTGTCCCTTGGACTGTGGGATAAATATAAGGCACGAGGACTTAGTTTCAGGAATTAGGCTCAATGCCAGCACTGGAGATAGGAGTTCCACATTAAGGATGAAGGCTCAACGCCTGGGATGGAGACTCAATGTCAGTGACAGGGGCTGAGTGTCATAGATGAGGGCTAATTTAGTGCTGAAATAAGGGACTTCGGTGCTGGGGATGTGAGCTACATGTCAAGGAGAAGAGCTCAGAGATGAGGGATTTGTGGCCAGAATAGAAGGCGCTCGGGGCCGTGAGCAGAAGACCAAAACCTGGAGATGGGCTGTCAGTGTGAAGGCCTGAAGGCTCAGGGTCAGGTAAGGAGACTCGATGCTAGAGGATGTGGGGATGGGTCACCTACCCAACCGTTAACCTTGTGCTTAGGATTCTGGTACTCAGAAGAGTTAAAGAGGCAAGACATGGTACAGTCGGTGCTGCTAATGCTTGACTTTGGCATCTATGTGACCTTGGGCAAGTAAATTCTTCGCTATGCCTCAGTTTCCTAGTATGAAAAACAATCTAGTCTAACTTGGGTCCCCTCCAGATCCAAATCTGTGAACCTATGATGATCACAAGTTAATCCTTTTTTTGGGGGGGCAGATTCATCCATATATGGTCCTCAAGGTAGCCATTTCTAGTTTCCCCCATCACTCTCACATCCCATGGTCACAGAAGGGTTAGAAAGACCCTGCCAAGGACAGAAATGTTAAAGCTGAGGCCGTTTGCTCTCGCCTCCCCTGCACAAAGCCTAGCTAATATTTTTCTCCAAGCAATTTAATATCGCTAATGATGGTATCACCGATGCGCTAACTGACCTGAAGTTCAGAAAGAGAGCTTGGTTTGCCCATGACTCCCCGCTGACTCTGTCAACATCTCAGGCACTTTCTGTAAGCAATCTGGCTCTCAATTAGACATTCAAATAGAATTAATTAAAAATTTTTTCTGTTATAAAATAGGTCAGAGCTGAAAGGAACTTAGAGAACTGAATGTTGGGTTCAAGGACCTGAGTTCAAATTCTAATTCTGCTCTTTACTCCCTGGCTGACCCTGGGAAAGTGAATTCAACTCTCTGAGTCTCAGTTTCCTCAAACGTAATAATAGTAAAGGTTTTGGTGAAGGCAGTTTCTAAGATCGCGTCCAAATTGAAATCCCCATCATCCTCAGAGATCAAGCAGTCTAGATTCTTCTTCCCTTCACCTCATTTTACAAAAGAGGTAACTGAGGCCCAAGAAATTAAGCCATCGATGGTGTAGCTGACGGAGCCAAATAAAAACCCAGCTTCCTAATTCCTGACTGACCATTGAACCACACTGCCTTATAGCATGTAGCTGGCTCCAGACCCCAGTTAGTGGCTTCTCTATTCTGGATCCAGATCTCTCATTGTGGCTCACCCCCCCCCCCACTTATACCTGAAAACATTTGAAGCTCAGCACTGATCACGTGAGACTTTCAGGCCCCGCCATTGGCTGGACAAGTGAGATGCAGCAAGGTCTAGTGGGCTGGGAGTCCTGGGTTCTCATGCCAACCCAGCAACTCTCAAGCTGTGTGACCTTGAATAAGCAAGCAATTCTCCATGTCCTTCGACTTCCTTCTTTGTCAAATGAGGGGGCTGAACAAGAAGGCTCCTTCCAGCCCTAACATCCCCAAGCTTCTCTGACTCCATAGCCAACCTCTGTATCCTGTGCCAACCCTGTGCCTGCAGCTGGCATCCCCCCCACTGCCAGGCAGGCATCCACAGCCCCCACACTACGCCCAGCTTGTTAGAAGGGCAGGGTCCTAGTGACTAGTCCTCTACTCCTGATCTAAAAATGTGAGTCACTTCCAGCCGCCTGCTACTCCCCTGCTCTGGATGAAAAGGGAGACCCAACCTCAGTCTGACCAGAAAACTGATCCAAAATCTCAAGGGGGCTACAATGGGAAGAACACTACTACTGGAATCGTAGAACCTCCGTTCAAATCTTCTATCATGTTTACTACTTGTTTGACCTTGTCAGGCTCTTTTTCCACCTGTAAAGTGAGGGAGTTGGATTATATTTCTTCTAATTCTATTTCTTTATTCTATTTCTACAACCCTATGAAACTCTAAGGGTCTCAGTTTCCCTATATGTAAAAAAGATATTCTTTTTCTACAACCCTATGAAACTCTGAGGGTCTCAGTTTCCCTATATGTAAAAAAGATATTCTTTTTCTACAACCCTATGAAACTCTGAGGGTCTCAGTTTCCCTATATGTAAAAAAGATATTCTTTTTCTACAACCCTATGAAACTCTGAGGGTCTCAGTTTCCCTATATGTAAAAAAGATATTCTTTTTCTACAACCCTATGAAGCTCTGAGGGTCTCAGTTTCCCTCCCTGTAAAAAAAGAGAGGTTTAGAATAGCTTCTCTGAAAAGTCTCAAAGGTCTCCCTCCTCCACCTGAAACTTAGGATTGTTGTTCAAATATGTGTTGGACTATTTGGTCTCAGAGATCTGTCCAATTCTAAATATGTGATTTCCTGATCCTAAGACCTGGTTTCTAGAAGGATTCAGCAAACAAAAGCATCATTGATTAAGCATCTATATGTTCAAGGTCCTGTGTTGGACAGTGATAAGCCAGGAACACAGAGCAGTAGAATCAAAGGCAGAATATCTAAATGGCCTAATGAGTGGTTCTGGAGTTCAGGGGAAGGAGGAGGTCCTTTCTACTTGGAGGGAACAGGCAAGACGTTGAGCAATTAAGTTGGGTCTTGCAAGACAATAGGATGTCAATACGGGAAAGAGCATTTTAGGAGAGAATGGTAAAGTTGAAGAGGCAGCTGGGTGGGAACAGTGAAATGTTTGACTAGGGCAGGGCGCCCACATAAGGAAGTAGTGGGAGGAAAGGCTGGAGAGGTAGAAGGGAATAGTGGTTGAAGGGTCTCCCTCCAAACCTAGGGGTCATTCCAAGGTGGCAAGTTCTCTTTAGACTCACCCTATGCAGTCAATTTAATTTCTTCCTCATTTCCCCGACCACATCCCATAAACCAGTCTCCCTCCCATGTTATATCTAAGCCAAGATCATTGTTGTCCTTTGGTCTCTGCTCCCATAATTTTCTCCCCCTGGACTGCCTTCATTTCTCCCCTCTGGGACAGTGCAAAGCCCACTCACCCTTCCAGGCTTATATCAAGTCTCATCTCTTCAATCAATTAGTAAGCATTTATTAAGCACCCATCATGTACTAAGCACTGTTCTAGAAGCTGAAGAGTTCCAGTTGTTCTTATCTTCAAGACAAGATCCTCTGATCCCTCCAGCCTATAACAGCTCTCCCACTTCTTAACCATAAGTATTTGCTGCCTGTAACTTGCAATTTAACACTGGCATTTAAGTTTCCTATAAATGAATCCTGTCTCCCCAGCTGGAAAGGAGTCAGAGACAGGAGAACACGTCTTAAATCTCTTTCTTGTGACTCCTTGAGAATATGTCTAGCCCAGAGTTAGGGGAGATCAATAAACCTGCTTTATAGTGGAAAGAACACTCAATGGGCAATGAGAGAACCTAGATTGGGAATAGGGCACTGCTTCCCACTAGTTTACTAATCATCTGCCTCTGAGCCTCAGTTTCCCCCTATGTAAAATGAGACTAGATTACTTCTGAAGTACCTTCTAGATCTAGAACTTTTAAACTTGTCACAGCTTGTTATTTATGATGCTGTAAATAATAGAATGACCCCGCCTGTCTTTTCTACATAGCCCAGACATTACAGAATTGGACATAATGCCAGATATGTGTTTAGAATTTGAAACCCACCGCCAATCAATGGACAAGAGAGTTGAAGATCTGCAATTCTGTAGGTGGCACTCAGGGGTTAGCTATCAAAGCCATGGACTATGGCTGTCCTCATGGGAAGAGCCAGCTTTATTATTGACCAACCCAATGATGTTCAGAGATTTGAAGATGGAAAGAACCTGAGACGCCATTTTGTTCAACCCCTTCCTTTTACAGATGTGGTAACTGAGGCCCCTCCAGGAAACGATAGACACTTGTCTGATCTCAACCCCTTGTCGCAACACTTTGCCGTTGAAAAGATTCAGGGGAGAGAGGACATGGATGAATCGGTGGCGCCCATAACTCCAAGGTCACTCTACTAACTCTATCTTGACATCTTGAGGACCTATGTGGCAGACAAAGTGTTGGCTGAATTGGAAGACAGATGATCTACATTCAAATCCTGTCTCGGACACTTTCACTTGTCTGACTTTGGCTAAATTACTTCTCCCTGGACTTCAGTTTCTTCATCTGTGATGTGAGTAGGTCAGATGAGATGATCTCTAATGTCTCTTCTGGAAGCAAAGCTTGGATCCTGAGAGCCATTATTATGACTCTGATTAATCCTCCATTCTCCCCACCAAGGGAAAGGATGGGGATATAGTGTTGGGTTGTTTGTTTTTGATAATGGATATGTTGAGGCAAACAGCAATAATCCTAATAGTAATAATCCAGTAACCATTTGCACTTGGCTTTGGATAGTACTGTGGAGAAGAGCAATCAATTTGAAGGAGGTAGACGGAGTTTGGAAATTGCCTCTGCCATTACTATTCACATGACCTTGGCTAAGTGGGTACTTCCTTCCTCTCTCTTGGCCTCTTTTGTAGCATGAGGGTGATCTCCCAGGCCCCTTCTGGCTCTAAATCCCATGTCTTTTCTACAAATGCATTATGTGATTTTATTCAAGATTTTTCCTCCAGAGCCTACCCTGGCTCAAGCTGATATTCAAATGAGTTTGACTTTCCTGAACACAGAATTAGTCCCCTAGGGGCAGAGGGGACCCAAAAAGGATTCAGTGCTTGGCAGAGACGTTTGCCTTTACAGCTTAGATGTCACTCCATCTCCCACACAATCCTGAGTGCTGAATATCATAACGTACAGAACTCTGCTCTCTGTTGGCTCAGTCATTATATATTCCCTGGCCCAAACTGTGACATGGATGGGGGAGGCAGACCCCAGGGCATCGTTACCACAAGACAAGGGGATGGACTTAAGCCTGAAATCCCAAGGTAGCTGGGAACAAGGTCGGAGAGGGAAGATAAAGGAACCCAGGGAAAGAGGAAGATGGGCCAGGAAAGGAGAAAAATGGGGGGAAAGTTCACAGAAACATCTGCTGTTTAACTGGATATTCACTGGGATCAGAAGGATGAGAGAAGAAAGGACAAAAGTCTTAGATCAATAATGACTTTCCCCATTCTGCACATAGGGAATTCTGTCTCTCTCTTCTCCCCTTGCCCTGCATTCTTACCATCCACACCACACAAGTATACACACAATTGCTCACACCTTCCCCTAGAAGATGACTTTATACTTCTTTTGGGCATGTTTCATATTGACCACTGTGTTGGGTAACTGGGTGACATAGGGGATTCAGTGCTGAGCCTAGACTCAAAAAGACCTGAGTTCAAATCAGCCTCACACACTTCCCAGCTATGTGACCCTGACCAAGTCACTTGATCCTGTTTGCCTCGGTTTCCTTAACTGTCACATGAGCAGGAGAAGGAAATGGCAAACCACTCCAGTATCTTCGCCAAGAAAACCTCAAGTGGGATCACAAAACATTAGAGATGACTGAAATGACTGCATAACAACAAAATAAGCCATTACATGGACAGCTTTCTCCTCGTTAGAATAAAAGCTTCTTGTAATCGTGGCTCTTTATCCCTTTGGATCTCTAGTATCTAGCACTGTGTCTGGCACATAGCAAGCATTTTAATACCTGGTGAGCGACTGATTACAGTTCTGTACACTAAGGCATTAGTGTCCTAGCCCTGTACTAGGCAGTAATTATATATGGGATCAAATCTGAACTCAGCTATCCACTAGTTGTGTCATAATGGGCCAGTTCCTCAACTTCTCGTGTGAAAAGCAGAGATCGTCATTCTTGCACTAATGTGTCATAGGGTCCTTGTGAGGAAGGTTACTTTGTATACTTAGAGTGCATCGAAAAGTTAAACTGTTATCACTTCTAAATTGTGTATCTCTACCACTGGCTCTGTACACAGTAGGCATTTAATAAATGTTTCCTGAAAAAGAAGAAGAAGTGGAGCTGAGAAAGGCGGAGGGGAAGTTGGGAGAATAAAATATAAAGAAAAATGATGGGCTGGAGAGGGAGAAGCATCCTGCTCAGGCCCGGCTGCCAGGACACAGTCCCACCAGGATTTGCACAAACAGCACAACTTGTAATGTCTGAGCTTCACCCCACCCCCATGACACACACACACCTCGATGCCCACGCAAGCCAGTCCAGTTTTCAAGTCTTGTTTTAGGCACCTCAGTGGAACCTGGAAGCAGGAAAACCTAAATTTGAGTCGTTCTTCATACATTTGTTATCTGTATGATCCTAAGCAAGTCACATCCCAGCTCTGACACTCAGCTTTCTTATTCTGTAAAATAGGGATAGTAAAAGCAACTACATTGCATGGTTGTGATGTGCATATGAGGCAATGTTTTCCAAACCTTAATGTATATATGCATTTTAGTTATTTTCATTAATAATAATTATTAGCTTATTTAGTTGAGGGCTTTGCTTAATTGAAAACTCTCTTTCTCTTTTATTATTACCTTTCCCCCTCCTTTTCTCAATCTCTTCTTTTCTCCCTTTCTCTTTCTCTCCCTCCTTCCCTCTCACTGCCTCTTTCTCTGTCTGTCTCTCTTTTTCTGCTTTCTCTTTCTCTCTCTCTCTCTCTCTCTCTCTCTCTCTCTCTCTCTCACCTCCTCCCTCTTACCTTCTTTCTCCCCTCTCTCTCTTTCTCTCTTATTCTCTGTCCTTCCCTCTCTCTCATTATATTTCTCTCCTTCCCTCCCCTTTTCTCTCCTCCCACCCCTCCCTCAGCTCCCCGAATTCCTAGCATTAAGCCTCCATCTTTATTACTATCTCTCTAACTCCTGAACTGCCTCCCCTGCCCTTCCCAGCCATTACAGGATGAGATCATTAGAAGAGCAAATCATGGGCAAATGGGGAGAGATGTGAAGTGGGGAGTGTAAGAGAGAATCTTCTTAATTTTCATCCATCTCCCTAGTGATTCATCCCTGTTGAAGTCTCCTGTCCCCCCCCCCCAACCCCACGATGGCCTCTTGATGTTCAGCATCATACTTTTTACAAGCCAGAATTTATCATCAAGGTCTCAATACCCAGAGCCCAAATCTTCTCCCCTAGATAACATGTAGACACTCCTTCACATAAATCTACATACATCAACTCTGATGTACATAACCACACTCATTCACCATGCATATTCATGCCCCTGCTCACATACATAGGTCTCACACTGGTGTGCACACCAGGGAAATCACTTTGAAATGTCACTAGCTCCAGGGGTACAAAAGACTCTGTGTCAGGGATGCTAGCCAGTGTCTCCGTGCTATGAATGGGAGTTTAGTGTCAGGGATGAAGATTCAGCACAGGAGATGAGGGCTCGGTACCAACAATCGGGGACCGATGCTGGGCATGTGCCTGGATGCTGTGAATGGGAGCTCAGGGACGGGGAAGAAGGAGCAATGTCAAGTTAAGGGCTCCCTTTCAGTACCAAAAGTTGGCTCAAGGAGCTCAGTACTGGAGCTGGGGCTCATTTTTCCCAGATGGAAGTTCAGTGATAGCGATGAGGGCTAAGAGGCAAGGATAGAAGCTCAGTGTTGGGGTTTCATTGGGGAGCACAGTGTCAGGGGTTGGAAAAAAAACACAAGAAAAGAGGAGAGAGTTTTGAGCGTGAAGGCTCAGTGCTGGGTAGGATCTCTGCCTGGAGTGATGCTAGATGCTGAACACTGGAGAAGGGGGATGGGGGAGGGAGGGAGTTGCTGCCAGGAAGTACCAAGGGGCTGAAGAACTCTAACTCCAGGCTCAGAAAGCCCCTGGCCATTCTGCTCTGTCTCCTTACTGAGACATCCCCTGAGGCATTCCCCCCCCCCCACCAAAAAAAAAAAAAAAAAAGCTGTTCCTTCCCTGGCAGCCTGCAGAGCAGAGTCTGCAGTGAGCAGTCACATAGAATTGGGCTTGAGGGTTGGCTTGAGAGGAGGAAGCCCAGTCTGGCTCTGGTCCCTTATTGCAGAGCATCAGCAATGCTCAAAGGAGGCCCGGGGCTGGCTCTGGCAGGGAAGCCCTGGAGCCAGAAGGCTGCACCAAGAGTCCAAATAGGAACCAACACTGCCAGTGACACCTCTTCTCGGTGGAGGCTCCCCTCCCAAAGCCATTCAAAATAGGTGAGAAAGGGGGAATATAGGGATATCAAGGGACAAAGTGCCCAACATTCTAGCTGATGGATTTCTGGGCTTAGAATTCTGAAGTACTGGTCCCCATGTTGGGATCCCAGTATGATACAATGGAAAAAGTTCTGGCTTTGGAATCAAAGAACCTGGGTGTTCAGTTCTGACTCTGTCACGATCCCTGGCACAGAGAATACTTAATAAGTAGTTGGTGACTGACTGACAATCCCCTGTATGATCCTCAGCAAGTCACTTAATCTCTCTGGGCCTCATTTTCCTCATCTGCAGGATAAGGGATTTGGGGTAGATGGCCTCGTGTCTGTTCCAATTCTACATATATGATCTAAGATTCTATGACATAATAATAATTGACTGTCTTCATTCCAGGGTAGGGGCCCAGTCCTCTGTGTCTTTTATGAGAAATAAGAGACTGACAGGGGCTTGAATCAGTGGACACTAGATTCTGGGATCTGATCTCTCTTTTCTCTCTCCATTATTACAAGAGTGAAGGAACAGGAACTGAAGACTTTGGAAAGAGAATGTTCTGTTGTCTTCCTTCTCCTCTTTTGCTAAGCAGATAAAAACCAGGAGCTTAGAAATCAAATCTACATCTTCTGATTCCCAAGGTCATGCTCTTTCTATTGTCCTACACTCCCATCTTAAAGAAGCTTGAGATCTAAAGATGGAAAAGATTCTAGAGATCAACTGGTGCAAGACCTTCATTTCACAAAGGAGAAACTAAGCTCAGAAGTGACTTATCTAAGATCATATAGTAAAAGTCCAAGCCAACATTGAAATCCATTTCCTCAGATTATGC
Source organism: Antechinus flavipes (assembly GCF_016432865.1). Lineage (NCBI taxonomy): Eukaryota > Metazoa > Chordata > Mammalia > Dasyuromorphia > Dasyuridae > Antechinus > Antechinus flavipes. The sequence continues at coordinate 16,352,389 of NC_067401.1, forward strand.
ATCTTTCTATTGGGCCATGTAGAAGTGATACCTGGATTTCTAATGTTTGGGATTGTCCTTGATTTATTACTCCTTTAACCTATCCCTTGTAGATAACTGAGAGTTGGCTCCAGTGTATGGAGAAATAATAAAACTCTTATTTGTCTCCCTTATGATGTGTGGATGGCTCCTTGGGTTAAGAGAGTGGCCTCTGAACTCTGTGTCCACTAGTGGAAGCGGGCACATTGAACCATCCATACTTTTCTTACTCAGTCCTCTTTGTTAGTAAGGGAATGATATTTTTCAGGACAGCTGGCTGAAGCCTGGAGTTAATCTCCAAATATCAGAGTTTTTAGTATTGGAAAGGCCCCTAGAGACCACTTAGGTCACTTCTTTCATTTTGCTAAAGAAGAAAGAAAGTGAAAGAGAGAAAAGAAAGAAAAAGAAAGAAGAAAAGAAGAGAAAGGAAGGAAGGAAAGAAGAAAAGAAGAGAAAGGAAGGAAGGAAAGAAGAAAGGAAGGAAGGAAGGAAAGAAGAAAAGAAGAAAGAAAGAAGAAAGAAAGAAGAAAGAAAGAAGAAAGAAAGAAAGAAAGAGGAAGGGAAGAGAAGGAAGGAACAAAGGAAGGAAGGAAGGAAGAAACAAAAGAAGGAAGGAACAAAGGAAGGAAGGAAGGGATGGAGGGAGAAAAGAAGGAAGGGAGGGAAGGAAGGAGGGAGAGGGGGAAAGAGGAAGGGGGAAGAGAGAGGGGAGAAAGAGAGAGAGAGAAGGAGGAGGAGGAAAAGGAAGAGGAGGAAGAGGAAGAAGAGGAGGAGGAAGAGGAGGAGAAGGAAGAGGAGGAGGAGGAAAAGGAGGAGGAGGAGGAGGAGAAGGAGGAGGAGGAGGAAGAGGAGGAGGAAGAGGAGAGGAGGAGGAAAAAGAGGAGGAGGAGGAGGAAAAAGAGGAGGAGGAGGAGGAGGAAAAGGAGGAGGAGGAGGAGGAGGAAAAAGAGGAGGAGGAGGAGGAGAAGGAGGAGGAGGAGGAGGAGGAGGAAAAGGAGAGGAGGAGGAGGAAAAGGAGGAGGAGGAGGAAAAAGAGGAGGAGGAGGAGGAAAAGGAGGAGGAGGAGGAGGAGGAGGAAAAAGAGGAGGAGGAGAGGAGGAAAAGGAGAGGAGGAGGAGGAGAAAAGGAGGAGGAGGAGGAGAAAAGGAGGAGAAGGAGGAGGAGGACGAGGAGGAAAAGGAGGAGGAGGAGGAGGAGGAAAAGGAGGAGGAGGAGGAGGAGGACGAGGAGGAAAAGGAGGACGAGGAGGAGGAGGAGGAAAGAGGAGGAGGAAGGAGGAGGAGGAGAGAGGAGGAGGAGGAGGAGGAGGAGGAGGAGGAGGAGGAGGAGGAGGAGGAGGAGGAGGAAGGAAAACAAACAATCAGGAAAAGATGTGTCTAAAGGCACGTGGTGAGTCAATGTTAAAGCCCCAATTTGAATTCAGATATTTTGATTCCAAATCTGGTTTCCGCTTTACTGTTGCATTTTCTTTTTCAAATTGGGAATCCTTCTGTCAGAAAAAAAAAAAAAATCCATTGGTTTCTGAGCTCTCCATGGTACCAAACTTCTGTCCTTCAGCAGATACTTCATTTCTATCTCTGAGTCAAGTTCTCATCTCTCACTGAGACCTCTCCCATTCCCAGAATTTCGCTCATTTCTATCACTGAGTCCCCATTCCCAGCACTTGGCCATCATTTATATCACTGACCCCTGAATTTCCAACACTGACTTCTCATCTACATCACCGAAAAATCCTCATTCTTGTCACTGAGCGCCTCATCATTGTCATTGAGCCCTTGCTCCTGACATTGAGCACCCATCCCCATCATAAAGTCCATGTCCTGCCTCAATCCCCAACACTAAGCCTTATCTCTAGGATTGCACCTCCATTATCATATAGCTGGAAGAGACCTTGAAAATCTTAGAAGTCCACCCTCCCCCTAATTATATAGATGAGGAAGCTGGGGATTTAGAAAAAGTTAAATGACTTGCCCAAGATTACACAGATAGAATGTAGTAGATCCACAATCCAGATGTAGCTTTTCAGGCTCTAAATTCCCCTCATGTCACTGACACTCCATTCCCAGCACTGAGTACTTGGCTTCCCCCTTACAGGAATATAGGATCAGGCACTGACAATTTCAAAGAAAGCTTTCCTGCTGTTTTTTTTTTCCCTCTCCTTTCACCAAACAGATAAAAACCAGAGATTCTAGGACTTCTCTGCTCTTAGAAGAGAGCCCGTATCTTTAACACTGAGCCATCCATCCCTATGTTGAATCTTTATTCCTAATCCTGGACTCCCATCCTTAGAAATAAATCCACTTCCCTGACACTGAGTCTCCAGCCTGGTCTCCACCCCGCCCATCCCCCCCCAGTACTGAACCCTCTTTTCTGCCCCAAGATCCCATCTTCAATCCTGACCTCCCTTCTCTCTCAATGAGCTCTTATCCCCAGAACTAAACTCTCATCCCTAGAACAGTTTCCATTCCTGGCAAGGAGCACTGGAACTCCCATCCCCCATCCTTATTCTTCATTCCAGACACTCAGCCCCTGTCCTCATCCCTGAACCTTCACCCCTGGCACTGAGTCCCCTACTCCAGGAATGGGAGGATTTAAAATTGCTTTTCATGGAATAATGGAGGACTCAAAAGAAACACTCTCATGAATTTTCAAAGCCCCTAGGCTCAAGTCAGCCCAGTTATACTTAGCTTCTAATCAGAGTCACACCAGCCACTCCCTCAAGAGGATTCTGCTTTTCTTTGTTCATCCAAAATATATTTATTCAATGCGTGCTTTGTGTAAGACCCTAAAGATGGGAGTCTAGGATTAGGAATAAAGATTCAACATAGGGATAGGTTGAAGAAGATTAGGTATTTCAAGACAGATTATTTTGGAAAATGCTCATTGCAGGCACCCAGGATGGTCTGAGAAAGCATGCAAAGGCAGGAAGACCCGAGTTCAAATCCAGCCTCTCAGATGCCGGAGAAGGAAATGACAAACCACCACACTCCCCAAAATTCAAAAATAACTGAACAACCACAAAGTTCAACTCGATCATTTTACAGATGACTGAGAACCTGAGTGACAAGGTGATGTTCACAGAGATAGTACAAGGAACAGAACCAGGACTGGAATTCAGATGATCTGCTTGTCCTCTAACACTCTTACATCACATCATCTCCTCTCTGAGTCTGAGGTGTCAATGGGTCATTCAAGCGGCTAGAGATGTGGTTCAGAGTTCAGTTTAGTTTGTATGAAACATTGTCTCCCTTCCTCCCCACAGGAAGAGAGAATCTGTCATCTTGGCTTTCTGAAATCTTGTCACCATCATATCCCCTGGCTCCCTTCTGTGTGGTTCTGGAAATTTTCCTTAGGAGGCAGGAAATAGAAAATCTCAGAAGACTCCGAATTATTTGAATTTAAGATTTATAATCTACTTTGGGCATAGATGTGACCTGAGACAGGGAGCTCTTTCAAAACTCATTCATTGAACCCAGTAATCACTGATACCTGGAAGTGCTGATGTCAGCCCTCATACTGGACTTCAGAAATCCCAAGGTCTTCCTAGGAAGCGGCTCTTCAGGTTGAAGAGGCAAGAGGCCTGGCTATGGAGACTGTCTCTCCTTATGACCCTCTTCAGTTCCACTGGATAAACATCTATTTAGTTTCTCTTGTGGAACACACACACACACACACACACACACACACACACACACACTGCACTTTTTTTTTCAGCATAGGACCCACCGTGACTTTTCTCACCTATTGCATTGGGACACATCACTAGGAAACTGGTCAATATAGTGGAAAGGTGAATTTGACTTAAAGAGTCACTGAGGGGAAGAAGATGGGTCACATCATCAGCTAGTGTCCTGGCAGAGAGAAAAAAGCAAAGGAAGGGATAGTGGGTGTGGAGAAGGGTCTACAAATCCAGGCCAAGTTGAGGGTGTGACTGGTATGACATGGCCCCCAAAATGAGAGTCTATAATGTGTGCATTAGATATTCACAGCCGCCTGGTGCTGACTGGGAAGAAAAATTTCAATCGTCTTTTGTTCCATGGAACTAGGAGAGGCTAATTAAAATTAAATGGCACAGGGCAGAATTTTAGGATTAGAAGAATCTAGTTATGGTCCTTATCCCATTAGTTGGAGGAAAATATCATCCCTAACAACTCCACTCTGCTTAAAACCTCAGTTTCTCCCTTCAACAATGATGAAAAGCACCTACTCTCACTCTACTGGGCTCATCAAGTTGGAAATTTTTCAGCCTGAATAGAAATGACTCTGGCTATGTGGCTGTAAAAGACCAAGGGGGCAGAATCAGCAAAACTCACAGCAATTCAACTTTCCAACATGCTCTTCTATCCATTCTCTCGTCTGATCCGAGCAAGTCATTGGGTCACAGTTTTCTTCATTATAAAAATGGAGGGGTCAGATTTAATGGTCTCCAAGGTACCTTTTAGCTCTGACATTTTATGATCTTTACAATATCTGGGAGAAGTAACCAGGGTGAGTATTATTTATGTCCATTTTATAGTTCTTCCACTAACGTCCTCCTATGATATCTCATTATGAAGAGAGGTGACCCTGGGTTGTTCTTCAAGCCAGTGTTTGCAGGATACAATCTAGCAGGTCCCAGTTGGGAAAATCTTTTTATCATCTTTTTACCCACCTAACTAAAAATGAAGTTGACCACAGGGGAGGAATATCTTGGTCATGACAAGCCTTAAGAATTTAGGAGGAGGTTGGATCAATGCTGATGAAAGGACTACCCATCCCTGTGAAATCATGGATTTTCTAAAGTATCAAAGTGCTTTATATTGGAGAAAACTGAAGATCAGAGGAAGGAAAATGACTTGTCCACAGTCATACAAGAAGCAGCAGAGCCAAGACCCAAACTCTTTCCTCCTACAACATACTGTTCCTGACATTCAATCTATGATGGGGTGAAGAGAAGGAAAAAAATCACAGTACTCTGGTATTGTTGATACTCACTGGGGGGCTTTGGAAACCAACAAAAGAACAAGGAAGTAGGGAGGGAATGAGAGTAAGGATCCAGATACAGCCATACTGGAGACTATTTTTAACACTGTCCCAGGCTCAGGGAATGAGCCAATTCCCTCTCCCCAGGAGGGAAATAGCAGTACTTTCCTTGCTGAGGTCAGCTGGGTGTTGAGAGGCTGACAGATGGGGAGGCAAGAGAAAGGGAAGAGCAGGCAGGGGGCTCACAGTTCTCTAACCCTAGAATCCCACCTCTGACATTCAAGTTGTGTGTGTGGTAAGGTGGGGGAATGGGGAATCCTAGATCCATGCCCAGCTGGCTATAGGAAAGGTGTTCCAACATGGTTTAATTTTCAGTTTCCCCCCAGTACTTCCAATGACCTTGGAGAAGTCATCCATTCCTCTATCCCACTCTATCCTCCCACTCTCTAAATATATGTCAATTTATCTAATTATCTCCATCTGTAAAATGGACATCATTCAGTTTCAGGGACAGAAGGGACCTTGAGAAATTACTCAGCTCATTTCTCTGCTCCCAGGGGAGGATACCTAAACCATGTCAAGTAGTTTAGTATTTATCTACTCAAAGGAGAAAAGGAGAAGCACCCTCAAATTCTCTTTTAAGCTCATTCCACCACAGTCAACCTCTTGTTCAACACTTTTTTTGCTTAAAATCCAACCCCATCCCACGCAGTTGCTCTTCAAGAAAAACACCCTCTTCTTGTCTCCACCACATGCCTCACCCATTAATAGGATCCCGAACAAAAAACAAGGTTAAGAAAATTTAAAAATACATGCTTGCTTAAGTCTCATTTGCCAGCCTGTCTGTCTCCAGTTTCTGATGGGGAGGCAGTTTGGAGCTCTTCTGGGTCTTTGACCTCAAGATGCCCCCTAGAGAGGAGCTCCTCTGCTTCCAACCCCTCCTTTCACCAAAAATTCTGCCTCTTCTCTTTCCCAGAGATACTCAGGGAGTCCCAGGGAGCTGAGATGATGGGAGTAAGAGATCAAAGGGCTGAAGCAAAGGGTGGGGTTTGTGGAGGGAAGGATCAGCTGGGTAAGAAAGAATATTTGGAGAGAGTGCAAAGTTATTGATGAGTGATGAGATCTATAGCTTGGAGAGGGGAGGGATACTTTGACAGTAGCTCACACCTTTAAGTGCCTCTGATTCTCCATTCTTGGGTCCCCCAGGAAACTATATCAGCAATGAGAGAGAGAGAGAGAAGAGGGAATATAAAGTCATTCAGAAAGGAGCTCAGAGAAGCTTAGGGAGTCCTCGACTGGAACTGTTACCTTTCCTCTCATCCTCACCCTCTGTTATCAGCACATTTCTCTTAAACATGGGGGTTCCCAATTGCTGGATTCATATGCAGCCCCATTCCCTTGGCAGCGAGATTCCAGGGGAAATAGAACATTTGGGTTCTTGGTGGCTCTATCTCCCTTTCTGTTAAAGGGGGCATGTGACATTCACCCCTTCCAAATCCCCCACTTCTGCCTGAGGATGGTATATAGGAGGGTATATAATGCCATTCTTCCATCCCAGATATTATGAGTAAAGAAGGGCAATGGGGAGATCTTAGAAGAGGAGCTGCTGTAGCAAAACCTCTCTTGTTTTCATTAGGGGATGGGAACATTACTAAAACTAGCAGAGAAGCAGCTTTTGTCTGTCCCTCAGACTGCCCACTCAGCATCCCCTGCACTCTTGTTACTCTCCAGAGCCAGTTACCATGGTCATCCAGATGCAGTGATCCAACCATGTGGGCCAGGAGCCCTCAGTTTCTTCCTGAATCCATCAGAGGTGTAGGCATCCCTTAAATGTTCCTTCATGAAAACTCACTACCTCCACGTAAGTTTTTTTTTTCTTGTCTTAAAGGAAGAAAGACTGAGTGTCCTTTATTTGTGTATTTGTGGTGTGTGTGTGTGTGTGTGTGTGTGTGTGTGTGTGTAAGAGAGAGAGAGAGAGACAGAGATCGAGGTAGAGGACAGAGACAGAAAGAGACAGAGAAGGAAACAGAGATAGGAACGGACAGAGACAGAAACAGAAACAGAAAAAGAAACAGAGAATCGTGGGGGTACTTCTGGAAGGCAGGGTACGGTCTACCCAGGGAACTTTTCAAATGTTTTCATTCCTGCTGCCCCATCTATGCCCCTTCTCAATTGATTTAAGCCACAAGAGATTCACCTATGTCCTTAGGCAGGGTCTTGGAGACTGATACATACACACTCACTCACTTCTCCACTAAACAAACATACACACTGGAAATTTTCAAGCCCACGCTGGCTTCAGAGCAGACAAACCCAGCTGCCTCTTGTCCATGGGGAGAGAGAGTCTCTTCACCCCCACCCTATACAAACACATAGACACTCACAACACTGCCCAGACCAATAATCCTTCCTCCTTCCTCCTCTACCACCACTACCGCCTCTTCCTCTCCCTCCTCCTCCTCCTCCTCCTCTGGCTCCAGAGTAAATACCCTGCCCTGCAGAAGGAGATGAAAGATGCTCAGCAAGAAAGAAACACTATTCTCCAGCCCAGTCCAGGCCAGCCTCAGACACGAACCGTCCTTCCTTCTTTCCTGGGCTACTAGGAGATGTTTCCCGACGTCCCCCATTCCCCTCTGGCCCTCCCCAGCCCTTGGCTCCTTACCTTCCTGCGGGCTTCCCCACCCTTTCTCCAGGACTCGGGGGGCTGATGCTGGATCTCCCTTCTCTTCTTTATCCTCTTCTTCACCTGCCTCCCTCAGCCATGCAGACCTGCCTCCTCGCCCAGTGCCTTGTCCCCTTTTTCCCTGCCTCTTTTCCCCCGCCCAGCTCTGCGCGGTCCTTCTCCTCCTCTTCCACCTCTCTCTGAGGCTCCGGTTGCTGAAATGCTGGACAGCTCATCACCATGGAGCTCAGCCTCCTCTTTCCTCCCCCTCCCGTAAGAAGTTGCCAGAGAGGCCCAGGTCCCAGCGAGTTGAGGAACTTCCTATTGCCACCTCCAGGCTGGGAGGAACAACTACTCCAGGCTTCCTGGCTAGTGATGGCTAGAAGCAGGGTTAAAAACAGGGAGGAAATGCCATCGAGAACATCAGCTTAGGGAGGATAAAGGATTATCAAGATAGAGGGAGTTCCCTCCCTCTCTTCTTCCTTTCCTCCCTTCCTTTCCTTCTTTTGTTTTTCCCTCCTTTAATCTTCCCCCTTTTTTCCCTCTCTTTTTCCTCCTTTCATTCATTTTCCCTTCACTCCGTCCCTTCCTTCCTTCCTTCCTTCCTTCCTTCTTCTCTTCAAGAAAATAAACCCAAAATTACAAAATCACTTGGTTTATAAGGCTCAGCTCAAGATCTGTCTGCTTCAGGAAGTTTTTCCTGGCTATTCCTATTCACAGAGATATCGCTCTCCTTTAAAAGATTTAAATCCCACCTCATCCCCCAGGTCCAGAGTGAATTAGACTTACTTTATTTCCACTGAACATTTATCTTAGACAGTTTATCTTTTTGTTTGTGGATGCCTGATCTCTACAGCTATGTTACAAACTCCTGGTTAAATCGTTACCATATACTCCTGCCTCCCTGCCACCATCCCACAGATACATGTAGAAAACTTGAGCAGAGGACTAGGGACCAGAGTAAGTAGTCAATGAAAAGTTGATTGACTGATTCTAAGACCCACCTAACTCGTCCATGAAGCAAACATCTATTTCTCAAACTCCACAACCTGCACGGCAGGGCCTCTTCCCACAAATGAGTCTTCAGCCCTCATATGCTCTAACTCTAGTAGAGAAATATTCACGCACCTACTCTACCACCACTAATAAAATATATACACATCACATGGTAGAGTGGGAAAAACTTCAGTTCTGGGGTCAGAAGATCTGAGGTTAAAGCTGGCAGTTATAGCTTACTATCTGTGTGGTTTTGGACAAATAATTTCGTTTCCCCAGGTATCATCTGTTTGTTCATCTGTAACATGAGAGGGTTGAACTAATTCCTTCCAGCTTGGAACCTATAAACCTGCTTCTTCTAACCTTCTAGTCTTCAGGGCAATTCATCTAAACAAGCTGGAAATACCATGTCTATTCTTCACCTCCAAAACCAGCCCCAACTCAAAAGGCAACACTTCCAGGAAAATTAATCCGTTGCCCCTCTAAGTATTTCTTTATTCACCAGTCCCATAAGTACCTAGTAGTAGGTCCTGGGTGTGCAATCTAATTATTTGAACTTGTTGTATGGAGCAAGATCACTGAATCTGCAGTCAGAGGAACTGGATTTGAATCCTAGCTCTAATATCTACCTATGAGACCTTCAATATATGATTTCCCTTCTCTGGGTCTCAGTTTCCTTGTCTATACAATGAAGAAGTCTTTCATTTCATGTGTGTGGCTACCTTGGCTCTCCCATTTTTAGACATTCAGATCCTTGTCCTTTTCATCAGACAAGGCAGAGGATAAAAGTCATTTTCCTCATCAAGTCAGCGGCTCCTTGAAGGCAGGAGCTGTACCTCTCCTCGATCCCTCCACTCATAATACTTTATGACTCCCTGAGAATGGGGAATATTTCTTCCTTATAAATCCAGGAGTTCCTGATGAAAGAGACTAGTTCTTTTTCTTCCTCCCTTTTTTAATGTCCTACACATTAAGGATTGATATATAGTTCATATGTCTATGAACATATGAAATATCTATTTTGGGCAAATATTCACTCATTTATTCAACAAACATTTATAATTAACCACATACAAAACTATGGACTGCTGCCAGAGAAGTCACCAAAAGGATGCTTTCTGATTCCTACTCTACAGTCGTAATTACATCTTCCAATCCCAAAGAATGACACTAGGGGGACCTATATGAGGTTTGAAAGAGGTTATTTTAGGACAAATAAAGGCCATCTTCCTTTTATGTGGTGGAGAATGTACTCCTGGAATTCATTCCCCCAAGAGGCTGAAAACAGGATCCTGCAGGTCTGGAGAAATTCCTGGATGACATTATCACTTGATGCTTCTGCACAGGAAATCAGATCTAGTTGAACCATGGCTAACCCAGGAGGATGAGGGCAAGGAGAATGTGTGACCCTGGATAATTCATTTAATCTCCCTCAATCTCAGTTTCTTCATCTGTGAAATAAGGATGATAATGGCATCTCTATCACAGTTGTAAGGATTTATTTGGGTATGTTTTGCAAACCTTAAAGCACTATATAAACCCTAGCTATTGTTACAGGACCCTGGTTTCCTTCAAAATTCAGAGCAAGTGTTACCTTCTACACGAAGCCTTGGTTGAGTCCCACTGCTACTCGTATCTACACTCCCCAAATTGTCTTGCACTATATTGCACATAATCTGTGCACATTGAAAATGGACATGCTGTCTCCTCTAATAGAATTTAAGCTCCTTGAGAATAGTCAGGGGCTGTTTCATTGTCCCCTTTGTATTCCCGATGCCATGATGAGGGCACACCATGCTGGACAGTCCTGTGCCAGTGTCTTTCATGTCATACCATCGATTCTAAAGTTCTTAATAGAGACCTTGAGAGTATCCTCGTATTGCCTTTTCTGACCACTTGTGAACGCTTGCCCTGTGTGAGTTCTTGATAAAATTTTTTTTAGCAAGTATACATTTGACATTTGAACAATATGGTATTAGACTGACTATCTACCTCCTACACTTTACTATCTGTGTGACCCTAGACAAGTCACAGAATTTCAGATTCAGAATTTGAGAGTTGGAAGAGATCTTAGCAGCCATCTAACCCAATTCATACACAAATTCCCATATAAGATACCTTGACAAATTCAGAATACTATTCTTGAAAAATTCAAAGGAGCACAATAACGAGCATTTATTAAGTACATTAAAGATAAGATATTTTATTTAACATGTATTGGACTATCTGCCATCTAGGGGAGGAGGTGGGGGGAAGGAGGGGATAATTTGGAACAGAAGACTTTACAAGGGTCAGTGTTGAAAAATTACCCATGACTGCTTGCCATCTAGGGGAGGGGGTGGAGGGAGAGAGGGGAAAAATCAGAACAGAAGCGAGTGCAAGGGATAATGTTGTAAAAAAAATTACCCTGGCATGGGTTCTGTCAATAAAAAATTATTATAAAATAAAATAATAATAAAAAGAAAAATTACCCATGCATATGTTTTGAAAATAAAAAGCTTTAATAAATAATAAAAAAAAAAAAACAAACAAACAAACAAGATGTCTGGGAATCATGTAAATGGCTTAGTGGCTGATGTTAGAGATTTCAACTCAGAAAGATGTGTATTCAAATCTTGCTTCAGATGTGTGACCTGGAAAGTCAGTTTCCTTTTTTATAAAATGGGTGCTTTAATTATCACCTATCTCACAGGATATATGGAGTGTTCAGGGAGGACCAGCACCTCTGGATAAGGACTGATGAGCCCTTTTCAAGACTCATCTACCTTTAGGGTCTTTCATTATGACCTGTGACTCTAAGAAGCTGAACACCGTACAGCAGTCACATCACAGTGAAATTGATTCTGCAGATCAGCTAAGCCAGACTGAGGGTAACTGATGGACATCAAAGCCACCAGGGAGTAAAGAGAATGTCTACTCCAAACATGGGAAGATTTCCCCTGGTAGAATGGTAGGAGGAGAATAATTTGGTCTAATGGCCTCGAAGGAGGTTGAAACAGGTGCTGTGGAGTGCTTAGAGTCTGATCAGACATTGAAGACGCCAAGGTCATCCACTGCATCCTGGACCATCATCCCCGTCATGTTGTTGGCCCTCTACAAAAACGAGGGCTGAACAACAACTTCACAGGATTGTCGAGAGGCTCAAATGAGCCTCTTTTCAACATGTGAAGTACCAGCTATTATGATGATGGTTGATTAATTGCCATGGCTGGGCGTCCTCAAGCCAGGATTTCTCTTTGGAATAGTTAATAACAAAGAGATCGTATTCAACTTGGCCCACATTTCCTGGCAAAGCAATTCAGGCTCAAGGTTAGTTTTCTTGAAGAAAGATGTCCTGTGTACTTTCTCTCTGTTTTTGCTGAGGCAATTGGGATTAAGTGACTTGCCCAGGGTCACACAGCTAGTAAATGTTAAGTGTCTGAGGCTGGATTTAAATTCAAGTCTTACTGCCTCCAGGGCTGCTCTTCTATCCATGTGCCATCTGATGTCCTGCATTCTCAAAGTCACCACTGCAGTCCCATGTTGGCCAAGAGCCCTCTGCACCCAGAGGGTTGGGGCCGGGGCAGGAGGCTACGAGATCTCCAGCAACATATCAATAACCTAGAAATCAGGAACGAAGGGCAGGGGAGAGCAAACCGGCAGCCAGCCGGCAGCAGAGCTCCTCCGATTTCATCAGAGCTGGAGACAATGAAGTCTTCCAGCAAACCAATCAACAGCCAAGCAGCATGTTCCCCAAACCCAGGGAGAAGCCCACAGCAAAACTCTTCATGCAGACCCGATAGGAAGAGGAGAGATGGGGGAGGAGAATGAGAAGGAAGGCAAGAAAGAGGAGGGGGAGAAAAGAGGGGAGAAGGAGAAAGGGAAGGAGGGGAGAAAAGAAAGGAGGAGGGGGAGGGAGAAAGAGGGGAAAGAAGAGGAGAAGGAGGCGGAAAAGGAGAAGAGGAGGAAGAGAGTCTAATGTTAGAGCACTTCCCTCTAAAGTGATTAATCACTCCCTTTCATGTAGAGAATACTTCTTGGGATCATAATTAGAGGTGACTTTTAAAAGTCCTCAAGTCTAACATCTCCATTTATAAAAGAAGACAATGAGATCAGAGACATGAAATGATTTGCCCAGTTACTAGGCAGGAAGTTTTAAGAGGATCATAGATCAAAGGTTTGGAGCTGGCGGGGACCTTGGACACCTTCCAGCCCAATCCCCTCATTTTACACTGAAGAAACTGAGGCTCAAAGTGCTTAAGTATCTTACCCAGGGTCACCATAACTAATAACTATTAAATAACTTGCCCAGGGTTATATAGCTAATAAGTTTTTGAAATAAAATTCAAACTTAGTTTGTCATGACTCCATGTCCAGTGCCTGATGCCATAATGCTTCCCAAATCTAATTTAGTCCTCTCATTAAAAAAAATATGCGCATACACACAGAGACATAGAACACAGAGACAGAGAGACTGATAAGAGAGAGAGAAAGAGAATGAGAAAGAGAAAGAAAGAGAGAGAAAGAGACAGAGAGAGAGAGAAGAGAGAGAGAGAGGAGAGAGAGAAGAGAAAGAGAGAGAGGAGAGAGAGAGAGAAAGAGAGAGAGAGAGAGAGAGAGAGAGAGAGAGAGAGAGAGAGAGAGAGAGAGAGAGAGAGAGAGAGAGAGAGAGAAGGCTTGTGTTTTTGGATTATCTTCCTTTCCAGACCTATCTCTCCTATTCTTCTCTTGCCCAGAAAGCCATCTCTTGTAACAAAGAATAAAAAAGAAAGAGGAAGAGTAATTGAGAAAATTATGTAGTATCTGTAGCTTCTCCCCTTCATTTTAAAAAAATCATTTGAAAGATGAAGAGGCTAAAGTCCCCAAAGGTTAAATTATTTGTCCAAAGTCACCTCTATTGTCCCTATCAGAGGTAAGATTAGAAACTAGCTCTTTGGGCTTCAGAGGCAGCATTCTTCCCTACTGTACCTCAATTAAGTTTTCATGGATCATCAAGTCCAACTTCCTCATTTGACAGAGGAGTCTCAACAAGTGAAATGACTTGCCTAGAGTCACAAAGTAAGAGTTAGAACAGCAATTCAAATCCAGATTCCCTGGCCCATCTATTAATTAAATTAAAATGATCTTAAAAGAACCTTAAAACCTCTTTAAGGGATTCTTGGAAAGGATTATTACCTCCATTTGATAGATGAAGGCTCAGAGAAATGAAACGGGATTGCCACCTCCTGACTGCCTGCTTTAAGTCCACATGTGGGTGAGTTGGTCCCTCTAGGCTGAATCTCCTTCTGCAGCTCCCCCTCATTTGAATCATTGGCCCAGGGTGTCCAGATTGAGAAGGCTCAGCTCTTCTTGCTACCAGCCCCAAGGCCCAAAGCTTAGAGCTCTCTGTTGGACTTTCCTCCTGCATTTCCTGCTCTTCCTGGAGTTCAATGCTGCTATGTCCCTCCTTTCCTCCATTTTGAACCAAGATCCCCCTGAATTCTAGGTGACAATTAGACACCCACACATATATATTCCCATACATATGTATCTGTATGTATGTATAAGTATCTGTGTCCATGTATGTGTATATGTGTACATGTTTAGACAGCTGGTACAGTGGATAGAACACCCATCTGAAACCTGGAGGACCTGAGTTCAAATCCAGCCTCAGATACTAGTTGTGTAATCCTAGGCAAGTCCCTTAATCCTCTTTGCCTCCATTTCTTCATCTGTCAAATGAGCTGGAGAAGGAAAACTTCAAGATGCCAAGAAAACCTCAAATGGGATCATGAAGACTAGGGTAATTTGGAATGCCTGAACAACAACAGCCTGTTCTAAGGCCTCCCTCCCTCATGCATTGTAATGAAGACCTTCTGGAGGAAATAACATCTGTACGTATATGTGTGTATGTGTCCCTTCTCCCTCCACAAACACACACACACACACACACACACACACACACACACACGCACTTTGGAGAGAGAGAGATGGGCTTTGGGATTTCATCCATGCTAGGGAACTCTGAGTAAGGAGCCAGACTCTGTTCTTAGAGAAATTCCGGGGGACATTGAGTGCTTAAATGACATACCCAGGGCCACAAGACAATATATCCCAGAGAAGGGACTTTAATCCATGTCAATTATGGTCAATGTCTGATTCAATTAATCAAAAACCATTTATTTAGTGCTCATTGTATGTCAGGCATTGTTAATAAGTGTCTGAAGCTAAATTTGAACTCAGGTCTTCCTGACTCCAGGCTCAGTGCTCTGTCCACTGTAGGAAAGCAAAAACAGTCTCCACCCTCAAGAAACTTAATTAAATTTGAACCTAGGTCTTCCTGACTCCAGGCTCGGTGCTCTGTCCACTGTAGAAAAACAAAAACTTACATTCTAATGGAAGAAACAATTAAATCAAAGTATACAAGATACATATAGAATGGGTGGCTAGTCATTTTAGAGGAGAAGGCACTAGCAGCCCGGAGACCAGAAAAATGCTTCTTCCAGGAGGTACCACTTAAAGTCCTTAATGAAAACAGAGAATCTACGAGGTAATGGTTAGAAGGGTAAACACTCCAAGCCAGTGGAAAGCTTGGAGATGGGAGATGAATCAACCTTTGTGATAAATAAGAGGTAAATCAGTTTGGATGGATTATAGCATCCATGGAGGAGATCCGAGAGATAGGAAGTTAACCAGCTTGTGTCTGGATGTCAAAGGAATTTATGTTTTATCCTGAAGGTGATAGGGAGTCCCTGGGGCTTATTGAATAAACGTTGTTAAATAACTATTTTTCTATATTTGTTTGGTTGTCACCTCAAGATTTCAGGGATCTGGAGCGTCCTTAGAGTGGATAGACCCTCCACCGACACAGATATCCCTGCTCTATGACTCAATAGAGAGAATTGAGAATTGCCATGGCTAGGAAATTCAGCCTGCAGCCCACATAGTCACAAATCTCCCTAGACTTAGCCAGGTTGGCCCTTGGCTGATAGACACACACTTCATCACTGGCATGTGCTTGAAGCCCTCCCATGTTGCTTTGTCAGAATGTGGTAGTCTGGAAGAAAAACACTTGTTTGGCAGCCCAACCCTTCCTCTCCGTCTCTCTGTCTCTATCTGGTTCTGGCTCTCTTTCTGTCAATAAAAATCTTTAATTAAAATCATTGTCAACTCTCAATCAATATTCCATTCATTTTCTTTTTTAAAATTAAATGTTTTATTGAGAACGAAATCCTGAATATCAATACAATTATCCAAATTTGTTTAGTAACTATTTGGTTAAATTAATTTTAATGAATTAAATATCAACTTTTCCCTCCCCCTCCTGCTTCCCCCCCTCCTTTTTTTTTTAACAAGTCACATAGTCAATAAACAACAAAACTAGATTCAAAAACATGTCTTCTGACTTCTCACCACCAACACCATGCTGCCTATGACTTGTTGCTCCTTCTGAATTGATAATGAGAGAAGACAATTAGCCCACTTCAACCCCTCCCTCTAGAACACTTGGCCCTCTTCAGAATCTGAGCTCCCCTGTTATGTTTGAATAGTCCGGATGTTCCTGAAGCAAATGGGGGGAGAGAGAACAGCTGGTATAACCTAGGTCACCGTTCCAGAGGGAGCCACCTCCAAGATCATCATTTCCCTTCCTCTTTCTTTGGCTCAATCAAGATTGTTCCAGATCCCTTCTGAAATACCATTGGGTCCTTGCCTCTCAGGCTGTGGTAATCCTGATGTTTCCAGTTCCCTCTTCCCTTTCTCCTTCCTCCCACCTCCATTGACAAGGAAAGTGCTTTCCTTTGCTGCCTGTAATAAAGACCTGCTGCTCTTAGCATCACTGCTCTGTTCTGCCTTGTCTGTGGCTGAGTCCCTTCAGGATAGAAAAGGGTTTTTCTGTGACATTTTCCTTGTTCCAACTGAATAAATTTGGGTCCATATGATCCAACAGCTCTCATTTTACAGAGAAGGAAACAGACCCAGAGCGGCTAAGTGAGGGAGGAATCACGGTGAAGACTAATTCCAGAGTCAGAGGCACTGGATTCAGATTCTGCCGCTGATGCTTAAAGCAAGTCACCTCTCTGAGCCTCAGTTTCCCCATTTGTAAAATGAGATGGAGTTAGACTGTATGACCACCAACGCTCTTTCCAGCTCTAAACCAGCGGTTTTATGATCCTAGGAATCAGATATGAAGCAAACCTCCCCAAAGTAAGGAGTCAGGCACAAAGGAGCAGAGTTCTGTGGGGGCTGGGACCACTGTGGTGAAAAAAATCTGTGAAAAAGATCACAGAACCATGGATGGTTCAGAGGATTTGATGGAGAAAGATTCATTTAGGGAAAAGAGCATAACTTCAGGAGAAAAGCATTGTGAAGTAAATATTAAAAAGGAGAAAATAGAAGGAATCAGACTTTGAATTTGGAGAGACAGAGGTGAGGAGGGCCTGAGAGACAGCCAAGACAAAGATCTGGAGAAGGAAAATGAAATATCGTATGTGAGGAAAAGCTGAATAGATCTCAGAACGCATGACTGGAAAAATAAAAAAGGACCAGATTGCAAAAAGCTTTAATTGACAATCAAATCCAACAAATCAACATGCAATTATTAAACACCTACTATGTGCCAAGCACTGGGCTGAATACTGGGGATTCAAAGCAAGGCAAAACAAATCAATCCCTGCCAACAAAGAGCTCACATTCTAATGGGAAAGGGAGAAGACGACGTGCGATTGCAAATAACTATGTGCATGCAATATTTATACAGAGAAGTCTGTGATCCCAGAGTTAATAGGAAGCCACTGGAGTTTATTGACATGGGACTTGCGTTTGAGGAAAATTCATGGCAAAGACTAGCTATGGGGGCTCAGTGCTGAGGCTGGGGGGAGGGTTTCAGGATCAACATTTAAGTCCCAGATGTATGTGTGAGAGAGGGGAGGTCAGAAATCAGATTCTCTCCGATTCAGAAACCCCCCACTCTGACCCAGCAGCCCCCATGGCCAGATTAAGTCACTCCACCAGGACAAAATTCTTTTTTTTTTTTTTTTTTTTGTCTTTTCCAGGTTCTTCCCAGTGCAGGATCTAAGCTGATACTCTTAGTCTCCCTGAGAGGCTGAATGAAAGGTTGCAGTCTTATCAGCTTTCCTCCTCCCTTGGCTGGGAATGGGAGGAGGCAGGAGGGAGTCCACCTTCTGTCTGACTGTTTTCCCCTTCCCACCCCCACTCCTAGTCTAACTGCCCCCTCCCCCAACTCCACCCTTCACCTGGGCTCCCTTCCCCTCCCCCCACGCCGGTCCAGGCAGGCTGGGAGAACAAAGGGGTGGCGGGGGAAGGGCTGCCTGGGCTGCAGCTGCCAGGCCCACCAAGATCGGGCGAGGGAGTGAGCCAAAGGCCGGGCATGCTGGCTGCTGCCGGCTGGCAACATGAATATTTCATCCTCGGAGAAGCGCTGGGCTCTCAGATCTGATGCCTTCCCCTGGGGTTGGGGGACAACAAAGGAGAGAAGAGAGACAGAAAGATGCAAGGTGGGGGGGGAGTGTGTGTGTTGCAGGGAGGTTTGCAAGGTTCCTGCCTGTCTGTTCTTTGAAAGGAGCTGCAAAGGATCGGATGGGGTCCTGGCACCTGAACCCTGAAAACATGAGCCTGGGATTTCCTTGGAGTTTAGAACAGTTCAGAGGAAAAGCAGAGGCAGAGTAAGCAACCCACCCCCGGAGAGGGAGGGCTAAGATCTTGGGCCCAGAGGCTCTGGGATACCAAAGGGCAAGTCTGAGACGAGGTCTTGCCATAGCTCCCTTTAACTCCATCAGTCACCTTTCCCGTTGGCCCTTTCATCTCACTCTCAGCCCTCAATGGCCTCTCCCCCAGAAATTCCCATCTAATCCCACTCCTGCAGTCCATGAAAGCAATCTGTGATGATTTGGACAGCTCCTAAAAATCCTGCTGCTGCTGCAGGAGCCTGCCCAGATTGATGAGAGGAAAGCCAGCTAATCTATGGTTTACCTTCTATCCTATTCCTCCTGGATACGAGCCTCCCATGACTTCTTGTTTTCTTCCCATTTTCTTCCCATCCCAACTTGTGCACAGTAGAGATTCTTTAGGTCAGTGTGTGTCTGAGCATAATCTGTTAATTCAACCATCTGTCTCTCCTGCATCCACCTATCAGGGTTGCACTTCCTCTGACTAGCTGTCATTGTGACCTTGGACAGGTCCCCATCCCCAGTTTCTTTTTCTGTTAAGAGAAGAGGCTGGATTAGATGATCTCAAAGGGCCCTTTAGTAGCTCTGGATCTGTGATCCCTCGATGCTTATAACTGAAAAACCTTAATCTGCTTTCCATATCTATAAAATGAGAGATTGGACTACATGACCCCTAAAATACTTTCCAGGTCCAAAATCCGATAATCTTAAGTGTGTCTATTTCAGACTGTGAGGATTTCCCCAAGGATGGGGAACAAAGCTGTACAATTCTCTTTGTACAATGCCTTACCCGGCGCCAACTGCAATGTAAAGCCGAGGAAAATTCTCTCCCCTTGGAGATAATAACAATACTGAAGGGACCAGTGATGGTGGCGAAGGTGGCCAGAGGAGTAGTTTTGTTGATATCAACACTGAGAAGAGTGATGGAGGGAAGTGCTGGTAGTGATGGAGACGGAGAAAGGAATCACGGGGGTGGAAGATGGAGGTGGAAATGTTGGCAATGATGCTGGGGAAGGACTAGTGGACAAGTGGAAAGCAGAACACCGAAACTGAGTGGGAGTTCTGAGCTCAACATCCACTGGCTCTTTGACATTACCCTTGTTGAGCCTGTTTTTGTATTTAAAAAATAGGGATAATAATATCTGCAGATAAATTGATTTTAAAGATTTTTTATATAACCTTCAAGTGCAAACATATCCCCCTTCTCTTAGCCAATGAGCCATCCCTTGTCAAAAGTATTTTAAGAAAATAATAATTCAGCCAAACCATCAGGCATGTAAATACAATACCTCACACCCATGACCTCCCATTTCTGCAAAGACTAGAGACTGTTATTTATAATTGAATTTAAGAAACATTTATTAAGTCCCTACTCTGTGTCCTATGGTTGGTCCTGGGCTTGCAAAGAGGGAAACTCTTAGTCCCCTCCCAGGATGTGGCTGAAAAAAGCATTTTGTAACTTTGAGCAGCTAGGTGGCGTTGCAGTGGATGGCATGCAACACCTGGAGTCCGTAGACCTGAGTTCAAATACAGCCTCAAGACACTCATTAGCTGGATCACCCTGGGCAAATCACTTCACTCTGTTTGCTACAGTTTTCTCATATGTAAAATGATCTGGAAAAAGGAAATGTAAAACTACTCCAGTATTTTTGCCAAAAAAATCCCAAATGGGGTCATAAAAAATCAAACATGACTGAAAATGACTGAGAAACAACAACAGAAACCTCAGCATCCTTAAAATAGGTGTGTGACCTGAATATTAAGACTCACATCATTTTTTTAAATTAGAAAAATTAAAAAATTAGAGAAAGAAAAAAATTAGAAAAGCTCCAAATCATGTACCTTTTCCAAATCATGTATGGCTAGGGGGTGACTTCTTAACCAGACAAGGTCTGGAAGGAGTAAAAGATAAAACATAACTTTGGTTACAAAAAATTGACAAGTTTTAGCACCAACAAAATTAATGCAACAAGAATACGAAACAATGTGTCAGGGAAAATTGTAGCAAATATTTCCACTAATGGTCTAGTGTCCAAGATATATAGGTAACTAATTTATGTAAGACCAAAGTCATTCCTTATCAGGTAAGTGGTAAAAAAAAATGAATAAATAGCAAACAAAAAATTACAACATATCAACAGTCACATGAAACATTGTTTCTAACACTCATAACAAAAGAAATAACAGTAACAACAATTTTGAGGTTTTATCCCACTTCCAGAAAGTTGGCAAGAATAACTAAAGATAGGAATAGTCAATGTTGGAAGGTCTTTGGAAAGACACCACACTGATGCACTATTGGTAGAGCTGCTCACAGTCTAAACATTCTGAAAAAAGATTTTAAAATAGACTTTAAAAGTGCCCAGAGATCCTACCATCAAGTATGGACTCCCAAGGAGGTCAATTATTTTTTTTAATGTCCCTATATGCACCAAACTATTTATAGCAGCACTTTTTGCAATAGCAAAGTAATAACTTATCTATTGGGCAATGTTTAAATGAGTTGTACATGAATATAAAGCAATATTGCTACATAAGTAAAATATGATGAATGCAGATAAGTAGGAGATGATATATGAACTGAGGCAAAGCAAAGTAAGAACCAGGAAAATAATATACATAAGCATGTAAATAAACCAACAAAACAATCACAGCTGATTATTGTGAAATTATAATGAATCTCAATAAGAGATATATGAAGATACCTTCCCTCCTTCTTTGAAGAAATAGGAAATTCTGGGTATGGATCATTGCACATAATGTCAAACTTTTTTAAGGTATTAGATTTGCTGAATTCTTTTTTTCTTATTTGTTTTAAGGAATGACTTTCAGGAGAGAAGGGGAGAAGGATATACTTTGGGATTTTCAGCTGAAATAAAAACAGAACCTATTAAATACAATTTTTATTTTTATAAAATGCTATGGGGTTAGAAGCAACTTTCAAGATGGTATCAGTCAATCTGTACTTTAACAAAACCCTTCTCTTGAGACCCCACAAGTGTCCCTCCAGCACCTTCTGAAATGGCACTCTGCACTCTGAGCTTTAGTTATTAGAAAGTGTTCCCTTATGCCAAGACCAAATGTGCTTCTCTTTAACTTCTGTCATTGATTCTAGTTCAGTCCAAATAGAATCTAATCCTCCTCCCATATGATGGTCTTCAAATACTTGAAGACAGTAATCATGAGCCCCACTACCCCTTCAAATCTCTTCTCCAGATCAAACATCTCAGATTCCTTGAGCTACTACTATTTTCAGTTCCATTTTTTCTGAGCTCCAAATCTGCACCTTTGAGTACTCATATGACTTCTCCACTTGGCTGTCCTACCACCACTTACAACTCAATATCCCAAACTGAGCCTAATATCTTTCCCCTTAACTTTATCCTTCTGGTTTCACTGTTTCTGCCAGTGGTTCCGATATTTACCAAGTCTTCCATATATCCAACATTGGTTTGATCTTTCCCCATCCAACACTTCTTAAATCCAATCAGTTATAATACTTTGTCAAATTTCTTGCCATGACGTCTCTAACACTGTTTTTTTTTCCTTTCTATTCCTGCTTCCATCTTGTTAGTTCTTATTACCAGATATCTGAATATGGTGATAGTCTCCTGAAACACTTGCTTGATCTCTACTCTTTCTTTCTAGTCCATCCTTCATATGACTGCCACTTTAATCTTACTTAAATATATCATTCTTCTACTTAAAATTCTCTTTATGATATTCATTGCATGTATTCTTATTTGTTCACTTTATAGTTATGATGCATGCATTCATTCATAATACATATATACATATACACATATATACATGTATATATGTTGCCTCTTCATTATAATATACACTCCTTGCCAGTAAGAATTGTTTCATTCTTTTTATTTGTAGCCCCATTGCCTAGCAAAGTCCCTGGCATATATTAGGTGTCTAATAAATGCTTGTTGATTGATTGAGTCAAACTTCTCCACAATCTAGTCTCATCCTCCCTTTCTAGCATTTTTCCTATTCACATGTTCCAACTAAATGGAACTATTCTCCCTCCCTTAAACTTGCCTTGTATTTTCCCATGTTTGTGTTTTTGTTCACTTTGTTCCCTGGAATGTCTTCAGTTCACCCTTTTGCCTATTGGATTTCTACTCAACCTAAGAAGTCCAACTCAAATGTCACATCCTTTATGAAACCTTTTGTGATTCCTCCCTCTTCCTCAAAAAGTAATTATTGTCCCCCTTGACCTTCCTACAACATTTTGGCCTATATTCACACTTGTCAGGAAGAGCTGTATATTATAGTTTTCGTTCCATCCTCCAATGGATTATGAACTCTGGGAACATGTGCCTATTTTATCGAAAATGTGTTCTCCCCCAGTGGCTCTGCACATAGTAGATGCTTAATGAATATTTGTTACACAGGGAACAGTGAGATTTGGATTGCTGAAGAAAGTAGGACAAAGGATGCCAGTTTCCCTAGTTCCAGCCAGTTCCTTTCAAGTCTTGCTCCTGACATAATTTTCATTGACCAGAGACCACAATGTTTGAAAGTCAATTCCTCACCACTGTCCAATCCAGCTCCTTCACTGTTTGCTAAGTAGAATTCCCCAAATGATTTTCAGGACCCAGGCTAGCAACCAAGAATAGTAATTAAAAGGAAGAGTTTATACTGTACAGAGGAGTTTAGTTAAAAAACAGACTTAAATTTCAACAGGACTCTCTGGTTAGCAAGTTAGATGGAGCTTGTTGGAGTGTGGCCTGAAATCATAAAAGCTAAATCGTACCAGGAACGATGACCTAAAAGAGCTGATAAACTCCATCTTCTTATGGGAGGAAGAAGCCACATAGCAGATGAAGAGTGGAAGATGATAATAATAGAGAATGAGAGCAATTCAGCAGAGGTGCTGATAATAACTCAGTGGAGAAAAGATCTCACCAGAGGATTCCACTAGCTCCTTTATGGATCAAGCAGTAGTGCCAGAGGCAAAGTTGATCTTGAGTGGGTATTCTTCCTTGGAAATGGGAATTCTCTGACTTTATGGAACTTTCAGCTATATGTTCCCTAGAAACCTATATCTCTTCTCTCACTATTGATGTGTTAACCTATAAAAGAGTGTATTTTGTTTATGTATGGGGAGATCTTTTTTGCTGCTTTTTTGGTGGCTATATTGCTTAATTAAATGTCTTTTGTTTTAAACTAATGTGTCCTCTGACTAGCTAGATGTTTCTAATTGAGGCATGGCTTTGAGGAGGTAGTCATGGGTTCAGGCCGAATTGAGCTGACTTTCCAGTTGCGGCAATGATAAGTCCTAGTAGTGCCAGGATATCGACGTTTGTTATGAACATGTGTTCTTTTTTTAAAAGCCCACATCAATGGGGGCTTATGACTTTTGGTTTGGGGCAGAAGAGCTTTACAATGTGCCTAAATGTGGAGTATCTTCCAGAGGACCCATCCACAATTATGGAGATCCCCAAAGTGCTGCATTTGTTGAAGCTCTTGTATTGCAAGGATCAACTGGAAATCTTTTATTTTAATGGTTTATCCTTGTCTGATTGGACAGTGGAACTTTTGGTATGTTTTTTACAGATTCAATCAGTTGCTTTGAAATAGTTTATGAAATTCCTGCCGATCAAGGTCAAACAACATTATTGTTTATTGGTATTATGGCTGTGTTGCGACAACTAGCACTATGGATGTTCAGCCATTGGGAAATTGGTATGTACCGGAATAGGAGTGGACCTCATTGAAGATCTGGAAGTATTTAATGATGATTTGGATTAAGAGTTTGAAAATATTTTGGTAATACCGAGGATAAATGGGGAGGAAATATTTGGCACTGTTTGTGGCAAAACTTGATCTGTATTATACAAATACAGAGATATGTGCCAGTATCTGTAAAGAGATAAGTGTGGTTGTTGATGGCTGGAAACCAGTTAGTAAATCCGCTACGGTGGATTAGGACATAGTAAGAAGGTTCAAGGCATTTGTAAGAAAGAAGCATGGACTAAACATAAATTGAGAATCGTGGTAGGGCAGATGGCACATAACAGTTCAGATTCTTGTAGTGAGTGTTAGGGATGGAGAAAAGATCATCGGCTTAAAAATATAAGAGACTTGTACAAACTGTGTGGTCTTAGACAAAGCTTGTGACCCCCGGGGTCTCAGTTTCCTCATCAAATGAAAGTCTTATTCTCTGAAGTCCCTTTCAGCTCTAGGTCTGTGTTCCTAGGATTCAAATACATAAAAATATGGTCATCTTTAAGGAAAAATTGCTGCCCACCAAATGAAAAACTTTTTGAATCCTGGTTAGTTTGCAATCTTAGACTATTTATGTCAATGGCAGGAAATCGATGCAGAGAAATGGAGGAGCCAAAGGAAAGCCTCAGGGAACCCACTTTTGATCTCATAAGCTCCATGAAATTGCCATGGCCCAAGGTCATGGTGCTGAAGTTCTTGGGAAGCCTGGGGGTATGGATGCAGGAGAAATCCTGGTCCAATTTTTCCATACTTTTCAACTGGAGAGAGTGAATCCTCTGACTGGCTTAGGGATGCAAAGGCTAGTCCAGAGACTGGTAGTCAAAGGACTTATTGATACAAAATCAATGAGTGGTCTCAGACAGGCTCACGTAACTGGTAGGCTGGTGTATATTGGAGATGGATTAGGGACATCTATAGCTCCTTGATCAGCAACGACGATTCTCTGAGTATGTGGAAAGAAAAGATATTTAAGGCAAAAATGAAAGTCAGAGAGAGGTTGGAAATGAACAAAGCCTGCCCCAACTTGGTCTCATGCAGAGACCACTGAGATCAAAAGAAAGTCTTCCATAGACCACCTCGCCCTCCACATAGAAGCCTAAGGCAAATCTGTGGGAGTATGGGAACAGTGAGCAGCCGTGATTCTTCCAGGGCAACAAAGAATATGTGGGGGGAGGGGTGTCTGTATGAGAGGGGATGGAATCAGAGATCAATATTGATTGCTTAGTTCTCATGGGCTCAGCAGTTTGTCTTTTCTATTGGGAAGAGGAGGGCCATTCCTTCAACCCAGTCTCAAAGTTACGAGAAGTCATTTGGAGGGTTGAAGGAAGAGAGGGGCTTAGAGTAGAGCCACTTCCTTTTTAAATGTCTCCTGAGGGCTGGCTCTTCCTTTTCAATGGTTATTATGGAAATACGTTGTCAAGGGGCAAGAGGGCTGAGTCACACATGAAATAGCCAATGTATCTGTCATTTGCAAAGCATCAGGGTACTCCTCAGTGAGGAGTGAGGGTGTCTCTAGCATGGGAGCAGTTTGTTCAGATATATGGAGGCAAGGGAGGCCAGAAAGAGATGGGGGGAAATGTTGGATAAAAGTAGAAGCAAAGTGAAAGAAGGCAGGAAACATTTTCTATTCAAAATATTTTCTCTTAGAAATTGGAAGAAATCTAGTGTTGACCTGCTCCTAAAGATGGCAAGTTTGGTCATCAGGATAGAGAATAATATGTGCATTAAGGTTCAATATTACCTATCATCAAGTAAAATCCAATTTAATGATTACTTCTTCCTCATAATTAAGCATCCACTAAGGGACTAAAATTGTAAGGCTTTAGGAGATTAAATGAAAGAGGGACTATCGTATGCTGAAGTCCTCAAAGCAGCTCCTTGGAATAGATGAGACAACAGCTGGAGTTAGTTAGGGGTTAGGGTTTGGGAGAGCAAAAAAAAAGAAAGAAAAGAAAAACAGGGATAGACAGAGACAGAGAAAAGAGATACAGAAACAGAGGGATGTGGAGAGACCAGGAGAGCTAGATAGGCATATTAATAGAAACAAACAAAGAGATAGAAAAAGGGAGATAAACAGGGAGGAAGAAGGAGACAGAAGCAGAGGAAGATAAAAACAGAGAGAAGAGATACAGAAACAACAGAAAGATGCAGAGAGACTAGGGGAGGGAGAGGGAAACAGAAAGAGAGAGACAGAGAAACAGAGACAGAGAGAAACAGAGAAACAGAGAGACAAAGAAAGAGAGACAGAGAGAGAGAAAAGGTAAAATATATAGGATCAAAGGATTTGGAGGTTAAAAGTTTAGACTTTTTTTAAAATCATTTTTAAAGAGAGCCTAGATCACTATGGTTATTTAACTTACCTCATATCATTCAGGGAATAAGTTAGTTGGAACCTAGGTTTCCCAACTTCAGATTCAGCATTTTCTCCACCTGGTTGACATCAGGAATAACAATGCTCTCCTCTGAGCTCTAGCTAGGCATCTCCAGCTGCCTGGATAGAGGATCCTTTTGCTAGATTCTGGGTTCTTGAGCTGAGTCTGTGGAAATTTGTGAGAAATCTAGGAATCTAAATGGGTAAAAAATCATATGTTTGTTTTCACTCATCTCTAATTGCAATTCAATGTTGCTTTCAATTATGAATTTTAAAAAATTATTCTGAGGAATTTGTAGGTTTCACCAGACCACCAAAGGAGTTCATAATTCCAAAGGGTTAAAACCTTGGTCTAGAGCCAGCATCAGAGGTTATCTCTCTTAATATTTATGAGTAAGGAAACTGAGGCCTTGGGAAATAAACCAGCTTCTTCAAGTGTCTTTGGCAGGATTCAAATCCAGGACCTCTGACTCCAAAGCCGATGCTGACTTTGCTTCATCTCCACCTGCTTGACCTACTGTTGTGGGAAACATGACATCTTCACCCTTTTTCATCTTCTCTCTACCATTACTATTTCCTCTCCTACCCGTTTATTTCCATCCTTTTCTGTCTTTCTCCATCTCTCTCTCATCTTTCTCTTTTTTCTCCCTTCTTGAACCTAGCCCAGTATTATGTTCATTGACGATACTCAATTTATGCCTATGACTGACTCTCTGAGGGTCTTTCTATGCATTTTCCTGCATGCTCGGGCACACACACACACACACACACACTCCCTAATGAGATTCTCCTCTTTATTTCACTTCTTTCCCTCTCTCCCAACCCCTCCCCCTCCATCTACACCACCCGACACCATACAACTGTTTCTATAGAGGCTGGGAAATTGTCCCTCGTGACAGATCGACCTTGAAACAGCTGTTTAATAAAATATGAGATCAGGAGGAGACAGCCGGCAACCAGTCCTCCCTCTCCTTCCCTGCCTTTTCTTCCTCTCGCTTCCCCAACCAGAACAGGAAGCCACCGGCCCCAGAGACAGTGTCGTCGTTGTTGCCGTTGTTCAATCATTTAGTTGTGTCCAATTCTTTATGACTCCATGTGAGATTTTCTTGGCAGAGATACTACAGGGATTTACCATTCCCTTCTCCAATGGATTAAGGCAAACGGAGGCTAAGTAACTTGCCCAGGATCACAAGTTAGTAAGTGCCTGAGGCCAGATTTGTAATAGGGTCCTCTTGACTCAAGGTCCAGTACTCTAACCACTGAGTTACCTATCTTCCCAGAGGTAGTAAGAGCTTCATAAATACAGGCTTCCCCAAAACTCCTAGACAAAAATTTGATATCAGGGAACTTATCTCAAAATGTCTCCCATAGTAATGCTGGAAGCTTTGCCAATAGCAACTCATTTCTTGGGACTCAGGATTTTTTTAGATTAAATCCTCTTTGAGTAGAGGATAATATGAGGTACAGGGAGACAGAAAGTGTGACACAATCAGCCCCTAACCCTACATTAGAATTTGAGATTCAGAGTTGGAGGGTATATCAGACACTAACTAGTCAATTCTTCTCATCTTACAGATGAGAAGACTGAGACATATAGAGGTAAAAAGATTTGTCAGAAGATAATTTGAACCCAGTTCTCCTGACTCCAGGGCCACCAATAAGAAAAATGAAGCCCAAAGAAGGGAAAGCCTATATTATAGTATCTTTCCATTAGGAAGAAAAAGTGGAAGAAGAAGAAGATGAGAGGAGGAGGAGGAGGAGTAAAGAAGGAAAAGGTGGATGAGGAAGAAGAGGAGAAGGAGGAGGAGAAAAAAAGGAGAAGGAATGGATAGAGAAAGAGAAGAAGAAGGAGGTAGAGGAGGAAGAGGAAAAGGAGAAGAAAAAGGAGGAGGAGGAGGAAAGGCTAAAATAACATGTTTGTAGTCCTTCCCCAAACAGCCTGGTGTCCATAAACTCAGACCATAAACAGAAACCTTTCTTCTGCACCTTTCTGGTAACTTTTCAGCAAGAATAAGTTTATTAGACAACAGTGGAGAGAACACTGAAATTGGGATTAGGAACCTCCTTTTTGAGTTCAGGATCTTCTACTTACTTGCTATGTAACTTTCAGCAAGTCCTTGGTGAGTTCTTTATATATCCTATTAAAGAAAGAATGGCCTAAGATAGGGGCAGCTGGATAGCACAGTGGATAGAGTGCTGGGCCTAGAGTTACCAAGACTCATCTTCCTGAGTTCAAATCTGAACTCAGACACTTCCTAGTTGGGTGATCCTGGACAAGTCACTGGACTCTGTTTACCTCAGTTTCCTCATCTGAAAAATGAGCCAGCAAAGAAAATGGCAAATTACACCAGGAGCTTTGCCAGAAAAACCCTAAATGGGGTAATGAAGAGTTATAGTATAAGCTTTATCTTCTTTCCTGAATTTCTGTGGCACTTGAATCCCATTCATACACTAATCCTTAACACAGACAGCTTTGTTTCAACATCTCTCTTTCTTCAGATTCGGTATGGGTGTTAGAGGACCATAGATATATAGTTGGAAGGGACCTTCAAGGCCATTAAGAAAATCTCTCCCATTTTATAGATAAGCAAATGGGGACTAGCAAGTGAAGTGACTTATCAAAGATTTCACAGAAAGTGAATAAAAAAGTGATTTGAACCTTGCTCTCCACCTGCAAATCCAGTATTCTGCAATGAATGCCATCTCTCCCTATCCCAATCAAGCTCTTTGAAGGGAGGCACCATGTTTTGTCTTTCTCTTTCTTACATGGGAAGTGTAAGATATGTTTGGTCAATGAATGAATATTTTTTAAAAGTATACAGGACTACATCAGGAACTGACCAGGGAAACAAATGGCAATCTCCTCTCTAGGATCCTTGCTTCTTATTCCAGTCATCATGGCCAATCATCATGTCTCTGGAGCAAAGGATCCCTTTAAGTTGGAACCAGAGAATAGGGCTAGGAGACTTAGGAGGGCTCAAAATAGAGTCGGAGTTTGGATGGAGGTAGAGAAGGAACCGAATGAGGATATAATCCAGACAAGGAGATTAAAGGCAACAATTTAGGTCCAAAAAGCTTTGAATGAAAAATCTAGAATATTTATTAAAGATGTACTACTTGCTAGGTGCTGTCCTAGGTGCTAAGAAGAGAAAGAAAATGATTCCATCTCTGCCTTCAAGAAACTGGTCTTTTACTGAGAAGGAAAGTTGGTACACAGACAAATGTACTGCAGAAGTTGAAGGCAGCTTGAAGTACTTTTAAAGTACTAAAATTCAGGGGGGAGATGGACAATCTTAAGCAGAAGATTAGGAAAGAAGGATGGATGCTGTGATGGAGGACAGGTGAAAACAGTCAAGAAAAGAAAAGATGAAAGACAAGAAGTAAAACTAAAGCCATGGTTGGAAGGTAGGTGAGGGCCAAGACTGAGGGTTGTATCTGCACCCCTATCCCAGCTGCTGTGCCCTGGAGCCCTCATCCTACCCACCCTGCCCTAGTTATGCCACTACCTATACCCATCTCCTTCCACTTGGCTGCTGATCTTGCCTGATTGTTGTTCTGTACTCCCTGCTCTTGCTGTTCACTCCCAGGGGAATGCTTTCAACCTGTCTCTGGCCCTGATACCTGAGATGGATGAAGCATGAGAGAGAGAGAGAGAGAGAGAGAGAGAGAGAGAGAGAGAGAGAGAGAGAGAGATAAAGAAAAACAGAAACAGAGAGAGACAGAGAAGCTGAGAAAGATAGAAACACACAAAGAGAAAGAAGAGAGAGAGTGAGAGAGAGAAACAGAGAGAGACAGAGAGAGACAGAGAGAGACAGAGAGAGAGACAGAGAGAGAGAGAGACAGAGAGAGAGAGAGAGAGGAGAGAGAGAGAGAGAGAGAGAGAGAGAGAGAGAGAGAGAGAGAGAGAGAGAAGGCTTAAAGAGGTTTCACCTGGGTGCTAGTTGTGTTTTAACTAAAAGAAGCACAAAGAATTGTATATGTATAAGAGAGACAGAGGGAGGGAGGAAGAGAAACAGAGACACAGGGAGAGGGAGGAGAAAGAAGAGAGTTGACATGAGAGAAAGTAAAAATGGAAGAAATAAGAGTGAATGAGAAAGAGGGGAAATGAAAAATAAGAGGAGTAAGATGCTAAGAACTGGAGAGAAAATGAGAGAATGAGAAAACAAGAGAAACAATGAAAGTAGGAATAAAAGAGAGAAGGGTGAAAGAGAATAAGATAAATGGAATGAAAAATAATTAGAAAGAGCTGAGAAGAAATGTGAGAGACAAAACAGAGAAAAGAAAGTAGGTTAAGATTGAGAGAGGGTAGATGAAAGAGAGAATGAAAGAGGAAAAAGATAAGAGAAATGGAATAAGAAAGAGTTATAAAGAATAGTAAGAAAGAAAAATTAGAAAAAGAGTATAGGAGAGGAAAATAGATATGGAGGGAGAGAGAAGGGGAAAACAGAA
The DNA here is from genome assembly GCF_016432865.1 of Antechinus flavipes. Classification (NCBI taxonomy): domain Eukaryota; kingdom Metazoa; phylum Chordata; class Mammalia; order Dasyuromorphia; family Dasyuridae; genus Antechinus; species Antechinus flavipes. Next base: position 16,383,233 of record NC_067401.1, read on the forward strand.
AGAGAGAGGAGAGAAAGAAGACAGAGGCAAAAAGATGGAAAGGAAAGGAGGGAGGGAAAGGGAAAGAGAGAAAAACAGAAGCAAAAGCAGAGAGAGAGGAGAAGAAAAGAGAGGAAGAGAGAGAAACACGAAAAGAGAGAGGGAGGTAGAGACAGAAGGGGGGAGAGAAAGAGAGAGAGAGAGAGAGAGAGAGAGAGAGAGAGAAAGAGAGAGAGAGAGAGAGAGGCAGAGACAGAGAGAGAAGAGAAACAGAAACAGAAAATAGAGACTGAGAGAAGGAAAGAGACAGAAAGAGCAAGCTTTCAGGCAGGTGCTGAGGCCCAGATGTCAGACTGATACTGCCAGTGATGCTCTGCCCCAGTTTCTCTTCCTCTGCTGTCAAGCTGTCAACTGAAAAGATCCAGTTCACCTGAGCTGAGCGTGCACCCACTCTATACATGTATTCACAGACACACACACATATGTGCACCTACAGACTTAGAAGGATTGAAATGCAGATTCACAGTTATTGACCTATGCAAATATAATTAAATGCACACACACACACACACACACACACACACACACACACACCCCAGCACCCAAAGCCCCAGAAATGCAGAGGGTGGAGAATTGGGTCACCACCTCAGATTGCTAAAACCTGCCCCTCCTCCTCCATGAGGCCTGCCCTGACTGCTCCAGCCCACACTGAGAGAGTCCCCCCTTCTCTGAACTGAGAATCCATAATTGGAGCAATAACTCAAAGTCATTTTAATGTGTGCAAAGTAAATAATCCAGTAAAGGACAAAAAGCCCCAGATAAGTTGCCAGTGATGTATGATTGCCTTTTCTAGGGCGGTAAATCAAGTCAGTTTCAATTGAATTCAGCAAGTGATCCCTGGGTGGTGGAACCTAGGCTCAGCAGGGTTGGTGGGATAGGGATGGAGAGAATAAGGAGACACTAGCTTTTTTTACTTATATTTTGGACAAATGAAACCTATGGAAACAGACCACACAGCTAAATTTGGGATTTTCAGACCCACTCCCACCACAAGTTATTACCAGAGAAATTGACAATGAGATTAATCTCAGCTTTGGGAGGAAAGGCTGACAGGCAAAAGGAGGTAGCTGGACTAGGAATCTGTGGGTCCAAATTCTAGACCTCAGTCTCAGTTTTCTCAGCTGTCAAATAGACTCACAGTATCAGTCTTACAGGGTTTCATCTGGGAAACAATTAACCGAGCTGGCCGTGCCTTCTGAGCTTATATGAGACCATTGAGCTAGTTGGGATCAGGGATTCAAACAGATGAGAAGTTTGGAGAGAAGTGCTCCAATCTAACCCTTGAGAAGGAATCACTTGCAGAAGAATAAAAGCATTTTAGTCTCAACCTCAGACTCCTCATATTCCATTCCCCTTGATCAGAGGGGAACTTCAGAAAACTGGATTTAGTCTGTTCCCTAGGCATCCTAGCATGTATCTGGGACAGCTGGCAATATGTTTGCATTAGGAGTGAAGAACAAGAAAGACTGGAGGAAGATTCAAAATCCTATAAAGAACCCAGAAAAAGACAAAACAGTGTAACTATACATGACAAGAGGGAACAACTTGAGGAGTCTAGAGAAAAGATCTCCAGAAACTATGAGTTGTGAATTTTCTACATATAGTCTCTAAGCTCGAATCTATGTTTCTAAGGGCTCTGTATGTGCTTATAGAAAAATGGATCACATACTTTTAGAGGAATGTTTTTTTAACTGTTCTTATTATATCACCCTAGTAATTCCTAAATTCCTAAAAATGAATTGTTTGGCCAATTGTTACTAACGGAAAATCATGGTGGGAAGCATATCAGTGGGGGGCTCATGAACATTAGATATTTAATCCTCATACTACCCAAGGGAAACAGTTATCCTTCTCTGGGTATTAGACTTGTAAGTTCAAATAAGGGTTAGGAAGGTAAATCCAGAGCTTCATTGTGCTACATTATATAGATGGTTTTGGGTTAGACACTTCCCCTTGGGTGGGATTGGGGCAAAAGCAATTTGAACTAGATTGTTTAAAAAAAATTTTTTTATATTATGCTATTCCCTCCACTTACCCAACCAGCCATTCTGCTTAGTATGCTATATCGTTTACTGTATATATAGAAAATTAGCGTCCTGTTTAGTGATATGCTACACAACAATGAATGAATAGGGTTAATAGGAATATGAGACAACATCAAGGAGGAGTTTAGAGTGATCTTTTAAATGGGTTCAATTCCATGAAACTTCCTTTTTAAAAAAAAAAGTGACCACTATTTACATGGAACATTCTATACACCTAGTTCCCCCACCCCCCCAATCTTTCTACCGAAAGGAGGGAGGTGTTCTTCCCCTTCTCCAAGGCCAAGATGGGTCATTATAATTTTACTGTGTCGGTTTTATTTTCTTGTTTTTTTCATTTACATTGGTATCAACTTGGTATACATTTTTTCTGCTTCTGTTTATTTAGCTATGCATCATTTCATAGGAGTTTCCCCAGGTTCCTTTGAACTCTTGGTGTTTTGTTTGTTTGTTTCTTATGTTTTAATAATATGCAAGAAGGGGGGACTTGCTAGGGGATCAGTACAGAAGGTTCAGGGCAGAGAAGCCCAGAACATCAAAAAAGCTATAGACCTAGCTTCAGTCTTTGAAGCTCAGCATTGAAGAGAGGAGACAAGAAATGTCATAGTAATGGAGGGAGGTAGTTTGGTGTGGTGGGGAGAGAGTGTCTGAAGATACATACTGTGTAGCCCTGAGCAACTCTATGATCCTCAGTGTGACCTTGGTCATTTAATTTTCTGAGATGTTTCCCCATCTGTAAAATGAAGGAGTTGGATTAAATGCTCCATGAGATTCTTTCCAGAGTAATGATCCTGCAATATGTCTGTCCTGTAATGTGATGAGGGACCCCAGAATGCCCCAGATCTTCACCATTAGAAACTCTGAGATTTAGCACCACTCTCTCTCTAGGTTCAACTTTTAAATTGTAAACAATTCTGGGAGAGATCCCATTTTTCATCACTCATCATTCAGTGAGAACAAGGTTATCAGATACTCTCCAACTGCCAGGAAGACACTGTGGAAGGTGCTGAGCTGAAGAGGAGAAGGGGGTAAAGAGAGAGAGAGAGAGAGAGAGCAAACAAGGACAAGCTTCTTTGGCTTTTTGTGAAGGTTTGGGCCTTGTTTTCCTGGCTTTTTGCCCTGTCCCTTTCCCAGTTACAGCTGGCCTGGCCTATTTGCAATGCTTAATGTCTCTGGACAGCCTTTTGGAAGGGAGAAAACAGTACTGGACAGAAGGACAGAGCAGCTGTCTTCGGCTTCTGACCACAGCGGGGTTTCTCAATCCAGGACAAATAAAGAAAGAATAATGAAAACTGCTCCAACAGCTTTGCTGAAGATGGCCAGAGGAGCAAGGGAGTCTCTGGGGGAATTGAGAAGAGGGGAAGAAGGAAAGAAATGGATATTGGCCCAGGAGGCAGAGGTAGGGGAAAGGGGGGCAGAAGAATATGGAGATGAAGAAGCATAGAAGTCTTGAAAGGATGATGACAGAGCTACGGGGGTGGGGGTGGAGGAAGGAAGGGGACATCCTTCTAATTTTCTCCGGCCCAGTCATTTACCTCCTCTTTTTCCAAATCCTCCTCCTCAAATTTTCCTTCAGTCATATGGCAGGAGAGGCATTGTGCCATTCTTCCGGAGTACAGGTCTGGAAGCAGAGGCTTGGGAAGAAAATATCCAACCTGGATCTAGAACTTCTTCTCTGACCTTTTCCCAGGCCTCTCTTTTTCTGCATTAGCTGTGGGGATGAGAGGGACCAAGTTCTTTGGTTTCAGGTGAGGACTCAGACCTGGAGACTAGTGACTTAGTCCTAGACCCACCTGTCGACACCTTCCAAGCACTCATCTCCACTCCTATGTGAGCAATTATCCCATAAAGAAGGGAATCCGAAGATGAAGCTAGTCAGGTGTAAGATTAATCTAGGTTCGGAATTTACATTTCAACAGGCATAGTCTTAAAGAGGGTGGGTACAAGTTTATTACTGCTCAGAATCTTGATTCAAATAAGACATAAGGAAAGAGGAAACTCATAGTACAAAAGTAACAAACACGAGTAACAAACACACTGACCACTATAACAAACAACATACAACATACATCATCGCTACTCAGAGGAAGCAGCAATATCTGAATTCCTTGGCTAAGAGAATGGTCCCAGCTATTCAGAGTCTCTAGTGGAAGCCATTGCTAGGCAAGCTGTCCAAGTACTTCCTAGCCCAAATCCTCAAAGTCCCTTTCCACTGAGGAGTTTTTATAGGCTGAGAACAAAGAAGACACTAAGCTAAGTATTCTCATTTGATACATGACTCTTGAGACATAGCAGCCTCCCACGCACAGGATGCTCCATCACAAGAGGCCCACCAAGGAGAATATTTGTTCATTCCTTTAGGAGGATCATGTTTACTTCAGGAGCTGGCCAAGTTTCCTGGATAAACACAGGCCTGCAATGAAGAATAATCATTAATTAAGGCACCAAAAGGATGGCTGACCCTTCTTGTATTCTTCCTTGGCATTCCATCAGATAACTGCATGTCTGTTCTCATGTTGTCAGCAAAAAAAAATTTCACAAAAGACATGGCTGAGACTTACTTAAGATTCTTTTCTCACTAGGATTCCTTACAGCAGGGTAAATCCCAAAGGTGTAGCTTCTGGGCTAAAAGTGGTTGGTTAAGGGATAGGAGCCAATAATTTTGAAAATCAGTAAAAATTTCTCCAGAATCCAGTCAATTACTTATTAGGCAACTATGATGTGCCAGGTACTGTCAGGAGTGGGGAAAACACAAACAAAAATCAGTCTCTGACCTCCACGAGCTTCCTTTTGGAGAATGGATCCCTCAGTATCTTCCCAGAAAACAGTTTAAAATGCTCCCAATCCCTGGGGTGTGAGCTAACTATAAGAGGAAGGGGCCATGTCTGAGTATTTTGGGGGCATTCAGAAATAGAGGTTGATCCAGGTAAGAGACTGAAAGGGGAAGAGAAACAGGGAAAAGAGAAAAGCGAATGAAGAACAAAGGAAGGGAGGGAAAAGAAAGATCCTGGAAGCCACTCCCTTTGTCCTTCTCATCTCCTTTCAGAATCCCATCCAGCCCTCTGCTTCCACCCAAAAGCAACCTAAGTTTCTTAAGAACCTGAACTGTATTATCTTAAATCTTTGCATGTGCCCAGCATCTAATACAGTGATCTATACTTATAAATGTTCTTGAGCTGAGAAATGAGAGACTGGAAGAGACAAGAAAGGAGAAAAGAAAAGGGGATTAGATAGAGTGAGAGAGGCAAAGAGAAAGGAGTAAAAAAAAGAGACAGGAGAAAGGGAGATAGATGAGGTGGTAGAGAGATGAGACTGAGAAAACAATAAATGGAAAGCAAAAGAGAAGGTGAAGGGGAGGAGATAGAGGAGAGAGATCTAAGAGGACAAGAAGAAAAGCAGAAGGAGGGGGAGGGAGGAGAAAAGAAAGGAGAAGAGAAGAGAAATTTGAAGGAAGACAATAGCTTGAAGGAAATCAGGAGAAGCATAAAGGCTGAAGGAATTGAAAGTCTGTTGGGAGAAAGACAAATCCTCTAGGCTGGAGCTACAGGCACCCCCTCCATTTCCCTTACCTCCCCCCATCCAGAGAACCTTTCACAAATGACTGGAGGGGAGAGGAAGGTTACTGAACCTGCCTTGTTGGTTGCCCTGGGGATGTCTGTCTGTTCCTGCAGGGAGAGGTAATATTGGGAGCTATCTTTTGACAGGAAGTTCAAATCCCTGTGATAAATCAATGAGAGCAAAGTGAAGACCCAGAGATGCTTCACCTCCATTACTCCCCACCCCTGGGGTAACCCTGGTTTCCAGCCTGGGAGGAGGGAGGTATCTTCCAATTCTCTAAAGCCAAGTTCCTCTTTTTGAATCCTATCCAGCTTTCAAGAGTTAAATCAGTCTTTCTCCTTATTTCTAGTGAATGGCCAGAAAGTTACCTTGAGTCTGCATCATTCAGGACTTTGAATGCTAGACTAAAATTTGAACCCAGGTCCTATGTCCCTGGAGTCATAATTTTTTCCAGCACTGCAGAAGCTCACACTCAAGGTGAACTTATTGGCAAACATCTGCTTTGGGCCTCTGAGGCTTATCTAAGCAATGCTACAGTGGCGTTTTACAATGAATGAATTAAGATCTTTATTAACCACTTCATAATCAAAAAATCAAGCACTAGTCTAAAACTGGAGGTCCATAAACAACACTGAGATGGTTGCTATCTTCATGGAGCTTACATTCTAATGGAAGAGAGGACACGTAGAGGGAGCTGTAGCTAGGGAAGGGAGTTTGGTCTAGGAAGCCACAAGGATAAGTAAAGTGAATGGATATTAACATAATTAGCATCCACTTATTAATGCCTCATGTTATGCCAGAGACAGCTTATACTGCTAATTAATAATGTTTTCCCCAAAAAAATGTTGGTAGATAACCTCACTCTTTTTAAACCAGTTACTCTTTCCTTTTAGTGAAATTCAATTTAACAAACATTTATTTAGTTCCTTAATTAGTGTGCTAGGGACTGAGGATAAAGCACAGATAAAAAGAGGGGAGATTGGGAAATAATCCCCACTCTCAAAGATCTGACTTCCCACTGAAAGAATAGGACATGGAACTAGAGAAATAAATATAAGAGAATTTGAGGAAAGGATCATGATGGCTCCCAAACTGAGATTTGAAGGAAGTGAAATACTTTAAGAGTCCAAAGGGAAAATGGAATAAGCATTAATAAAGTGCCTACTATGCACCAGTACTTTACAAGTATGAAATCGTTTAAGCTTCACAACTCTATTAACAAGGTACCATTTCTATGTTTGAAGTAACTGAGGCAAAAAGTGGTTAAGTGACTTGTTCAGGACCATAGAGGCTAGATTTGAATTCAGATTTCTTGACTGTGAACTCAGTACTCTACCTTGATATCTAGCTACTGAGGAAAGAGGCATTAAAGATAGCTTATACAAAGGCATGGATGGGAGGGAGAGAGGAATCCCCCAAATTTGGGGAATGGCTACTACACCCATCTAGATAGAATATAGAGAGATACAAAATCAGCCTGGAAAGGGGAGCTAGAGTCAGATTCCTGATCTGAGGCTGACATTGTCAGACCTATGACTTGGAAACTATTTAGGGAGTTGTGTGGTGAGAGAGAGAGAGAGACTGGAAGCAGGAACACTAATTAGCAGGCTACTGCGATAGTCCAAAGAGAGAGATGATAAGGCCCTGAAGTTGGATAGTAACTATGAATAGAAAGAAGACGATAGGAGGGATGTGATCCAAGTGTGATTGAAAAGTCTTGGAGTATTTGGAATAAAGGGATGGAGAAAAGGAAGGCGTCAAGAATGGGTATGAGGTTGGGAACGTGGGCAACTGAAAAACAACCTTTAGCAAAAATGGAAAAGCATGGAGGATGGTAGTAAGGTAGAAGACAATGAGCTAATTGGGGACTGTTGAGTTTGATATGTCTGTGGGGCATTCAAGTACTGATACCCAGTTGACTGGAAATAAAGCTTTGGTCATTATCTGTGTTGAGGTGACACCGGAATTGATGGCAATTCATGAGATCATTACGGGAGGGAACAAAGAAAAAGAATACAATAAGACTCAGGGAAAAGCCTTGCAGGAAAAATATGGATGAGTGGATGACAATGCAGTTAATGAGTGTATCTGAATGAATGAATGAGAGGGAGCTTAAAGAACTAATGTCAAGGAAACCTAGAGAAGAGAGAAAATTCAAGGGGATGGTGGTCAATGATGTCAAAGGTTTCAGAGAGGTCAAGATATTGAATTTGGATGATTAAGAGGTAACTTTGGAGTTAGTCTTGGGCTTTAAAAAGATTGAAGAGTGAGTAAGAGAAGAAGAAATGGAGGTAACAAATGTATTCATGACTTTTTCTAGAAGTTTGTTAATGGGGAAAGGAAAAATAAGCAAGGCCCATCATTTGACATGGGGGAATTAGGTGACACAGTAGATAGACAACAAAACCTGGAATTAGGAGACTCATCTTTCTGAAATCAAGTCTGACTTCAGATACTTAATAGTTGTGTGATCTTGGGCAAGCCTCAGTTTCCTCATCTGTAAAATGAGCTGGAGAAGGAAATGGCAAGCTACTCCAATATCTCTGCGAAGAAAGCCCCAAATGGGGTCACAAAAAGTCAGCCATGACTGAGAAGTGGCTGAACAACACACTTTGAAATGATGGAAGGGGCCAGCAATAGTTTTAAGACTATGTGTTAATGACTTTTTTTTTATAGCAGTCATTTGATCTATTCTGACATCTTCCCAGAATCCTCCCCTCTATCATAGTCATTTGCTGATATCACTGTGTCCCAACCTTCAACCCTCAGCATTGAGCCCTCTTGTAAGAAAGAAAAATAGTCAAGCTAAACTAAAGGTCAGACTTCACATAATATCATCATGGCACTTAATACACGATGGATGACCATGACCAGTACTGGTTCTTCGCTGAGAGGAAAGGGAAGAAGATGAAGGATTGAGCAATCAAAAAGAGAGGGGAAAGTTTGGAATTGTCCTTGTAGAGAATGTGATTGAGTCAGAAAGGAAGAATAAAGGGATTGTCATCTGACAGTGAAGAACCAATTGAATTTGGAAACCTAAATCTGAAGTGGATCCAGTTTGTCTAGCTCTGGGACTCTTCCACAGGAGCAGAAAAGGATGCTGGGGACAGCCAAAATCTCATTTTGCGAAGACCTGAGCAGTAGGACAAGGAGCAAGAGATTCGAGGATATATGATATCTAGTGGAACTGATCAATTATAGATTTAAGATTGAGACCAGAGGTCATCCTGCCATCTAGGGGAGGGAGTGGGGGGAAGGAGGGGAAAAATTGGAACAAAAGGTTTGGCAATTGTCAATGTTGTAAAATTACCTATATAGGCAAATAACTTGTAAATAAAAAGCTATGAAATAAAAACAAAAGATTGAGACCAGAGCAGCTGTGATGGAAGAGAAGGAGGGGAGAAGGACTGGAGGGAACTAAGAGACCTATTTTGAAGTGACTAAGTATGAGCTGGAGGATGGCAGAGATGGCAGGAAAACTCTGGATGGAGAGATACAGACGAGGGAGAGCTTTTCAAAGGAAGAGGTTGCTGGTTTACGGGTGGCTCTGAAAAGTAAGAAATATACCTTCCTCTCTTCCTGGTCCAGGGACCAGAGGGAATAATCATCCCAAAATCTTACAGAGGGACTCCAGAAGGCCACAAGTTCACCAATGGAGAACTAAAAAGGACCATCTAGTCCAAACCCTTCATCTTTACATATCAAGGAACTGAGTCCCAGACAGGTTAAGTAACTTGCCTAAGATCACACAGGTGGTAAGCATCAGAGCATGTAAATGTGCATTGAATCCTGCTGCCTTGTGGACACCTCAAGGTGATGAACTTTAGAACAAAGGACGTTTGTTAACAACAGTGTTCAAGGGTTTTTGCATTATCATAAGGGACTTCTTGGAGACCAAAAAATCTAGTAGATCCAAAGTAGTAAATCTCTAATGGTGAAATTTTAGGCATCAGTGAGAAAGATATCTGGGGGCAGGAGAGCTGTCCAGGGTTCTTTATATCAAACTACCCGTACCCACCATCAGTCATCAGCTTTCTCCAGCCCCAGGAGGAGAGAAAGATTCTGAGCCTGAGACCCCATCAGGGAAGGTCAGGGTGAGGAAAAAGCATCACAATAGGAAAACCCAAAGGAAGAAAAAAACGAGAATTAACAAAAGAATGGGGGTGATGGTGGAGGAAGCTCACAACCATTTATATATTGGGTTCTTTCTTCTTTTCCATCCACTGAAACGTTAGCGTTTGCCGATGAGCATTTACTTCCCGATAGAAATCTGCAACGCCATCGTCCAGTAAGGAACTTCTCCCAGCAGAGGTCGGCACCTTCTGTACAAAATAGAAGCTTAAGCATAACGATGATATATATGTTAGTTGACATGACCAGGATCACACAGCCAGCGTATGTCAGAGCCAGAACTTCCTGACTTCCCACATAACTCTCTCCACTATACTTTGCTGTCTCTCATAAAAATGATTTTTTTTTACAAAGAATGAAATAACAAAGGAGAAAAACAAAGAATAAAACAAGAGAAAACGAGGGGCTGTGGACCGGCTCCCTTTTCTCAAGGTGCTACAAAGGCTCTTGGAAAACCCTAAAATCAGGACAAGGGACAGGGACTGAGCTGAGCCAGGGTGTGTGCTCCCAGACAAAGAGGCAAGTTTCTCTTACCCTCTGGCAGGATGGGCACATGCTAGCTCAGACCTTTGTCCGCACACGTGCGTTCAGGACCATCCAAACCAAGCACACGAACCCATCCCTGGACTAGAAAACCCCGAAATCCCAACAAAGAGGGAGAATGGGCAGACACACCCAGAAGATCCTTCCACTCACCTCCCAGCAGTCCCCACGCCCACAGGGCTTCAGACCACCGCCACAAACACAGCCCTCCAACCGAACACACCCACATTGCTACGGCAGCCCTTGCACACCCACCAGGAGAGAAGCTCAAAAACACAGGGTGTCCCTGGAGCGCTCACACACTCTCAAACGCACTCACCAACGCACTATAAATAATGGATCATTGAACATCACCCAAAAAAGCCCCTGCAGTGCTGACAGCAGCAAGGCGGCCTCCGCTTTCTGACCCTGCCTTTAATTACTCCTCTAGGGACCTGAAAGAGGTTGATTTAGCATCCTGCAGCAAAGGCTGCGGCAGATAGAAACCTCTGGGCTGGGGCTCAGCCCAAAGACTGCCCTGACCCACCTGTTTGTCGAAAATAATAATTAAGTCACTTTATACTAATATCACATAATAACGATAATTAAATCACTTTATACGATATCATAATAGCTAGCATTTCTATAATGTTCTAAGGTTTGCAAAGCGCTTCGTGCATCTTACCAAAATGTAATCCTCACTACAAACCAATTTTACAGATGATGAGACCGCACTTAAGTATCTGAGGCAGAATTCAAACTCAGGGCTTCCGTGCCAGGTCTAGTCCTCTAGTTCGCTACGCTACGCGGGTACCTTTTCTTTCCTTTGCCATTATTCAATTCTTCATTCTAAAAGGGCAGGGATTCTGCTTCCCTCCTATGTACTTATCACCTATAAGCTCAGCTCTTTCTATCCCACTGATCCTCAGATTGGGAAAGGTTCCCAGCCTCAAACTCTTATAGGGGTTCAAGCCACAACTGTTCGGCCCTGGTCACAGATCCCCGGGCCAGCTATCAACAAAGAGGGAGTCTATTTCCACCTGAACTTTTGTTGGGGAATGGGATTGGTAAATCAGGTTTAAAGTATTCCAAATTTCTGGGGTTGACAGGAACACTCCTATCTATTTTACGATCTATTGGTGGTTGATTTTTTTCTTCCTCTGGTTGGAAATTAGCTACAGTCAAAGGGAGTCAGCTGGCTTCCTGATAGATGAAGAGCAGGCTGTTGGTCGTAAATGAGGATATAGTGTGTGTGTGTGTGTGTGTGTGTGTATGCATGAGTGTGTGTGTGTACATGTGAGTGTGTGTGTGTACATGTGAGTGTGTGTGTGTACACGTGAGTGTGTGTGAGTGTGCATGAGTGTGTGTGTGTGTGTGTGTGTGTGTGTGTGTGTGGCTTGGGAAAAGAAATCTAAATTAACCCGCAAGCATACTCCTTTAATTCTGTGAGGAAGCAGGACCCTTCCAGCCTAGAGGGAATCACAGCCAAGTTTGGGCCAAGGGAATAGCAGCTGGACAGACTGGTTTAGAATCTAAGCACCAGCTAGGCTGGGAGTGGGGAGCATCTTTCAATCACTCTATCAACAAGCAATTTTAAAGTACCCATAATACATCATGCACTATGCTGAGCTCTGAAGATACAAATCCCAAAGTGAAGCCATCTTTTTTTTTTTTTTTTGCAAACGAAAAGATCCTTAAACAACATCCAAATAAAGTGACAAGCAAAGAATTCCTCCTTTTCCCTCCCTCCCCATAAACACATGGCAGCGAGGTGGTACAGTGGAGAGGGCAGAGATCTTGGAGCCTGGAAGCCCTGAGTTCAAATCTAGCTTCAGACACTTACTAGATATGTGACCTTGGTTTCTTCAACTGTAGAAGGGGATCATAGGATAAAATGAGATATCTGTAGAGTGCTTAGCACAGTGTCTGGCACAGAGACAGTGAATAAATACTTGTTCCCTTCTCTTCCATGCAGGGGGCACATAGCATCAGTGCGTGAGAGCATATGGTCAGAGAACATATATTCATGAATGTGTGTGTGTGTGTGTGTGTGGGTGTGGGTGTGTAACCCTCCTGGAATACAGATGGAAGATTCACATTAAGGAAGTCCTTTGATTTGCACACATGTGTAGAGGATATATATATATATATATATGAGACATATGACCCCAGCACATACATGAGCAGACCAAGTTGCATTTTAGTGCCGTTAATCAATCTTCTGATGTCATCGGTAACATTGCCTTCTGTCATTCGGTGACGGATGTCAACTCTCTGCTCTCCACTGGGCTCCTTGTCTCTGCTGAGGGCATCATCTCTGAGCTAGAAGGCACATCTCTGCACTGGGTATCATCAGCATCTCTGAGCTGCTCTCTGCTATCACTTACTGAGAGTCAGTTCTTCAGGGTCTTTTCCCCATCTATTAAAGTGTAATGGCCGGAAAGTCTCTCCCTGACAAGGGAGTGCTTAACTGCTCTAGGAGCCCCCACATCTAACTAGAGAGCCAGCAAAGATTGACTGGAATACTTCAGGATGAATAAACCCATTGTTTTAACTTCTCAGGACTCATGTTGATTTGAAATCATCTTCTACAACTAAAGGTCTTAGAGCTAGGAAATTCTTTGGAACTATCCTTTTAATCCTCATGAGGATTCTATGTCTTTCCGCACTCCCAATCCATTTGAGGGATTTTTTTTCCCTTAAAGCTTTTTATTTTTCAAAACATCTGCACAGACAATTCTTCAACATTAGCCCTTGTAAAAGCCTGTGTTCCAATTCCCCCCACCTTCCCCCACACCCTCCCCTAGATGGCACATAGTCCAATATATGTTAAACACAGTAGGAATATATGTTAAATCCAATATATGCATACATATTTATACAATTATTGTGCTGCACAAGAGAAAAAGCAAAATAAAATACAAGCAAACAACAAAAAGAGTGAGAATGCTATGTTGTGGTCCACACTCAGTTCCCACAGGCCTCTCTCTGGATGTAGACGGCTCTCTTGAAACTGATCTGAAATATCACATTGTTGAAGAGATCCATGTCCATCAGAATCCATCATCGGATAGTCTTGTTGTTAACCGTGTACAATGATCTCCTGGTCCTGCTCATTTCACTCAGCATCAGTTCCTGTAGGTCTCTCCAAGTCTCTCTGAAATCCTCCTGCTGGTCATTTCTTACAGAACAATAATATTCCATAGCATCCATATACCATAATTTATTCAGCCACTCTCCAATTGATGGGCATCCACTCAGTTTCCATTTTCCTGCTACTGCAAAGAGGGCTGCCACAAACATTTTTGCCCACGTGGGTCCCTTTCTTGAGGGATTTTTTAAACACAGAAGCACCATCTAGAGACTGCAGCAATGAAGGTCCCTTCACTCTCCAAATCCTCTCTGAAGAGGAATAAAAACAAGTGAAAATTGAAGAACTCCATTTCTTCTTCCCTTCATGACTCAACATCTCACATTTCTGTCCATATTATGTATATTTGTCAACAACAAAGAAACCTTGTCTTGTATTCTAAATAGAAACACTTATTTTCTTTTCCACAGAGTCTACCACTTGGTCATATGCCATAGTATTGTTCTCCCATTGTTTCTAAGGTGTGACTCTTGTCTCCCAGATTATGCACTCCTCAATGGCAGGGATTATGTTGTACTTCCCATGACAGCTAGCACAAGGCTGGGCACAAATCAAGGGAGAGGGAGGGAAAAGGGTGTTAACCTGTTTTCTTTGGGTTTTCCCCCCACACCCGAGGCAATTGGGGTTAAGTGACTTGCCCAGGGTCACACAGCTAGGAAGTGTCTGAGACCAGATTTGAACTCAGGTCCTCCTGACTTCAGGGCTGGTGCTCTCTCCACCTCGTTTTCTGACATCTAGAGAGCCAAAAAAATGAAAACTGCATCCTTCCTCTCTCCAAATAGCAGGATGCTATTTATAGCTAATACCACTCCAAAGGGGCCAGGCTCCCCATTAACTCATCCTGTGACCCCTCTGGAGCCCTGACTTCCTTCTCTGGGTCTCCGTTTTCCCACTTGTAAAATGAAAACAATTATTCCTCGCGCTTGCTACTTCCCCTTGAGAACTAGAAGATGACGGAAACAAAGGGAATATGAAATCCCTTGCCTAAGTCTTCCCACTCTAAAGGGTTCATGGAAATGTCACCTAGGCCGAATTTTTATTCGGGGTGAACTGAGCAGACCCAGAGCCTGCCTGATTGGGAGAGGGGGGGGGGCAGAGATACTCAGGTTAGGGACCAGGAACTGGGAGATCAAAGAACTCTGAGGCATCTAGAGCAACCTCTTCATTTGACAGGCAAGGACGTTGTTAAGTGATTGTTCAGGATCAATAGGAAGCATCAGAGCTGGAATTTGAACACAGGTCTTCCGTGCCACCAATTGGAGATGCAATTGAGCCACTGAACCTGGCAGGAGACACGGTCCCGGAAGGGATCACCCTCAGTTTGGGGACAGATGCCAGGCCGGTCTGCTCATTATAGCAGATTGTCATAATGGGGCTCTTCTCTGGACAACAAGGAGCGCCATCACTGATTGGGGCAGTGTCAGCGGGAGCAGCCCTGTAGAAATGCACTTTCTGTTAGGCAAACCGATCCCATTAGAATGTTCCTTGGGATGTGGCCAGGGAGGGGGCCCTTCCAAAGCTTGACCAGGTTTTCTCTGAGCTCGGGGGCTCATTAGACTGCAGCAGCTCACTGACTGGTCCCCTGAAGAGACAGGAGAATTTCTAATAACTCCCCTTTCCTCTCAGGAGGGCAGCCCCCCATTCCCTGGTTAACCTAATTACATGGGGCTCGAGCCTGGGATGAAAGCTATTCTCCAGCCAGGCTGGAAGAATATTAAATCTGCAGGAGGCCAGAGGGAGATGAGGGTGGCGAAGTTATTTTTAGACAATGAGGCCATGGCTGCTGGTGGTGTTTTGAAGTCTAGCTCTCGGGCTGCTGGGAGGGAGGCGGCGCAGGAGAAGCTTTAAAAGGGAGGGAGACTTGGAAGGGGAACCATGCCGGCCAGTACTGCCCCCCAAGCAGACACGGTCCGGGAACAAAGGAGGTGGAAGAGAGAAAACGGTTCTTTGCTGGATTCTTCTAGGTGAGGGGAGGTCTCACTGCCATGTCTTCCTCTGCTCTCTGATTCCTCCTCCCAAAAAAGGTGGCTAGAGCCCCCAACCCGACCGGAGATCCCATGGCAGACCTTGGCACCTGTGGGCTGTGATGGAGGCAAATCACGCCCCATCTCAAAGTCAAGGCTGTTAACCTTAGTTTCCTTTCTCTCCATCCCTTTTCTCCCATCCCATCCCTTACACACATTAACAGGAAGATACAAGGGAGAAAAAGTCAGATTCTCAAAAGCTTAGTACAGTGGGGATGGTTCTGGGAGCATCAGATCCAAGTTCAAATCTCACTTCTGAAACTCCCCGAGACAATCTCCCTGAACCTCAGTTTCCCCCTTTGTAAAACGAGGAGGTTGGACAAGATGCCCCTCGAGGTCCTTTCCAGCTCTCCACCTGATTCTCTCTCACAAGGTGGAGGAACAGTTTGTCAGACGCAGTGACTTTTTCTGAGCAGTCCATCGCCTGTTTACCTTTCCCTCTGTCCCTATTGTTCTCAATAGGACAGGACGGGCTCCTTTCCCATAAGGAGGGGAATTCAGGGGTGGAAGGGAAAGAGCAAGGGAAGCATTTATGAAACACCTACTAGGTGCTGGCACTACGTGAGATCCAAAGTTCCTCGCTGTTCCATTGTGAGGAGCAAGCCCTCATCCAATCAAATACAAATTAGACACAAATTGACCGGGGCTGGGAAAAGCTCGAAAATGAAAAACAAATTAAGAGTCCAACAGGGAAGTGAAGAACGGTGATGGGATCGATGCTTCATTTCTGCTGAGCTCACATTTTCAGATTTGAGTAGAGAGTGAAAGCAGATAGACCCAGTGCTGGGCGAGGAAAACCATTAAGTGAGCTGACCGGAACAGAGGAGAGGGAGTCAAAAGTCCTGGTTTCAAATCCTATTTCTAATGATTTACCTGACCCCTCCCTGCCTCCGTTTCCACTCTTAGAGGTTTCTCTGAGAGCCTCACCTGGGGAGGGAGGGAGCGTTCTCCCCTTTCCCTTTCTCTTGCCCTCTAGTCTGTCTCCCAGTCACCCCTTCTCCCAAGCAACTCTCTTGTCCCGGAGGATGGACAGCACAGAGCTCCCATCCCCGATGGCTGTCCCTGGATCTCTCTCCAGGCTTCCTGGGCCAAACCACAGTTACTGCCCCGACCTGGCTGGGAGGCAGGCGGGAGGGGCCGGGGTTCCTGCGTGTTCCATGGGCAGGGAACCTAACCCAGTCATATCCTTGGGCCCAGCGTCTACAGCAGCTCAAGAGCTGGAGCCACTGGGGACCCCAGTCAGCTAATCCAACTTCAGGAAACTGAGGTAAACAGGGTGAGGTGACTAGCCCAGGGTCACAGCTAGTAGTGTCTGAGGCTGGTTTTCTACCCAGCTCTTCTCGACTCCAGCATCCCTAATCTACATCAATGGGGGTACTCTCTTCATCTCTCTCCTTCCCTCCCCGCAGAGGCCATTGCTGTAGGAGAAAAGGCCAGGTTGGCGTGGGGAACGACTATTTCAAACCCAGACTGCCACATTCTAGGGGAAAGTTAGACGGCACTTAAATTCTCCGCCCCAGGTGACTCCGTAAGACAGTTTTGGGGAACAGCAAGATCGTGTGATGATCAATTTAGTTCCTCTCAGTGATACCGTGATCCAAGCCACTTCCCATAGACTTGGGACGGAAAATGGCATCCGCATTCAGAGAAAGAACTATGGTGACCGAACGTGGATCGAAGCACACGCTTTTCGCCTTCCTTTTGTTTTATTCTTTTTCATGAATTTTCCCTTTTAATTTTCCTTTTCCAACATGACCCAGATGGAAATGTTAAAAATGATCACACGTGTGTAACCTACATCAGGTTGCTTGCTGGAAAAAAAAAATTGGAACTGAAAATCTTACAAAAATGAGCCATTTTCACATTAATTGAAAATTAATATACTACTAAAAAAAAAAATCTAAAGTTGCAGGTGAGTTGCTGATCTGCCTGGGGCAGAGGGGAGAGGATAATCCACACTCAGAGTTCCTGAAACTGATTGATTTGTCACACGGGTAGTACAAATATTGTTGCCATTTTACAGATAAGGAAACTGAGGTGCAGAGAAGTGATTTGTCCAAGGTGATACAGTGAGGAGGAAGTCCCTGGATCCCACTCTGGGGTTTTTTCCACTGTGCTCCATTTGAAAGGACTGAGAAGAGACCTCTCTCCAAAGCAAGCGTGGGACCCTCCAAAAACGGAGACGGAGGAAGCCTCTCAAAAGGCCGGCCAGGCGGCCATTGTCTAGGCTGGAAGGGAGGCTGCAGCCCCTCTCTATTGTTCCCTGCCAGCTGTCCTCCCCCGCAGGCCCAGGCTGGAGGACGTGACTGAATCTCGGCTGCTTTCTGCCCTAGGCTGGCCAGGCCACTACTAATGAGGGGGCAGGAAGGGCAGGGACCCCGGGGACTCTGGGAAGGCACTCGGACTCTTTGCTGGAGTTCAGCATCAGCCCCGAGCTCTGGGAACAGGGGGAGGGGGAGTACAAGCCAGCCGAGAGAGCTCGTAAGTGGGTTAATTAAGGAGAACCTTCTGGGGCCCTCAGTAATTAGTAATGGGAACCATCCTGAAAACCCACATCTGGAGCCCAGAGAAGAGCATAGGACCAGAGTGGGGCCTGCGGGCGGAGGCTGCATCCAGGACCCGCCTGGAGGGGCTCGAATCCAGCCCCCCTCAGGAAAGCTAGGTAAGTCAGGTCAGCCATGGACCCATTGCCTGCCTCCCTGTGATCACGTCAGGGAAGTCACCCCCACCCCCACCTTAGCACTGGCAGGCCCATTTGCCCCTAAGTTTGGAATGAATCCATCATCCTACTGAGCCAAAGGCTGAGGCTGGCAATTCCCTCATTGGAGAAATGGGCTTTGTTTTTTTTCTTTTTTGGGGGTGGGGAGAGGATCTGATTAACCATATGCTTTATCTTTCTTTCTCGTTTTCTCCCTCTTTTTTCGTTCTTTCTAGATATCCATTTTTGGTGAGGAAATTGGGGTTAAGTGACTTGTCCAGGGTCGCACAGCTAGTACACGTCAAATACCTGAGGCTGGATTTGAACTCAGTTCCTCCCGACTCCATAGCCAGCACTCCACCCACTGTGCCACCTGGCTGCCCCGTGACCATATGCTTTAAAAATTACGTTGCCAGCCTAGCCTTCTGATGTCCAATGGTCCTATAGCTCTTGTTGCCCTTGAAAAAGACTAGGGATATTAATAATGTTAATAGAACACCTACTATGTGCTAGGTCCTTTACAAAGATTATCCCATCTGTCACCGAGACAGGTGCTATTAGTATCTCTATTTATAGTTGAGGCAACTGAAGTAAGCAGCGATTAAGTGACCTGCCGAGATCGGAGTTAGTAAGCATCCCAGGATCATGGCTCTAGAGCTAAAAGGGATTTTAGAATTATTTTCTTTTACACAAAACTAATTTGGAAAAATGTTTCATATGATTGAACACGTATTATTTATTAACAGATTGTTTATCATCTTGGGGAGGGGAGAGGGAGGGAAAAAGGAAAAAGAATTAGAATTCAAAATCTTATAATAACTTGTATAGGACTGCTTGCCATCCGGGGGAGGGGGTGAAGGGAGGGAGGGGAAAAGAAAAAAAAAAAAAAAACAACTCCTAGTGTCTGGTACACATCTTAATAAATGCCTTTGGAATAATTGAAGCAAGAAAAAAAAATTACCAAACTAATAAATGAGGAGAATCCTGTAGATTTAAAAAAAAAAAACTTATAATAAATGTTGTGGGGGAAAAAATCTTTCAAAAAGGAAAAGAATAAAAAAGAAAACTGAGGTCCAGGAAGGTTAAGTGCCTTGAAGGGGGATGGAGGAGGGAGGGAGGAGGATGGACGGAGCTCACCAAGGTAGCAAGGATCAGAATTTGAACCCAGGACCTATGCACGTCCCATTCTCCTATCTCCATGGGCATCCTGGCTTTCCCAAATCCGGCTCCTTAACGGATTCACCCCCAGTTTCTAGGCTCCCTGACTAGGCCATTCCCTCCTTCCCTCCGTGAAAGAGAACCCAGCTTGACTTAGACTAATGTTTCCCTGGCTCCTTCTCCTCCAGCCACAAGCCTTCAGCACCCTCTCCTGGCCCCTCGAGGTGTCGCCGGGAGACACTTGGCAGCTGTGAAAGAAAAGGCCTTTTCAGGACCTGATAACCGGGGTCTTTGTGTCACCGATAACTGCTCTGGGTCCTCGCCAAGCTAAAAACCGCTCGCCCCCTGCCCTCATCTCCGCAGAAAGGGACTCGATTCCCTCCATGCCTTCTCATTAGCCAACTTGGCTACGCCCGTGTCCAGCACTGAAGCTGCAATTATTTTGCAGGACACACTGTTTCACCAGCTAATTCCCCTGATGGCCAGAAAGCCATTTCGGCAACGTTTCCGCGGTGATCCTCGGCTTTGTTCCCTGCCAGCAGGACCCATTGTACACACGGCTTCCTCCTGATTTTTCCTAGCAAGGTTCACGGGTCATTGGTCTCAAGTCACAATGGGAGGAAATTCAACCCAACTGGTCTGGGATCCCTCCCAGAAGAAGGCGGAGGCTGTAGTTAGTTTGGGGGGGGGGCCTGGAAAAGGTAGTGGGGGCTGGAGAGTTTGGGGATCATAGCTGGGGATGGAAAGAGCAGAGGTTTATTTCTTTTAAGGAGATAACTCACCTACGGCCTTCCGAGCTTTGTGGAAATGGAGGCCAGGACATACCTGGAGGCTCCCCCACCTTTTTACGCCTCCGGCCTCTAAAATGCTTTGGACTCTTTAACCAGGACTACTCCGGCATCTCTTAACTGATCACCGCTCCTCATTCACCTCCTTGGGCACCCTCCCCATCCCTGCCTGATTAATCATCCCAATGCACAGCTGTGAATGTCGTTCTCTTCTCAAAATGGGGGCCTGTAATGGGAAGGATGTAGCGGGCCGTTCGAGGCTCTCTCCCCACGTTGTATGAGTGCGGCAGTCTCTGAAGAAGTAGGAATCAGGACCAGTCGGAGGGATGGAGAGACCCCGGCGGGGTGTGAGAGAGGGAGCGCCAGAGCCGACTAGAAAAGCATCGTCGCACGCTTCAGCATGAGCCTTTAGACTTGAGAAGTCGGCAAACGCTACACGTCGGAATCTGAGCCGCTGTTTTCTTGGTTGTCCAGGTTTAGATGGAGAAAACCTTCATCGTGTCCATTAAACTTAGAAGGGTGTCCCGGGACAGTTCTTGGGAAAAGCGATTTATCAGCACACCCCAGGAAAGCCGCCTGCCACATTCTAACAAAGATTAAGCACAACCAGAGTAAAAGATGCTACCAAATGAATGAATAAACGAGTAGGTGAATAAATGAATGAAAGTGCATTTAATGAGCCCTTACTATGTCCCAGGGTCTGTGCTATGTACTGGAGATACAAAGTGAAGCCGCTTCGGACCTCAGAACACTTAAAATCTGATCATGTGGAGGAGGTGATGGCCAGGGCAGGGAGTTTGGGTCTGGAAAGGCATAAAGCTGATGAGTGGGAAGATCGTTCTTATTATTATATTATATAATAACAATATTTAGGCATTACCCCCATTCGGGGGCAGCTGGCTGGCACAGTGAATAGAACACTGGGCAAACTTGGCCTTGAATCTGGCTTCAGACACTAGCTGAGTGATCCTGTGCAAGTCACTTCACTCTGCCTCAGTTCACTCATCTGTAAAAGGAGATAAAGGAGCAGCAAACCTCAGTTCCAGCCCCACCTGTAGAATGAGGAGCTTGGACTGAATGCTTTTAAGGTCCCTTCCAGCTCTAAATCTATGATCCTGTCAGGGAAAGTGGAGGGGTGGGGGCTGGGGATCCGTGGCAGGTGGACCGACTGCTTGGCGAGAGCACGAAGGAAACGATGGACAGCCCTCGGGCCCCAGACTGCAATCTCTCCCCACACCCATTTGGGTGGGTATGACTACTCTGGTCCTGACTTGATTTACCAGGCTCATTTCCCACTAATCCCCCAAGTCAGCCGGGATGATTTGTCCATCAGCAGCAGGTGGCAGCCTCATTTTCAAAACTCGGGGCAAAGGCCAAAGCCAGGCCCGTTACCCCAAAGCTGCTTTGTGCTTCTGTTTTGTCTTTAATGATCTTCTCCAGGAGGGACCTTTTCCTCCCTCGTCTTCCCCGACACCCCTTAGCTCTGTTTCTGCCTCTCCTCTGCCGGCCTTCCCTCTGGGCAGCCCGTAAGGTGCGCTGACGTCTCCGGTGGAGAAGCTCCCCGCGGAAGCCCCACACGTGCCGTTCAGCAGATGAGTTGAACGAATTGTCCCTCTCTTCCTCAGTGGGATCACCTTCCTCCCCTGCTCTGCAAATGGGACGACCACCTGTCCGTCCCCCAGCTCTGCACTGTGTCCCCCATTTTTCACAGGGATTTAGGGCTTGCTGATGTCACACTCCACCCAAGCTAACAGAGGCCGGCTTTGGACCGGTCACCTTCTGTGTCTGAGATCAGCCTAAGAGCAGACAAGAGGGGTTACCAGAAAGGCTTGGGGTGGGGGTGGGGGATGACTGGTGTGGCTATTTAGTTTTTTCCACCCAAAATGGCTCAACACGGACAGTGAAGAAAGTTGTGATATCAACGAGGAAATCACAGGCTCTTATTACACACAATTCCCCTTCACAGTCCTGGCAGCGCAGCCCAACTGGCTGAAGCCATCTTGGCTTTCTAGCCCATTTATCCACCCAACTTTCCCTTCCTGGTTTATGTGGGTGCAGATCGTCCCCCTTGCCTAAAACATATCCTTCACCAGCTTCTCACAGCCTCTCATGTACCCGACTGTTTAAGCATTTCCTTCTTTATTGGATAGCTTGTCCCACTTGACTGGAATATTGGGGAATAGTGGGAACACAGACTGGCAGGAAAGGACAAGTGTTTTCTGATCCCCCCAGCTGCCCGTGCCCCCTCCCCCAAACCTTACCTTGCCTGTCTTCTGCTTGCACGTGTCCACACCAGCTCCCCGCAAGAACGCCGAGGGCACCGTCTGTGTCCCCGACACTCGGCGGGTGCTTAGGACTTGCTTGACTAATTCTGAGGATCAGGAAGACCTACATGAAAAGAACTTCAGTCCTCCCTTCTTTCCCGGGGCCTCATCATCAAAGGAATTTTTATCCTAAGCCCCATTAGTGTCAGAAAATCCCTTCTTTGAGAGCCAGATCGGAATATTAAATTCTTCCTTTCTTTCTGGAGGCAGCAGTGGAAAGCTCCCGTTATGATGGAGGCTCAGGACTGGCGGAGCTTAATCCTTCCGCCTCCCTCGCCAATGGGCTCCCACGTTCTCTTCATATGCCGGGGGCCCTCGGTCACAAACTAATTAGATTGAGATGGAATGGGAGGCCAGCCGACATGCTCCTGTGGAACCGAACACTACTTCCACATCGAGGTTTCTCTCTCTCCTCCACCTGCAGCTAAAGAAAGCAATCCAGGGCTGCCAGAGCGTGGTTACTGCCGGTGAACGCCCGAGGCAGCAGCGGCTACCAGGGAGCAGAAATGAGTCTGGGGCAGCGGAGGAGGGAAGGAAACTTCATCCCAGCAACAGCCCTGCAGTCTCATCTACTGAGAATGGGGACCAGCAGCTGAGAGCAGCCTTTCCCGCCTCCTTGGATGAGGAAGACACCCCCAGGTTGGAAAACCACAACCTAATCAACTCTACCACTGATCCTGGACAGGGAGCGTCCCGTGGGGTCCTGTTTACCATCTGTCCATAACTTTCCTCACCGAGGTGCTCCTCCCGCCAGTTCTGTGACAACGGAGGTTTTCTGAGAGCAGCAACTTTCTTAGCTTCTCAATTTTTATCCCCAGTGCTTAGAACCCCAAGAGTGAAACCTGGAAGGTATAAAATATTAACTGATTTTTGTCATAACCTAGGGTCTTCTCTGAATCACGGACAAATTCTCATTATCACTTAGAATGTAAGCTTCCTGGGAACAGGAATTATCTTTTTCTATTTGTGCAATAAGTGTTTAATAAATGTATTTTTAATATTCATTCAAAAAACATAGGCTTGAGGGAAATCAATTATGCTGGGATAAAGTATTTAAAAAAACAAGTACACTGACTCCTAGCTAAGAGTCTGTTGTCTACACTGACCCCTTCATGTTAATAGATGAGGAAACTAAGATCCAGAAAAATAATTCAGAAAGACAACAGAATTAAGGCTACAGAATGATACAGAACCACAGAATTCGGGATGGTGAAGGGACCTTGGAGCAGTTGCTCTCTTCTGTCAGACCCATAGGCCTTGGCCAGAGGTGCCGTTCTTAGCCTCAGGTTACAGTAACACCATGGCCATTTCCCTTCCCTCTGTAGCATCACAGAGTGATGCTCACTGCCACCCTCCCTGACCATCACCATGGCCCGTGGGGGCTCACAAAGAGCGGCTCCTCAGGACCCCAGGCCTTTCCATTCTCCTTAGATCTAGCTAAGAGGGGCAGCGCTGACATCCTGATTTCAAGGTCAGTTCCTGGACTGTGGAAGTCTCTGTGGCGCATTCTCAGGGATGCTGTACCAAGGACCATCAGGAAAGCATCAGTTTGGGAAGAATCGGATCGGCCCCAGGAGAACAGAAGGCGGCACAGCAGGTATACGAGCACTCGCTTCCAATGCTGCCCCACCAGACCCAGTCCCCCGTGACCAGCGCAAGAGGTGGGCTGACTGTCGCCCCAGGGAGGAGTGAAATGGGAGCCTGTGGTACTTATGAAGAAGCCCCCACAGGATGCTCACCCTCCAAGGATCAACGGCTAGAAGAGGGCCACCAGTCCCACCCCCACTCCGATGAGCTTCTTGAGAAGGGCACCAGGATGTCTGAATCCCGAGTGGATCTCGGGGACAGGGGCAGAGCAAAGAAGGCTCAGAGAAGGAACCACAGGGGAAAAAAGATGGCTGCTTTATTGATGTGCCAAAATACCAATCGACAAAATTCCTTAATACAATCGCTCTCCTCGGAGAAGATGCATTGCTTAAGAAACAACTTTCAAGTGACATGATGCTTTAATAAATTAAGGAAATGGATTCCTCTTTTCACAGGACCATTTTCTCACTTCATACTCTTCACAAAATCCTCTCCTTTCTTGATGGAAGCCTTCAGCTCGGGAATAGCCTCAGCAACCATCTTCTGCTCAAAAGGGGAGAGCTTGCCGATGCCCAGGTTCTTCTCGATGCCTTTTTTCTGTAAGGGAAAAAAAAAAATCAATTCTGGGAATTGCAACAATTGAACTAATACCCAACACTCCCCCGCACCCCCCGTCTGGGCCGCAAAGCAAGGGCATCAACCTCAGAATGAGATCCAAATACAACGGGGAAAGGCTTAACAAAACCACAAGAAAACACAGTTTTTAGCACTATGAGGTTTTCTAAATCAGAATGATGCCCCCTAGGGGAGGCGTTTGACACACATCCCCCCTCCCCCCCAGCCTGACCCCATCAGCTGTGACCTCCCAAATCCCCCCCAGAGCAGAGTTTGCACTTCTTCCTTCTTATCATCACTAGGGGAGATGACTAAGGAATGAAACTGAGCTGCTTATTGCTAATTATTGCATTTACACGGCTTGGTATATACATAATGACACTCTGTAGGCCTGGCAATGAATGTCATCCCACTGTACAGACAGGGAAACTGAGGTACAGCAAGATCAAGTGTTAACAAATGGGAAGTGTTGGGGCCAAAACCTCAAGTTTTATTCTTTTCTCTTAATTAGATTTCATGGCTGAAAATGAAAAAGCACTGACTTCTGTCCTGCTCACGCCACTGACCAACAGTTTTGTGCTGAACGGGGCCTTCTGGCAGAAATCTGCTTTAGTGGGAGACCCGCTCCTGCTACATGTCATCAGTCCTAGAGTTTGTGAAGGCCCAGGCGTCCCGGCTGCTTGGAGCTCTGCACAAAGCGCAGCTGGGACAGGGCAGCCTCACCTGTCCGGGGGACAGAGGCCGGGGCCCTGAGGAATCTGGAAACCAGGGCACAGGGGGAGGGGAAAGAATGGGGACCTGGAAGTGCCGGCTCCCCACCACCAGCAGTCCAGATCTCAGAGCTCTCAAGGACTTAGGAGGTCCCTAAGAACTTAAGACGGCCTGGCTCAGTGGGCAGTGGGTTCTCAGAGGTCTGCGAGTGAATGCTGACTGCCTATAAATGGCGGCCGTGAGGCCAAACAAAGCACTGACATGTCCTTCTGGAGGGAGCTGGATTGGGGATGACCCGAGGCCCCTTCCCTTCGCTACAGCACTTGCACAAGGGGCCGCCCGAGGGGCTTTCTGCTTCCAGGAAAAGCTGGGACCTTGTTTTAGCACACACCCTTCACCCTGGTCCTCAGGGAGCAGGACCTGCTAACACTATCACACAGGCAGAAGCTCTGCCGGACAGCGGGCCCATTTCCCGAGTCCCCAGAAACATACCCCGAGCAGCAAGGGCGTGGAAAAGTAGGAGCACTCTGTCTCTTCTGATCTGACAAAAGAGCACTCCACGACTCCCTCCTTCCCATTCATTGCATCCACAACAGAGAACACAAATCTGGCGCCGGCATAGGCCATTGACAGGGTAGCAGAACCTAGAGGATAAAATCAGATTAGTAACAGTCTGTTCTGAAACCAGCACCACTCTTAATGCTCAATGGCTGAACAGCAGCACGGACTTTCAATTTCGTCACCCCCCTTTATTATCTGGTGCTTTCACTAGCCCCCGTCAAGTGCCCCGAGCCACAAGCAGGCTCACTCGCCGTGGCACAGACCCGAGGAGCCCCCAGCAGGGACCCCCGCCACGCTGCCCGTGAAAACCCACCTGCTCCGGCTTTGGCTTTGACGACCTCCGTCCCAGCCTCCTGGATCCTTCCCGTCAGGGTTTTCAGCTGATCCTCAGGAAACTCCACCTTGGGTGTACACTGGAAAGCAGAGCGGGGGGATCCTACACAAGCGCTCGCGTCTCTCAGAGCAGCAGACTCTGAGCTTCACCAGCACAGCCCACCCCACAACCTCCTGGACTCCAGCGGCCTCTGATTCTAGGAGGGTGGGGTGGCCACACCTCAGGACACAGGGCACGGCTGCCGTGACTCAGGTTTCTGAGAGCTGCGGTGGAACTGGGACACATTCAGCCTGTGGCCCATCTGTAGACTTCACCAGGCCGGTCACAGCCCTAGAGGCCACCCTAGGCCTTCCCCAAGGTTCCACCATGAGCTGGTGCCGGCCGGCTCAAGGTTCTGTGCCACAATCAGAGTAAGAAGACTTTATTGGGAGAAGAGACTCTTTATCAAGATAAAAAGTCTTCAAATGATTCTTTTATCCCGGGCTTCCTGGACCTTCTGATAAGCCAGCTAGATGGCACAGCAGATAGAATGCTGGGCTTGGAGCCAGGAAACCTAATCTTCCCAAGTTCAATTCTGGCCTCAAACACTTACTAGCTGTGTGACCCTGGGCAAGTCAGTTCACCCTGCCTGCCTCAGTTTCCTCATCTGTAAAATGAGCTGGAGAAGAAAATAGCAAACCACTTTGGTATCTTTGTCAAGAAAACCCTAAATGGGGTGAGAGAAATTAATATTGCATTAATCATTATTAATTTGTGATCCACTCTTTCCCTTTCTTTTCTATTAAGAATTGATTTCTAAACAGGTCAGTCAGTCTCTATTTAGAGGGAAGAACCTTTGCCTGGAGGAGAAACCCGCTAGTCTTTGATCTGCTCCATCACAGTTTAGGGCAATCCAGCTCAAGAAAAATAAACTAAATCCAAGGAAAAGGGCTCAGACCAGATGTCTTGTGGCTACAGAAACTCAATATCAGCCATTATTTCAGCAGGAGGAGCTAAAAACCTTGAGCCCACCTCCTGATTAAATCACTAAATGTCCACCAATCAGGGGTGAGTTCCTCCTGGCAAGGGAGTTCCCTTTCAGAAGGGATTTAAGGTGCTTCAGGATCTCCATTAGGAAGAGAAACCATCAATTTACTGATCACAAGCTAGCCTAATTTACAAACCAATTACAAATTACCCAGAAACTCTTTCCAGGGTTTCCTTGGTCATGGGTACCCTGAAGAGTAAGGCATGACTGAAAGGACTCCACGACAGACCCCGCCTTCTAGCTTAGCTAGAAGGACAACCCACAGACCCTTCTCTCCCACCTGTGCCCATCAGTGCAGCCATGCCCCCTTGGCAAGTCCCGTAATGTGCTCCACATCTAGGTCTAACCAAAGCAGATTCACTGGCAAGCCTCGTTAATGACACTCAGCCCAGGGCTGGCCCTGGAAGCTCAGGGCAGAAAGAACACTGACTTTCAATCTCCCCCTGACACTGGTTTGAGTCGGGCCAGCTCCCTCACCTCCTTGAGCTCATTTTCTCATCCACCAAAAGAGGACCCCAGGCAGCTCAGGGACCTGTCTGGTAACTCCCTTCACCTACTTCCTTTTGCACATCTTTAAACATGGGGATGGACCACATGGTCTCTGAGGCCTCTTCATACTCCAGACCCAAGAACCATGATCCCTTTAGAGCACAACATGGCTTCATTCCTCCCAGGCAACTATAGGAGAGCACACTTTTTAGAGGCCGGAAGCTGACCCCCTCCAGGGAGCACATACCTGAGAGATCAGGGGGATGATGGTCTTCCCGGCATGGCCTCCGATGACGGGGACGTTGACTCGAGCTGGATCTAGGCCCTGCCAGATTTTAAGGCTCAGTTAATTTCTAACCAGATGTTCCACAGTAAGTTTCTGCGTGACCTTTCCTCCAAACCTTCTCTCCTCATCCTGATAACACCGTGGCCCCCAAACCCACAACGCTTTATCAAAAACAAACTCAGAAGATAAAGAGTCAGGTCACAAAGCTCAGACACCACCTACAAAAGATGGCTGGAAGTGCATGAAAGAAATTGACTTTAAGGGTTCATAACCTATGAACTTTTTTTTTAAATACGGTTGAATATTTAACATGTATTGGTCAACCTGCCATCTGGGAGAGAGGGTGGGGGGAAGGAAGGGGAAAAATTGGAACAAAAGGTTTGGCAATTGTCAATGCTGAAAAATTACCCAAGCATATATCTTGTAAATAAAAAGCTATAATAATAAAAAAATTAATAAAAAATAATAACAAAAATATGGCCAATACCCACATTTTGTCATAATTGGTTTCCTCTGGAATTCAATATATTTTATTTTATACATGCAGGAACACAATTTGGAGAAGGGAAGCATAGTTTTCACCAGATAGCCAATGGAGCCCATGACAGGCAAAAGGCCGAGAAGCCTGCTCAAACGGGCCAATGATGGTTTAAGAAAGGTCGCCTGATGCACCTGTCACCCGCCACATGGTCAGCTGGGAAATGTTGCCCAGGCAGCCAGGAAACATAGGTGTCATGCGACACTTGCTCTGCAAAAGGCTCTGAGCTCAGCACATTTCCCTAAGCTCCAGGGCTCCCCAATATAAGCTGCCTGTCCATGGCAAAGACAAGGGCGGCATGCAGCTCACTAGAGCTTTTGGATGCACTAGGTTAAAGTTACATGGACACAGAGCTGTGAAATGAGCCTCCTTAATCCCCAAAGATCTGGTGTGACCAAGGAAACCAGTCACGGTCAGACTCCCTAAATCTGGCTAAGAGATACGGTGGGTGGTCGGAGCCGAAGTAAGCCTTACCTTCAGTTCTGCCACAAAAGTATTTGCTCTGACGATATCCAGGGTTGTGACCCCAAAGATTTTGTTGGGGTTGTACACGCCTTGTTTCTTAAAAACTTCAGATGTGATCGGGATGGTAGAATTGACCTGGGAGAGGGAACAGACAAGATGTCACTTCTCCATTTCAGAGATGGGGGTGGGGGCAGCAACAAAGCATCCCACCAGGTACCGACCGGCAAACCACCAAGTCCATCTGCTCTTAAAACCCAAGGGGCCACTCTCTCCTTGTCACACTAAAGAGAACGTGTTTTGGCACAATGGGGTGCTTGTTCCAATGCCTGAATTACTGGTGATAGGGCTGATAACCTGAGGCACAGCCTCAGCTACATTTCATGACCTCTAGAAAACTACCGGTGTGTTCATCGTAAGCTACTCGGTCTGGGGGAGGCTGAAGCTGTGGATGCCACCCCAAAGCACAGCCAGGCCTTTCAAAGTCCGGCAGCTAGGTGGAAAAATCCTGCCAGTGAGTCCAGTCCAGATCCTCAAGGAGAAATAACTAGATAAGAGGCTGGGAAAAGAGCAAGCACCCACCATGAAAAAGCAGGGAACCACCTTTAGCTACTGGATAAAGGCTGCTTTCCTTCACTGAGCACCTTCATCCAATCCTAACTATGATAGTAAAGTCCAAACTTAGCCCAAGCACTGGAAAGAGCAGAAGGCTCTTGCTCCATAAGTATCTTGGGGAAAGTTATCCACATGTGTCTGGGGGCTGTAGTGGGGCCTGAGTAGGGGCCAATCACACAGACTATTTCCACCAACAAGTCAATGGCAGCAGGGGATGGATGGGCTAAAGAGTAACGACTAAGCTCTAGGAGGAAGCCCAGACAGTAACCACAAAGGGCAAAAACCAAGAGATCTAGGAGAAAGAGAGAGAAAAGGCTGTGCGATATTAAAGGAAGAAAACCACCTAGATAAGACCTATTATAAATGGTCAAAGACTAAAAGGGAGTCTAATGGCATAGAGAGCTGGATAAGCCAGTCCTCATTTATGGAAACCGAGTTGGGGGAACCTATTTCGAGTACAGACCCACACTGCCACACATGTAAAACCTTCACATAGCATAAGCCCCAGTATGTGATAAAGACTTCAGAGATAGCTAGGAGCCCACCATGAAGCGACACGGAGGAAAGAGAGCTCAGCTAAGAGAACACGAGCCTGAGCAACTCTGTCGGTTAAGACGAGCAAGAGCAAGAAGACTGCTGAAGGACGACGGATTACACCCTGGTCTTACGTCATCCAAATTAAGACACACAAGCTTTCATCTTTCAGTAAATTGAAGAGTGACTACACTAAGTTAGCTGGAATCACCTTATGGTCCTGCTAAACTTCAAGATACAATCCGTTTATGTTTTTGTCAAAATAAAACTTAATCCCAAGAGAAACAAGCTCCAAAATAGAGACAATACCCCAAGAGGAGTCCGTCCCAGAGTGCCCCTCTCTGTGACAGGCCTGCCTGAGGCCCAACCACTAAGGGATGATGCTCACCGGGTTCGCAATAATACAGATCATGGCTTCTGGGCAATGCTTGGCACAGGCAGCAGCCAGAGTAGCTACGATTGTAGCATTGGTGTTGAAAAGGTCGTCACGAGTCATTCCTGGAAGCAAGCAAAGGAAATGGGAATCACTTTTCCTCCTCCCACTGCTGCCATCCTGGGTCCAAGTTTGGCCCTAGGGCGAGTGGGGAGGCCATGCTGGGGGCTCAGGCAGCAGCTCTACCAGACATACCTGGCTTTCTGGGGACTCCGGCAGGAATCACAACAACGTCACAGCCTTTCAAACAATCTGGCAGCTGCTCGGGTCCCATGTAACCTAGAAAAAAGACAGTTCACTGACTCAAAGAATCTATGTGGAAGGGAAATGGGCAAAATTCCAGCAGACCAAATATTTCAAATGAGAAAAGAGTTCATGTTTTTTACACATGGATCCCACTTCATGTTGTTTCACAACGTCTTTAAAACATTGGTACCTGCTCCATCCTATCATCCCCAACCAGTGTGGCTCCAGTCTGCCCTTCTTCCTCTGTGCCAGACCAGCGCCTTCTTTCCTCCTCAGAAAGAGATGGGGAAAGGGAGCAAGGAAGAAGGCATCTAGGGTTTGCTTCTAGGACGCTCTGCCTCTGGTGAGTAGCATCTTTGCCTCCCCCAAACACATCCTTTGACAGAGTCACCGACCAATGTGACAATAGAATGTGGGCCAGTACAGCCCATCTATTATTTTTTTTAATACAGATGAGGAAACTAAAAATGACTAGCAATTGGAAGATTTTAGACTCAAAATCAATTCTTCTGATTTCAAACCAGATGTTCTGTTTAAAAAAAAAAATCTCAACTGTCTCCTGAGAGGCATCTATCACCAAGCTTAGAATGGACCCAAATCTCTAAAGTCATTGATCAACAAAAAGTTATTATAACAGTCCCAGAAAGGGATGATAAGGGCTGCTTGGATTTTAATGAATTTTTCAGATCATAAGCTTTACAAAATTGGCACAACTAGAATACGACAAAATATTTTTTAGACATTTCTGCCTGTTAAAGTTCAAGATGGTACAAGTATCTTAAAAGTCTAAATCCATATTAACGATGAAGCTTTAGAATCATATATGTCTGATTAAAACTAAAAATAACCCACTAAAAATAGACTCAGAGCAATTCAAGCTCTGACTCTTAGTAAAAGGATCATTCATTCATTCAAAATAGAAGCCAAGGACAGATTTTTGTGGGCTTGCTGGCAGTACCTTTTACATTTGCTCTGGTCTCAATGTGGCTCAAATCAGCTGCTACACCCGGGGTATGAGCAATGTCGTAGAGCGTTAACCGGCTCACCAAAGGGCTATTCTTCAGGAGCAGCGAAAGGGGCTGTCCGATTCCTCCGGAAGCACCTAGCACAGCAACTTTTGCATTATTCTAGAACAAGGAAAAAGAAAGAAAAAGACAATGTCAACATTAATTGAAGAGACAAAAATCCAATAGAGTAGCCTGGCATCACATTTCAGCAGAAAACCACAACCTTCAGGAAATGTATAATAGCCAACTTCATTCATTAGAAAACATTTTTGGTGCAAAGTTTTGTCAGAAAGAGTTGTTTTAATATGATGATCAACTAGATGGGCAGCTATGTGGCTCAGTGGAATAGAGCATTGAAAAAGTCCGCGTTCAGATCTAGCTGTGTGATCCTGGGTGAGTCACTTAATCCTGTTTGCCTCAGTTTCCTTATTTGTAAAATAAGATGGTGAAGGAAATGGCTAACCTAGTATTTTTGCTTGGAAAGCCCCAAATGGGGTTAACAAAGAGGAGGACGTGACTGAAATTATTAACACCTTCACTTTCACCCCCAGTCTTGCTCAACTTGACAGTGTTTTGGTAGCATATCCAATAATTTCCATTCAAATCGTCTTACTGTTGACCCATAACCAAAACTGACCATTGCCCAACTACCACTGATAGCCAGGCAAGCCTAAGAGCCCTGGGATCAGCAAGTTCTGAGCCTCTTTCCCCTCACATATCCTTGCCCTGGTTACAATCTAGCCTCAGTGGCCACAGTCCAGGGAAACTTATCCCTGTGAAGATGGGGCCTGGTAATTTCCTTTGTTGAACCCCAATATCAGAAAAAGAAATGGTTTCATCAATGGAAATGACATTGTACCACCTGATTTGTCAGTGAAAATAAACTTTGTCACAGATTTAATATATGTCACAGATGAAATATAACCTATAAAATGTAGAGAATCTGAACTACTTGAGAGCAGGGATGTTTTGCTTTCTACTTATATTTCCAGTGCTCAGCACAGACTGAGCCTTTAACAAATACTTTTTTTCTTTTATTCATTCATTCATTTCTAACTAAAAACCTATCTATTAGAAACTTAAATTAAGGCCAGCATCCCTGAGACAATTCTACTCCATGGCAGAAGTCATGAGAGAATCGTTCTTTAGTCAACGGAGTATAAAAACGCTTTCCACCACTAAAGCTACACTAAGTTTTTGTTGTACTTCCTCACCATTTCACTAACCTAGCAGGTCTCAGCCCACAGAATCTCCACCTGGCATGATCTCAGAAAAGTTAGTCTTACCTCCTTACGGTAAGGAAGCAAATACATTTTGTTCTCCATATAATAAAAGCTCTAATGATGTGTTTCAAAACCCCATGACATAAGAATCTCACAATGAGAACCTGCTAACTCACTGCTGAGGCCATCTTAGCTCCAGTCTACACCTTCTTGTCAGCCACTGGAAGGACTAGGAAGGTGCCTGAAAACAAACAAAACCAAACCCTAAACTCGATATGAAGAGACTGTCATTGATAAAGGGAAATCTCCCTTTTCTAGATGTAAATCATCCACCTCTTGTTCTCCTGTTGTTTGAGAAGTTCAGTGATTTCCCAGGTTTCAACAATGAAATCTTCCTGCCCCCAAGGCCAGCTGCCTATCTGTGCCCAGCTGCTCACCCAGAGACAACTGGCCAGAGGAACTAAATCAAGGTAGAAAATAGGGACAGAAGTAGAACTGGGCTTGTTCTGGCTGCCTTCTCCCCAGATCACCGTGGCCAAGCATCAAGATCAACCAACAAGCACCGATTAGGAAGGCGTGTCCAGAGCATTTGTCCTCGAGGAGCAGCCTCCGAGTGGGAGTCCCCTGCATGGAAAGGACAATCACCTGAGGATCCGAGCAGACTTCCTAGAGGACAGAAGCTCTGGACTGAGAGGGAAATGGGAAAGTGTGGGATCTGCAAATAGAGAATATGGGTTCAAATTCCAGGCTCTGCTTTTTATTCTACTTAGAAATATTTAAAACCAGCTGCTTACAGGAGGCTGAGTGAGAAGACTTAGCAGCTAGCTCTTCTGCTCTCTTCCTGGGTCAATCTCCTCAACTGTAAATTGAGAGGGCTGGATCATGTGGCCAACAGACTTGTGAAGAGCGAGACCTCTTCAGATGTGGGTACGGATTGCTTGCTGTAGGGCATGGAGGTGGGAGATCAGGGCTGATGTGGCTGAACTAGGATGAGGTGGAGCCGGCTGGTCTAAGGTGAAGGAGAGTTTTAAGGAACATGCAGGGGAGGAGCGTGCACTTCATTCTAGAGCTAAAGGCTGAAGGACCAGAATGGGCCAGTGAATTGTCCAGCCTGACACAAGCACTTAAGTGACAGGATTCGCACCCAGGTCCTCTCATTCTAATATCACCAAACTGTGACTTGCAATGATGGGAGAAGCCTGCTCAGCCAGAGCAGATTAGTACCTGCTCCACAACGGTCAGACTTAGAGGATCCAAGTTCTATTATTCCAATTTTTCAGATGAGAAAACAGAGGCTTAACATGGAAGGGTCAGAGAGATGATTCAAAAACAAGGTTCCCACTTATTCCTAATTGGCTGAAAACATTCTCTTTCTTCACCTACATCCTCAAGAACCAAGATTATGGGTAGAGCCTGTCCCCCTCTTATAAATGCTTTATTACATCAGGGTTCCAAAGTGATCTCTATTGACAATAGTGAACATCAGGGATATTTTTTGGGGCCCAGTGGCAGATGTGCAACTTCAGACTTGAAAGACAGTAGTCTGGGGCCAAGAGGTTTGCGGGGGGCACACATAACAGACTATCCATACCACTATTTCCTCTCTATGGGCATTAATCAAGGAAGGGCAAACTGAGGTGACATCATCTTTCAAGTCCAAGAATGATCATTCCTGACCCCACTCCAAGAAAGAATGTGATTGGTCCAAGGTCCCACAGCTGGAGCCTGAACCTGGGACTTCTGCCCCCAAGTCACTGTCCTCCCCACTTTATTCCCCAGCTTTCCTATTACTGAACATAAAAGACTTTGCTAAATGCAACACTAAGGTACCGTTTAAAATTCATCCATGAATTCATACTTCACAGATGCTACCTGGCAAATCCCATAACAATCATACACTTTCTTAATTAAGAGGCAAGTTTAACGGGATTCCAAGGAATTAGTGAATGAAGCAGCATGAATTAAACAAGAAAAGTCAAACTTCTAAGTTATAAATACTGGGGAGTAAAACAGAAAAATGCAGACAATCTCTGCCCTCAAGGACCTTGCACTCTAATTGGGGAAGACGATACATAAAAGTTCCATTGTCAGGAAGATATAAAATCCTAAAGACTTAAGGGTGCGAGAATAAGGCAAATACCAAAATCAGAGGTCCTTAGGTTATTTAGTTAAGATGATAGTGCAATGAGATGCAAGCAAGAGACAGGCCACTCCATCTCATGGAGATTTCACTCTCATTCAAGTCCTGTGAGCAGCCGAGCAGCCAAGGCAAAAAGGACAGCTGAAGACTAGGGCACAACCAATGGGGCAATTCTTCCTGTGGGACCACCAGGTGCCTCCTGGGAAACACAAGGGCAGGAGGAAGGGAAAGATACTGGAAAGGGGGGACCGGTCTATGTATGTATAGACTCTGCCACCTGCCAAACTTAATATAGTCTTTAAAAACTTAGTATTAAGTTTGGCAGGTAGAGGAAGGATAGTTTGTAGCCAGTCTCATACATTTCAACTTGGCAAACATAATTAAGAAAAGTGATCCGGGAGCTGCATGAGTACACTCCTGAATGCCAGTTACAACATGTTCAAAGAGAGCTCCCCATTTACATTCTGAAAGGGCAGAACCAAGAGCTGTGACTCGCTTATTAAGAAGAGAACCATTAAGTTTTTTATTCTTCAACTATCATTTACACTTGAGGAAGTCCCAAAATGGGCCATATCATACATACCACTTAAGGTCCAAACACAACTTCTCTGTTGATTTCTCTCCTCTTCAAGGATCATTAGGCTTACTGATTTCCCTAGTTCTAGATTATTTTTCTGGGTCCTCCTCCACCTCCAGTGGTCCTTTCTTTTAGCTATGAGGTTCCTAACTAGAGTGGACCCTCAACCACTTTCTGATTTACTATTAATCTGCCATGCATGTTGATCTTTGGTTTCTATAATACCTGAATTTTTCTTGGGGTCCTCATCTCTTCTCTTCACCCTTAGAATTTGGTAAAATATGCCTTATTAGAACTTAGCAATCTAATAATTTAAACTGGCAGAAACATGGTCAATAATTAGAGAAAAAAAGTCCTTTACTCAG
The DNA here is from genome assembly GCF_016432865.1 of Antechinus flavipes. Classification (NCBI taxonomy): domain Eukaryota; kingdom Metazoa; phylum Chordata; class Mammalia; order Dasyuromorphia; family Dasyuridae; genus Antechinus; species Antechinus flavipes. Next base: position 16,419,418 of record NC_067401.1, read on the forward strand.
AATATAAAACTCCATTCAATAAAGATAATGCCTTTTGCTGGTAGGATAAGCCCTCATTCAGGGTCAATTTTTAACAAATTTAATATGGCTTCCAAGTACATGGCAGATTAATAACAAATCAGAAAGTAGTTGATGATCTGCTCCAGCTAGGAACCTCATAGCTAAAAGGACCACTGAAAGTGGAGGATCCAGAAAAATAACATAGAACAAGGGAAATTGGTTAGTCTAATGATTTTCAACCACTAAGTGCAGAGACCAGATACTCTAAGCTCCTTACCAGACTCATAACAATGTTCATATGAAACAATGAGTCATCAAGAAAGAGTTATGTTCTATATTGTATCAAGGATATACTGCAACATATTTAACATATATAGAACTGCTTGCCATCTAGGGGAGGGGGTGGAGGGAGGAAGGGGAAAATCGGAACAGAAGTGAGTGCAAGGGATAATGTTGTAAAAAAATTACCCTGGCATGGATTCTGTTAATAAAAAGTTATTATAAAATTAAAAAAAAAAAAGAGTTATGTTCTATATCCTGAATTTTAAAAGGTGGAAAAATTTATAGTAAATTTTGTAATGATTAGTTTGAAATTTACCTAGAATATTCAGAGTACTCAGAAATAGCAATGGGTGTTGGGAAGATTTTATTGTACCCTGTTTTTTAATTACTAATCATTTCAGGGATGTTATCTTCTCTCCCAATTAGATCATTAATTCCAACAGGACAGAACTATCTTTTTCTTTCCTTTAGAAAGCAAATAAAATGTACTCACTATAGAAAGTTAAAGATTAATTCACTCATATCTAAAGCAAGTCAATGGAGATGGGGAGGCCTAAGAATGACATCCCATTCATTTACTGAGCTAAGCAAAGCCCTGAGATTCTAGCCTACGAAAGATAAAGGACTGCTGTCCACAGACCTGGAGCTACCACCTGAGAAAAATTAAAGGATTAGGCTGTGGAGATCAAGTCCAAAGGTTTCATTGTATAGATGTGGAAAGTGCAGGGAAATGAGTAGTCTGAGAAAAGTTAAAGTTAAAAATAGGTTGATCTTTCCAGAGATGGAGGCTGGTCTCTTCCTCCTATAGCACAAGAAGGAATTAAGGTGGCAGATAGATTAACCCCTATCCCAAGTTACTAAGAGCCAAGTAAAAGACTAACTTGGAGGGGGGGGAGGTGCTTGGGGGAAGAGAGTCCTGATGTCTAAAAGGTAACTAGAGGTCTTCAGGATGATTCTCCACTAAAATGAGACACACTCTGAATCCTTTGCAACCACCCCATTCAGAAGCTACAGTATTAGACGTGGAGCCAAATTCTGACATTCATTTGCTGTTTCTTCATGTAAAAGATGGCCCAGAATGGTCTGCTTCCAGCTGATAAGTAAAAGCCAGAGAAAAATGCTAATATTGGTATAAGAAAGGGAGGGCGGAGGGTGAGGGGACAACCTGTTTGTACAAAAATATTAACAGCAATTTTTTGTGATGCCCATCAACTGGGGGAATGGCCTAAAACTTTCAGTCTACAATTATTGGGATGTTGTAGTGACAAGCACCGTGATTTCAGAACAACCTGGGAAGAGTTATATAAACGGATACAAAGTGAAGTGGCAGAACCAGGAGAACATTGTACACAGTAACAGCGACACTAGGACGAAAAACTGTGAATGATTTTGGCTGTTCTCAGGCTTGCAATGATACAAAACTAATCCCAAAGCCTCGGGATGAAAAATGCTAAGAGAAAGAACTGAGTATTGTCTGAATACAGACTCGAGCAAACTTTCTCTGCCTCCGACTCTCGGTTTTCTAGCACAAAATGACTGGCGTGGAAATGTTTTACGCGACCGCACATGCATAACGTGTGAGAGACTGCTTGCCTCTCAGGAAGAGGGGTGAGGAGGAAGGGAAGGATAACATCTGGAACGCAAAAAGGTAAGAATTGCTTTTACGTGGAACTGAGGAAGAAATAAAATAGTACATTTTTTAAAGACCTGAGTTCAAATCCTTACGCTCTCTCACGGGCCTTGTTGCCCCTCGGAACTCCCACTTTCCTTCTCTATGACCTGACTGAGGCCCTGGAACATCTTCATGCCCCACCACCCCCTCCCCGCACTGAGGGGGCTGGCCTCCATTTTGAGGACAGGCCTGAGCGCGCCATGCGCCCACCTTCCCCATCATGGCCCGGGGGGCGGGCGCTCTTTCCTTCCCACCCCTTCCAGTCCCTTTTCCCTGCTGACCGCTCCTTGCTTGGAGATGAATGGCGGGCACTTAGCACCTCAGAGGTGGCTGCCATTCCAGGACCATACAAAGTTCTTCACCTCCCCGGGCCTCAATTTCCCTTCCGTACGGAGGGGTCTCTCCCCGCTCCGGCTCCGTTACTTTGAAATTCCCTCCCCTTCCGAGCTTCAGTTCCCCCCCTCCCCGTACGCCCCCAGCTCTCCTGTCAGTCATCCTGTGACCTTAAGAAGCTGCCGAGCTCTCCCGGCTTCAGTTTCCCCCTCTGTAAAGGGCAAGGCGGGTCCTCGGGGCCTGCGCCTCCCAGCCCGGCAGGGGGCTCAGGCCTTACCTGCGCCGAGGTGCTCAGGCCGCGGCGGAGAGCGGTGCCGACGGGGCGGGCGAAGGAGGACAGCATGATGGAGTGGACGGAGGGCTCGGGCTCGGTGCCGGGTAGGAATAGGGCCGGTGACTCCAACGACCTCCAGCACGCAACACGCAGATACGCAATCACGCAGTAGCCCCGTTAGGCTCCCGGAATCCAACCCCGCGAGATTTGACGCAATCGCCGGCCACGCCTCCTTTCAAACCCGACCAACCTGAACCTTGTTCAATCTCGCGAGATCAGCCTTCCAAATCTCGCAAGACTCCCGCTTTCTAGTTCTCCGCCTTCCTGCTTGCCAAGGTTGAAAGGGACGCCGCGAAGGGGACTCAAATCACGCGAGAGTTGGAAGGCGTGGTAGGATTTGGGCCTTGCAATCTTCGGCTGTGTGGTCCTTAGCAACCGATTGCTGGCGGAAACGGAGGAAGAAGCACCGTCAGAGGTGGAGGCAGGACCGAGAAAGAAGGGAGGGCGGGAGGTACGGAGGGAGAGCCTGGGGATTACTAGAATAACAAAAATAGTAACAATAATGTATTAGCTAGAATAATGGTGATGATGGCAATGGTAATAAACGGCCACGAAGAGTACAAAGATGACTCGAGCCAGGGCCCACATACTGTCCCTGGGCCGAGCCGGGGGCCCAGAGTCGGCTCTGGCCAGGGGCCGTTACCGAGGGCCCTTCACACCCAGCGGGGCTTGCCTGCAGAGTCGGGGCCCCTTTTGTTTTAGACATTTTATCCCTTGCATTTAGAGCCAAGATGCTGAGAAAAGATCCTTAGGCCAGAAGGGGCTCGGACCAGCCTTGGAGGGTGGCCTAGAGCGCTGACAGGGTTTAAGTTCTTAACCAAAGTCACAGCCAGAATATTAGAGATAGGACTTGAAGCCAGATCCTCTCAGCTTCAGGACAAATCTCTGTTACACCATCGCTGCGTGGTAACTAACAAGAGGTAACTAAGACACGGTAACTGACAAGCGGTAACTAATAAAAGGTGATTAAAAGGGCCACGTACCGTCCAAGGACCGCATCGTGAGCGCCACAGAATCCTGCCCTCCTTTCCTCCCAGAAATCATTCACTTATCGACATACCCTTACAGATGCAACAGACGCACAGCATTAATGTAACCTGCTGAAATGGGGCGTGGGCTGAGCGCCCCCATTGTATATGTGGTCACTTATCTAGACTCAACTGGAATGTTTTCTAGGAGAGGGGTTTTTGTTTATTTTTGAAGATTTACTAAAGTGGGAGTAAATCCTGATTTCAAAACCAGCGCATGCTCCATGGCACAATCAATTCCATTCACCAACAATGGAGCATGTGCTGATTTTGAAATCGGGATAAACTGCCACTTACTATCTGTGTGAAATGTCCTCTGGAGAGTCTTGTGTGTGTGTGTGTGTGTGTGTGTGTGTGTGTGTGTGTGTGTCCTCTTAGCAAAGAAATGGAGATAGGACATTTTCCTATTTAGTCAATAAAGCATTTTTAAGTCCCAGGTCCTGATAAAATGACCAAAAAGTAAAACAAACTGCTGAAGAAGCTTATATTACATAGAGAACTCTTAAGACATTTTAGTTAAATTCAGTTTATGTTAACTAAAAAGATATAACCTCTCTAAACCTAAATTTAGATGGTAGATGAGACAAAGTGTTAAAAAGTCAAAATATTCTGCAGTAAAAAAGATATTAAAGTAACAGTAGGGAATTAGAAATAGTGATCTTGACTTCTCATAAACCTGGCCTTTGTTTATTTTTTATTGTCTTGGTGAATAAGGATTTTTTAAATATTTATTTTTATTGGGCCTTTTGTTTTTATGCCTCATTAATGTCCAAACATATCTCCTCTCTTTCCCCAATGCAAATATTAGGATAGAAAAAGGAAAAAGAAGTTTAACAACACTAATAAATTGACTATGATAGTATATACAATATGTGGAATAAGATTTTAATAAAACTGAATTGGATTTGGATAGATTAAAAATATAATTTGTCATTTAATCTAGAGCCCCAATTGTCTTTCTGATCATTCTATAATATACCTAGTCATATATGTATCTGTACACATATATATACTATACACACATATGCATATAAGAATATTATGTGCATAGAACAAGTTGTTCAATCATTTTTCAGTCTTATCCAACTCTTCATGAACTCATTTGGAGTCTTCTTGGTAAAGACACTGGAGTAGTTTGCTATTTCTTTCTGTAGCTCATTTGACAGATGAGGAAACTAAGGCAAACAAGATTAAGTGACTTGCTCAGGGTCACATAGCTAATAAGTGAGGCCAAATTTGAATTCAGGAAGATGAGTCTTTGTGCTTCCAAACCCAGTATTTTATCCACCGTACCATTTGGCTGCCCCATAGCACAAGTACATTTTGCTTACTATTTTTTGAAATCTTTATTCTTCACTGAAGATAGTGCATTATAAGTTCTTTGAAGTTGCTTCTTATGGACATTCAAATGATTCCTTGCATATCTAAATAACTTAAGCAGACATTTGAATTGAACTATTACTTCCTAGTAATGATTTTTAATAGTATTTTATTTTTTCCAAATACATGCAAAGGTAGTTTTCAACACTCACTTTTGCAAAACCTTGTAGTCCAGATTTTTTTCCCTCTCTTCTCCTCTCCCATTTCCTCAACACAGCTAGTAATCTGATACAGGTTAAACAAGTGCAATTCTTCTAAACATATTCCCATATTTGTCATGCTGTGCAAGTAAAATCAGATCAAAAATGAAAAAAAATCACAAGAAAAAAAAACCAAGCAAACAACAACAACAAAGTTGAAAATACTATGCTTTGACCCACATTTAGTCTTCATAGTTCTCTTCTCTGGATGCAGATGGCTCTTTCCATCACAAGTCTTGAATCACTTCATTATTCAAAAGAGCCAAGTCTCTCACAGTTGATCATCACATAGTCTTGTTGTTGTGTATAATGCTCTCTTGGTTCTGTTCACTAAGTGTCAGTTCATTTAAATCTTTCCAGGCCTTTCTGAAATCATCCTACTCATCATTTTTTACAGAACAATAATATTCTATTATATTCACATACCATAACTTATTCAGCCATTCCCCAACTGAGGGGCAGCCATTCAGCTTCCAGTTCCTTGCCATTACAAAAAGAGCTGCTGCAAATATTCTTGCACATGTGGGGCCTTTTCCCCTTTTGAAGATCTCTTTGGGGTACAGACCCAGTAAAGACACTGCTGGATCAAAAGATAGACAGTTTTATAGCCCTTTGGACATAGTTCTAAATTGTTCTCCAGAATTATTGAATTGTAAATGACTTTTTTAAGATGAAAAGAAATATATTTATAAAAGTTCCTAATTGTCCCTTCCCAATAGAATGGCTGGATTCCTTTTGTGTGAACCAACAACACTTTACAACATCCTGAATCAGGAGGCAAAGTTTTCTAGATTAGCAGAGCCCAACTATCTCTACTTACTAGGTAAGTTAGATATTACTTTCCTATTCATTTGTTATATAGGATTGGTCATTGAACATATATCTTGCACATGTGGGATTCTAAACTTGCCCATGTTGTGGAGAATGAATTCAGAGATGGACAAAACCAGGTCCAATAATTTCTCCTCCATGTCCAGCCTGAGCAAGAGGAGTGGAGTGGTGAAGGAACAGGTCTGGCCATAAGCTATGACAGAGATGTGTCAAGAGAGTGGTGCTGTAAATTGAGCTGGCCCAGTAGCCTGGTCTGGACGATGCCGTCTGTAAAGGTTACATGTCTGAGTGAAAGGCTAGAAGCAAGTGGGAAGTTTCTAGAGACAAGAAGCAGTTCTCCTGAGGTGCTGAACAAGTCGGTCTCAGAGGCAGAATATGATATTGTCAGGCTCCATAGTGGGAAGCAAACGAAGATGGGCCATACTTAGATAAAAGTCCAAGAAAGTCGGGGCCCAGAGTGGTTTAAGTTCATGCAAAAGGTATATTTTTCTAGTTTGTTTTGAATCACAATATTTGGGGAATCCTTATACATCTTGGTCTTCTGAATGAATTTTACTTGTCAACCTCTTCCAGCCATGCTTGCTTGCATCTCCTAAATGGGAAACAGTGGAGTTTGCAGGGCAGTAGCTACTTTACAGTTTGTATTTTGATAAGACATACAACAATGATCATAAAACACAATGGAGTATTGTTCATGTAAAAGATACATTTATGGATCATTGATTTCCCACAATACTTGGGACCAAAAGAGCCAAGATTCATTGGGGGAACTTTCTGATCCGTACTCTCTCAAAGTGGGTGAAGGTGAACTCTTTCCACAATGATGTAATCTAGTTTGGGAAGATTTTTTTTTTACCCCAAGCACTAGAGTCATTGCAGTATGAGAGGTGTAGAAAGCTAAGAGATGGAGAGGTCATAACTTAAAAGGGGCAACAGACATGGTAGTATCAGATAGAGCCATCCTGGGAAGTCAACACTATCTAGAGTCCCAATCAAAAGAAGTCATCATTCTCTAGCTTTCTGTGCCAAGAGAAGTGTTTGATCTATTGCTGTGTAGAGATTAAAAGGGCAATGATTAAAACAAAGAGCTTTGAACTCTATTTTCAACCCTGGTACCAGGTGTGATCTGGCCATTGCTTCCTTTGAGGAAATGGAAGGATTAATTAGAAAGTTAAAGAGTACCTTTCAGGGTACTGTTGGATTACCTGCCAGGATAAAACATACATTGCTTTTCTGTTTTAATTAAATTCCTTGTGCTCTGATTTCATGTGTCACTTACTATAGACAGATAGATTAGTGGGGGTTCTGTGGACTTAAATAGATGATAATCTTAACAGAAGTGAGTGCAAGGGATAATGTTGTAAAGAAATTTTTTTTCAAAATAAAAAAAATTAGAAAAAAACCCAATATAATGAACTGGATATAGCCATGTCTTATTGGGACCCATTTGGGTTCCATTTCTTTTCTTTTTTTTATTAAATGAGTCTAGTTTGGTCAGGCAAAGGTTCCCTTCTCTAGAACTTCAGAACTGCTCTAGAATATTTTTATTTTATTTTATCATTTTATTTATTATTATTATTTTATTTTTATTTCTAGGCTTTAATTTGATAGCAAAATTTAACAGTACAACTCTTATAGACCAGACCAGTTGTTTTAAATAATTGTTATACTGTTGAATGCCAAAAAGTCATTGGAGTTTTGCTGAAGTGACCTTGTGGAATTCTCGTTCTAACTTACATTCTTGAATTGGGGAATAAATACCATGTTTATTCAGCTGGTAGAAAATTTGTGCAGAACTGTAGAATTTGTTCTCCATTGAGTACTGACGCCTGACTGGCCCTTAAGGGGGATATAAAGTACTGCTTAAGGGAAATGAGAATAGCCGGAGTGTGTCAACTGCCTGAAGAAGTAGAAGATCCCAGTATCTCCAAGGAGGTTCCTGTGATTGGGACAATTTGAGAAGTAGGTACTGAACTCTCTGTTGCTAATCAAGAGATGATAAGACATTTTAAATCCTTTTTGGTGAGAGAAAGATGAATTGGGAATGATAGAAGAAGCCTCTTGGGGGAAGCTGTCGTTCACGATTCGGCGGCTGTCCCCTCTTCAACATCTAGGAGTTCAGCGTCCACACCGTCAGTGGCCCTGTGAGTGTAGGTAGTCATGGAGGGCCTTTGTCATAAAGGCCTCATGCTCACTGCCAGGAGGGGAACTGTTTGAATGTGGGGCTCGGCTGGGATGATTTACACCCCACGCAGAGGGTGAAGGTGGGAGATTGCCCAACAGCAAAAGGACAGGGAGAGGCGAAGGATACCTGTGGTTATGTTACAGACTAGCTCCATGATTGGCTGTTGGAAAGAGGCCGGGATCCTTCCAGCCTTTGGAGAGTAGATCACTCGCCCCTAGAGTTCATGCTGAGGCCCTCACTTTGGATACCACTCTTGTGGAAGTCAAGATTGTGACTCAGATATATCATTTGTCCTAAATGTAGCTTGTTTTTACTCATATTATTGTTTTTAAAAGTTTCGTTGGGGAGGAAGTGTCACAGGATGATAATGGTCCTCAAGTCTGACCCCCTCGTTCTACTGAGGTAGCTGAGGGTCATCCCCAGTCTCATCTAGTTTGTTACAGAAGAACAATAAGCCTAAGCCTTCTAATTCCCTGTCCAGCAAGAAGCAGGCTCCAGAAGGGTTTATTTCAGAGACAGTTTGGAAAAGCTGCAGGAAATAAATTGTGTAATTCTGGGAATGGAGGGGAAAGTTGAAACCTGGGGATCCTCTAATAGAAATTCAAGCCCACTGCTTGATGGGATGGAGCCAGAGTGATCTCCCTCAACAAGAAAAGGTGAGGCAGGCAAAAGCCAGCAGAGGAACAAATTCATGAGAGGGTTTTCACTTTTTGCATCGAGATGTCCTGAATTCTGGTGTAGGTGAAGAAAAAAAGAATATTGTAAATTCACTTCCATTCCATAAGCATCTCTTCCATTTAAGGAAACAAGCATATTTCCTTACTTTTTTTAAGGAAAATGGAAACCGATCCTGCCCTCAAGAAGCTTACACTCTGCTGAGGGAAAACCCTATGTCCGCCAAGGGTAAAAGTCCCACTTTCTGGGCAGGCAAACCCTGGTGAGTGGGAGGATCCAGAAAGGCTTTAGTGCTTGAGTGAGGCTTCCGATCCCCAGGGATGTGAGTGACAAGGGACAGTGTTCCAGGATATAGAGTGTGTAGTGCAAACCGCACAAAACCATTCAACCAGGAGAGCTGACACTGCTGGCTCCGGCTCTCCTGCATCAACCTCAGTGACTGTTACCTGCTTTCCATTTTCAGATGTCCGAACCAAGCGAGAATATGATGAAAGCCACATCATCACAGCTCAGAGGATGAAACAGGTACTTTGTGGGGCTGCAGGATCTGACCTTTGTAGTCAACCCTGGGTCTCCCTTTGTTTCTCCTCTCCCTTCTCATCATGCTGTGGTGGACAGACCCAAGGCTCGAAATCAGAGCTGCTGGCCCTATCCCACACAACTCCATGAGCCTCAGTTTCCTCATCTTTAATATGGAGGTGATAATATTTATGTTACTTCCCTTAATATATTCTGTTCCAGTCAGACCAGCCTGCCTGGTTATTCCCTGAATAATATATAATTCTGTATAGACTTATATCTATTTAGCTTGTTTCTTCAATAGAATATCAGCCCACTGAGAATAGGAACTATTTCATTTCTTTTTTGTTTTTTAATCTCAAGGCCTTAGCTCAGTGCCTTTCCCTTAATGCCTATGGGATTGAATTGAATTGAATTGGGATGATCTTAAAATAGTATGAGATAATGGAAGTAAAGTGCTTTGTAAACACAAAGTGCTATATAAATGTCAAATAATTTACTTCTAATAAAAGAGATGAATAGGAAGCTAGAAGGACAGGCACCGCTGAAATTTTTTTGGTGCCTCTATATTTGATTTAGTAGTAAAAGTCTTTCACACCATTAATGATAAAGTACAACATCAGAGATGAAGAAAAAAACTGTTCCCAAGGACAATCTCAGCTGAAGGCACAAATGGGAATTTTTCTACCTTCTCCATTTGCTGCTGGAGTTGTTTAATATTTAAGGTGAGATCATGAGCACGTTCTCTCAGTTTGGGACAGATGCCACAAAGGACTTTCGCAAACATATTCAGCCTTTTTCTCCTTAAATGTAGAATTGATCAGAATAAACAAAACAAAGCCAGGACCAAAGAACAAATATGACTACTAAAATGTCATCATACTTGCTTTTTTAATGTTTTACTTACCTTTTTCAGGCTTAGTATTTATTATACTTCTTTTTCATGTATATATTCATATATGTGTACACTGTCATCATCAATAGAATATAACATTCTTGAGGACAGGTTCTCTCACTTTTGAGGACAGGTTTCTCATTTTTGAGGATAGGTTCTCTCATTTTTGAGGACAGGTTCTCTCACTTTTGAGGACAGGTTCTCTCACTTTTGAGGACAGGTTTCTTATTTTTGAGGATAGGTTCTCTCACTTTTGAGGACAGGTTCTCTCACTTTTGAGGACAGGTTCTCTCACTTTTGAGGACAGGTTTCTTATTTTTGAGGACAGGTTTCTCATTTTTGAGGACAGGTTCTCTCACTTTTGAGGACAGGTTCTCTCACTTTTGAGGACAGGTTTCTTATTTTTGAGGACAGGTTCTCTCACTTTTGAGGACAGGTTCTCTCACTTTTGAGGACAGGTTCTCTCACTTTTGAAGACAGGTTTCTCATTTTTGAGGACAGGTTCTCTCATTTTTGAGGACAGGTTCTCTCATTTTTGAGGACAGGTTCTCTCAGTTTTGAGGACAGGTTCTCTCACTTTTGAGGACAGGGATTCTCACTTTTGAGGACAGATTCTCTCACTTTTGAGGACAGGTTCTTTCACTTTTGAGGACAGGTTCTCTCATTTTTGAGGACAAGTTCTCTCACTTTTGAGGACAGATTTCTCATTTTTGAGGACAAGTTCTCTCACTTTTGAGGACAGGTTTCTCATTTTTGAGGATAAGTTCTCTCACTTTTGAGGACAGGGATTCTCATTTTTGAGGACAAGTTCTCTCACTTTTGAGGACAGGTTTCTCATTTTTGAGGACAAGTTCTCTCACTTTTGAGGACAGGTTCTTGTTGGAATCTTTACAAAGTGATAAGTCAATTGCCTAATTTATCTTGGTACTTAGCAAATTCTCTAGCTCACTAATGTATTTAAGTACTCAATGGAGTTCATACTTTTGGGAGATTCACAAGTCAGAAACCCATAATCCTACTCTCAGATCCCATAATTCCACTCTCTCAGAGGAGGAGTCAACCTTTGGGAGATCATATATAAGAAGCTCTTGAAGCTTCAGTCAGTTAGTTTGGAAGATTGACAGAGAGGGGAGCACTCTGGGAGGAAGCTCGCTTTCTGAGGTGGAGTGAGATTCATTCCATTTTCCACCTCTGTGCTGGCTGGAGGCTGAAGGACAAACCTTTGGATTTGGAGACATTCGGAAGGAGCTCTTGCAACCAACCAGAGAGATAGGCCACCAAGAAAACTAACCGGGCTATTTTGGAGGAAGCAATAAAAGATCTGAACTTTTAATATCTGGCTGCATTTGGGGTGATTATCACTCTGAACCGAAACTAAGGCTGCCTCCAGAAAACCTCCCCAAGAAACCTGCTCTCAGAGAGAACCATTATATTATATAAAAGAAGAGAACACCACAGGTTCTCTCATTTTTGAAGCCAGGGATTTTCATTTTTGTTTTTAAGAGAAAGAGATTGTGATTTCACCCCCTGCCCTTCAGCATAGCTATGGCAATCCCAGATGTAATCAACCAGATGAAGTTGTAATATGTGAGCAGGATGAGTTTAAGTATGAGTTGTGTGCATCTCAAGAGGGGATTTCAGATAGCTGAAGGAATTTCAGCAGGTTGCTAAGCCAGTGGAACGGGATTCCTAGATGCAAGATTGCAACAAGGAGTAGAAAGATCAGGTCCCTAAAAGGGAATCACTTTTGGAGGTAGTTGAGGTTAAGTGACTTGTCCAGAGCCACATAGCTAATAAATATCAAGTGTCTGAAGCTGGTTAAAAAAATCAGGTCCTTGTGACTCTTATCCACTAAGGATCACTCTTGGAGAGTGTCTCCTCTGTCTCCTCTACTGGAGGGATGTCACTGTATCCATCTAAGAACAGAGGAATCCCAAGGACAGATGGATGTGGAAGGCAGACACTTAAGGAAAGAGAGGAATGCCAGATGTGGACTCCAGGAAGAATGTCTAGTGCCAGGACCCAGGAGCTATCCTTATGCTGCAAGACTTCCCCACATGAATATCTCACCACTCCAAGACTGAACCCAGTCTTCCCATGGCCGCCATTAATCTATGGCCTTTGATTAAGGCCTTCCAAAGCAATCTGAACAACACATGAATTTATCAGCCCAGAAATAAGGAAAGAGTGCTCCAAGATTTTGGGGGAAATGTACCAACAGTCCTTGCTAAGCATGTGTGGTGAATGCCTTTGAAGAGAGTCTTCTAGTTATTTGTAGAAATCACACAACAGGAGTGCATGAGGTTGGAAGTCCAGCCTCACAGGGTTACTCCCCAAACTCTAATTATAGTAGAACCCAATCTGCCAGTGCAGTTTGGGAGAATATGGCCACACACGCACACACGCACACACACACACAAATATAGGCCCATAAATATCAATCAGGTTAAGCTCCTTGAGGACAAAAACTATTTTGTTTTTTGTTTTTTTACCCTCAGCACTTAGCATAGTGCCTGACATGTCGTAGGTCCTTGATGAATGTTTGTTGATGAATTAAATAGTCAATTGGGAGCATTCTGGGGCTTTGTATCATGTTTTGAATCAAGACTTGTCAATGACATTTTTAAAAGTAGAGTTGAAAGAAAGCATGTGGTTTACCCTAGCTATTTGATGCTCTTCACTGACTTTATTTTCTTATCTCTCATGAAATTGGCTTTTTAAGTCTGCCTCCTGTCTCTTTCCCTTTGCTCACCCCCTGACCCATCCCCAGCTTTCCAAGTGTCTGGGTAGAATCTTCTTCTGTTTGAGAGCAGGGCCAGTGATGGTGATCCGCCACTTATGGAAAGGAAGAGAAAAGGAAAGAATTGGAGCTCTACAGCGTGGGCTCCTTTTCTCCCATTCTGACAAAGTTGAATTGTGGCACCAATCATAATTAGATGGCCCAGTAGATAGAGTAGATAGAGAGATAGAGACTGAGTTCAAATGTGGCCTCAGAAACTTCCTGACAGTGACTCTGAGGACTCACTTTACCTCTGTTTGCCTCAGTTCCTCATCTGTAAAATGGGAACCCAGTGGAGAAGGAAATGACCAGTTACTCCAGTATCTTTGCCAAAAAAAACCCATTGACAAACCCATGGGGTTATGAAGAGTGGGACGGGATTGATTGACTGAATAAGCACAGCTAAGCCACACCCCTCCCTCCCCCCACCCAAGAGAAGGCAGAATCCTCGCAGTCCCTGGGAGGCCAGGAAGGCAGTGTCCTTGACACAGCTCCAGCACTTAGCTTAGCTCCCTCCCCATGGATACTCAGAAATTAAAAAGTGCCATCCTTCCCCTGCTTTCCCAACAAAATCTCTTTTCTTTAGAACCTACTTCCTTGTAATATCTGATGAAGACAAACTCATTCATCTTTACCCTTTATCCATCACCAGCATTTCTTAAATACGAGACACACAATGAGATTTTATACAAAGAAGTTACCCAGAAGGTGTAGGGGAGATAAGTCTCCAAAGAGCTACATTGTGAAACTCTGGGATCACTAGGTACAAGTTACAGGAGACTTGGCTTTGGAGAAGAATTTTCTAACAGAACTATTTGAGAATGAAATACCTGCCTTCTGAGGACATGAGTTCTTTGGCACTCAAAGTATGATAAGCTGTTATATTGTTAGAGGTGATTTGTGTGTTAGTTGGGGAGTTAAACAGGGTGATCGCTCAGGTCTCTTTCAATTATAGGGCCCTATCATGAATGACATGAGCCGTCCCTAAGGTGGCTGCTCATCTTGCAACACCTTTAATCAAGGCCTTCCAAAGCAATCTGAACAACACATGAATTTATCAGCCCAGGAATAGGGCCGCACTATGATTAGTTCCTTTCCAGGACTTCATAATGTTACCCTGCTAACCTGCTTTTCTTGTTGTTTTATTAGAATGAAGGTGAATATATTATTCCAGAGTCAATGGATCTGGAGTGTGTGAAATACTGCATTGTATATGATGGAACCACTGACTCCTTGGATGTGAAGTTTGAACTCACTCTCAGAGAGATGACTGAAAGCGAAGAGGATGAAGGTGGGTCTGCACAACCCCCTCGTTGGCATTCAGGAGTGAGAGAAGGGGGGGGGGGCGAGAGCCAGACAAAAATGAGGGCTGAAAAATCACTGTGTTCTGTGCTTAGAACATTGCAGCTCTGGACTTACAGAAGGTGGCCTGGGCAAGTCTCTGCCAGGGCAACATCAGTGTCCTCGGTCTGGGAAGTCTGGGCAGATTTCCCTTCTCGTCCTAGGTCTACAAGCCTGTATTCCTAAATCATTTAACTTCTCTGGATCTTACTGTAAAGTGAGATTGAATTAGATGACTTCTTGGAAGCCTCTCACCTCTCTTAGAAATTAAATTCTTTTCATTATGAATTAGAACTTCACTATTAAAGATGAATATGTCCATATACAGTGGCCAGAAAATTGTACACAAAACCAAAAAGCCGTTGTAAGCAACTTGTGCTAGTACTGACATTGCACTGCTTGTCCATGGTTCCCTCTGAACTCCACTCCCATCTCTTCCATATTTTTGTAATGTTTCATTGGCACTCTTTTCTTTATTTCTCTTTTTATTACTATTTTACCCCACCCAGTTCTCCCCATAATTTTTTCTACCCTTGCTTATAATGAAAGTATAGTCAAACAAAATAAGTTGGTGGTGTAATAGTAGTATCTCATCTGTAATCCATCACTTGTCTACCACAAAATAGGAGGTGTGATTTATCATCATTCTTCCAGAGATATGATTAGTTATTTCATTGACCAGAAGTCTCATCTCTTTCCAAACTGACCTTATCATTTATGTTATCGTATAGATTGTTTTCTTGGTTCTGCTCCCTTTACATCAGGATATAAAAATTTTCCCAGATTTCTATTTTCCATCCTTTCTTATAAAGCAATAATATTTTCATACAAGACAATTCCCAGATTGTTGGGCATCCATTTTGTTTCCAGTTCTTTGCTATCAAACAGAAGTGCCACTGTAAGCATTTTTGTACCCCTAGGTCCTTTCCCTTTTACTTGGATGTGTTAGGGGCCCATCCTTCGTTTTCCTGAGTCACAGGGTGTGCAGAGCTAGAGGATGCTTTCCAGAATGTCTAGACCAACCCACTGTCCACCAGCAGCCATGTCTTCTCATAACCCCTTCAGCTGTGGTCTTGTTCTTATTCTCTTTGCCAGTTAGAAAACTTTCAAGTGGACCCTCAGAGTTGTCTTAATTTGCACTTCTCTTATTGGTGGTTCTTTAAAAGCATTTTTCATATGGGTTGAGTTTGTTTGTTTGTTTTAATAGTTTGAATTTCTTCTTTGGGGAAACTTTGTATCCTTTGACCATTCATCTACTAGAGAGGGACTTTTGTCCTTTTGATGTTTACATCAATTCTTCATGGTCTTGGAACCAACCTTCATCAGGGAAATTTGCTGCAAAGATTTTTTTTATCCTCGTGAATTCTCTTCTAACTGCATTACTTTTGTTTATATAAAAGCTTTTTAGTTTTGTGTAATCAGAACCATCCACTTTATCTCCTGTGATTCTCTCTATCTTCTGGCTAAGAATTCTTCTGTTATCCACAGGTATGCAAGGAGATTCTTTCCATGCTCTTCTTTTTTTGTGACATGACCCTGGATGTCTAGGAGCTTACCTTGGTAAGAATTAGGGTTAAGCTAAGCTTTATTTCGCAGTTTTCCTTCTCTTGGTTTTCAGTCCTGTACCCCCGGCCTCAGACACCTACTAGCTGTGTGGGCCTGGACAAGTCGCTTCACCATCTGCCTCAGTTTCCTCAAATGTAAATGAGGGAGAAGGAAATGGAAAACCGTTTGCTCCAGTATCTTTGCCAAGAAAAATCACAAGTGAGGTCACACAGAGGCAGGTGCGAGTGAAAAACCACTCACCAACAACAAACTTTATTAAAACCTCTTCCTCCTGTGTCTGTCTGTGAAGGACACTCCACCCTGCTAGTCTCCTTTGACTCTCACCTCTTCCAGACCAACCGAGTCATCTCCAACCCACCCCCACGGCCCTCCCGTGACCACCCTCCTCATTCAGATTCTTGTTACCGCAGCCAACGGACTGTGGCCCTGGCCGCTCGTCAGGCTCTGTTCTTCCTCCCAAAATGGTCTTCCTCGAGCAGAACTCTGCCCCTGCTATCTTTGGGATGAAATAGAAATTCCTTGGTCTTGAGCAGTCTGTGGAGGACAATTCCTGGTTTCCAGCCAAATCGGTCCAATAGGCCTTTACCAGCTCACGGTTCACATTTTTGTCCCTGCACTGGTCGAGGAACTAGGAGCTGGAGACTGGCTTCTCATGGCTTCTGTTGTAAAAGTTAACAGTCTCTCGAGATTTGAGTCTGCCCAGCAGAGCTTGGGGCCCCCAGCTCTGCCTGCAGCCACCTGGCCAGGGTTGCCCAATCCCCCTGCCCCTGCCAGTGCAGCTGGGACACGTGGACAATGATCCTTTGGTGCAGGTTCCAGCCTGGGGCTACAGCTCCCCTCTACTGCACCCCTCTAATTTTCCTTTCCTCACTTGAAGGAACCTTGGAATAGAGGGCGGCCCAGTCTGTAGGGAAGTGCGGAGCCACTCAGGCCTCGGACTTATAGATAACATTTTTACACAAAGAGCTGACGTTCTGGGGTTGTCCTTTCATTAGTGGATTAAGGCAGTCGGGAGGTGCGCGCATTTAGGGTTTCTCTAGAAAAGTTAAGCAATGACATTTCCCCAGCCTAAAACTCACTCCAGATTTTCACTTTTATAAAATGAGCTCAGCCAAAGCCAGGGGTTTTCTGAGGGAAGTAGATTAAGAGTGCTGAGGACCCTTCCCCACCCAAGGGAGTATCCTCTTATCTTTGAAGGGGAGGCACCTTCTCCCCAAGCTGCCTCACTTCAGTATAGACTCTGATAAAGGTCTCTGGGTTGTGCCTGGAGTGATCCTTGGTTGCTCAGTCCTTCTGAATGTTAATGCAGAACTGTGTTGTTACTGTCTTGATTTCCTTCCCTAGATTTCTATAAATGTTACCTAGAATTATGTTGAATGGGTGTAGGGAAACAGCCATTGTTGAAATCTCTGTAAGCCAGAAATGACCAAGAGACTGGCCTGAACAAAATGAAATAAAGTCATTTCTAGCAGACATGTGCCCAAAGGCAGAGCATATATGGTTATTTTCTCTTCAGCATTGCCCTCTGATTCGGTTATTTATGTGACCGAATAAAAGAAATACTGATTATTGTTCTTTAATCAAATTCCTGGCCAGTTAGATGGAGCAATAGAGAGGGCCCAGAATCAGGAAGACACAAGTTCAAGTCCATCATCTGACACATACTAGCTGTGAGAAAATTAGTTAACTTCTGCTTGCCTCGGTTTCCTTAACTGTAGCTGACAGACACATAGTTGGCACAATAATAAATGCTTATTGTCTTCTACAATAATTATGTACCTCATTAAAAATGGGTCAGATACACTTTGTGGTTAAATTGTATTTGTAACACTGAGTCATTCATATCCACTCAGTCTTTTTTTTTAATTTGTGATACAGCTAGCTATTTTAAAATTTATGATCACTCACACATGAGCTAATTGAACAATAAAAAGAAAAGCAAAACCAAAAATCCTCAGAACCAGTTTGTGTGGCCCAGTAAAATAAATCCCTACATTGACGCATCCAAAAAGTTCTGCCTTGTTCTGCATCCTGAGGCCAGGCTTCTGACAGGAAGTGGGTGAGTTGTTCCCTCCTCAGCCTTCTCTTTGCATTGGTCAGAGTTCTTTGCAGAGTTCTTTGACTTTAAAAAGTCTTTTCATAAATCATCTTCCTGGTTCTGCTCATGTTGCTCTGCCTCAGTTCATAGGCGTCCCCCAGTTTCCTCCAATATCATTCATTCCATCCTTTCTTATGTCCATTGCATTCACGTGGCATAATTTGTTTTGTCATTTCCTAATGGGGGGAGAAGGGAGAGGGCGCTCCTTAGTTTCCAGTTTGGGAATACGAGAAATACTTTTGGTCATATGGGTCCTTTTCTTCTTCCTTTGATCTCTAGGTTAATAATAACATTTACATGTGCAGTTTTACAGTGCACTTAACAAATATTTTATTTTGTGCTCGCATGGGAGGAAGCTGAGGCAGGCAGAGATTAAGTGACTCGGCAAGAGCTGGGCATGAGTAAGTGTCTGAGGCCAGACTTGAGCCCACTGTGGCTCTGTCAGAGGCTTCCAGAAATAGGCCTGTTAGGAGAGCTGTGTGGGCCCAGGGCAGTGATCAGGAGGGCCCCGCGGGGCCCAGTTTCCCCGCAGCAGCCTGCCTTGGACATCCCCTCTCTGTCTCCTTTACCAGGCTGCCCGATGCCGGGTAGAACCTCAGAGGTGCTTGAGTCTGCATTTTGCTCAGTACGTAGGCTCAGACCTTATAGCTTAGGGCTCGTGGATCCCCCTCCCCTCTCCGTGACCGAGAATGGAGTAGAATAGGGTGGGATTGATTCTTGCTTTGGGTCTTTCTTCATTCAGACAATGTTGTGATGGGCGCTGCCATAGAGGGTGCCAAGGTCTTGGCAGAGCACACGCGCCACCCTGTCTACATCCTGAATGGGGGCTACGAGCGCTTCTCGGCTTGCTACCATTTCTTCAGGACCCAGAAGATTTTCTCAATGCCTCAGGTAAGGTCAGAGGCAGGGGAGCTTTCCCATAATAAGCCAGTTCTTAGAATCAGAAGTTTAGCATCCCAAGTCAGTATCTGGGTTCGAGTCCCAGTTTTGTCATCTGGGTGACCTCACTTCTTAGCTTCCTCCCCTGGAAAGGGCGGGGGCTGGATGAGGTGGCCTCCAGGGCACCTTGTTTTTGTACTGAGGAACCGGAGTTCTTCAGAGCAGAAGGAGCCAAGACCAGAGCTGGGGCCAGAGAATGCCGAGTGTCTATAAACATCTCAGCGGAGGGGCGTGGCCAAGGTTGTGTGGTAGTTATGGGGCTTTTCCCTTTGCCTCAGCCATCGTGCTCCCTAATAGGAGCCGTCTGACATCGTGTCATTGAGAGAGGGGCTTTCCCAGTATCATGCTTTGGGGCCAGTGGAAGCTTTGCACTTGGGACCACTTTATCCTCGCCGTTGGCAGACGGGTCTAGAGCAGGGATTTAAAAGGGGCCCCTCAGATGAGGGAGATGCACCAGCCCGTGCTGACAACCATAGACCCTTTATGGCTAAACATACTCAAACACTGGGGATACAAAGAGGAAAGTGGGGTGCTCCCACTCGCCAGGAGATCACAGTCTGATGGAAAGGACACAGCCACAAGTCAGACAGAAAGGCCCCATGACCCTTAGGGTGCAGCAGACCCTGAAGAAGAGGGTCATTCCACTGGTAAAGTCCTATCATTTTGTGATGCTGAGCCACAGGATAGGGCCAAGGCCTTTGGGGACAAGACCTTTCCTCAGTGGGTCCTCAGGGGCTGTGGTCCTGCAGGAGTAGGTCCAGGCTGCATCTCCATGGGGCTATTTCTTGGGATGGTGGCTGAGGACAGTGGGCTGAAAATATGGCGATTTCCAAGGCTTTAGGGCTGTCTCCACTAAGATTTGAGGGGGAGAGCACTCGTAGTGGTGCTTTGGCTTGCTTGACGCTGGAATGGTAGCTAGTTGGCAGTTGGTGGGCATGGCTGGCTCCTTCTCCACAGGAGTCGCTTTATTTAAACACCATCTATCTGTTTATTATTTTATTCACATTTATTAGTATATATACATATATATTTGTGTATGTATGTATTTTGGTACATTGATGACTGCATAACTTCATAGAAAACACTTGAGGAATCGAGAGGGGGAGCAAAGGTCATCATGAGCTGCATCCAACCCCTATGGGGAATGACTTGGAAAGAAGGATGAGGGACACATGGGATACTATAGAGATATAAGAAACAGAAAACATCAATTCCAGTTCTGAAAGGAATGAAGTAAAGCTGAATAAAACAGTGAACCATAACTAAGCTGAAAACTCTTAGTCTTTCTTCTATCAGGAACAGGCTCCATTGTAGTTTGAAGCCAAGAAAGATCTTTGGTCCAGATTGGAGCCTTCTAGCCAATGAAGACAGGAAGACTGAAACTAGGAAATACCTGTGCAGGGATGGGATTGTAAATGTTTAAAAACCAGCTCTCTGAAAAAAAAATACATGACACATTTTTAAGCTTAATCTACATCATTCACATTCTCTGTCACTTTAAGTTTAAACTATCAACAAAGTAGTAAATGAAGCCCCAAGTTTTGCTGATTTTCAAGGTGTAAGTGCTCACATTGGAAATTTTAAAAATCTATTCTCTCTGTGAAAGATACCATTTAGGGGTTAGAATGATTATGCAACAAGCTAGCCAGTAATCAGGATAGTTTGCCAAGTCAAGAGGCCAGGAACAAAAGAGGTACTTCCAAGACCAGGCAATAAGCAGAGATTTGTATTGGAAATAAACATTAGTTAAGCCAATCTTCTATAGGCAGCTGCCCTCTGGGCACTTCCTTGCCAGTCTTCCTAATTCTCTGAGGATGGACAGCTTCCCTGGCCATTCTATGGCTTTCTTTTGGTCTCTGAGCTACTGCAGATAGATTTAAGTGTTTCCTACAAGAGACAGGCACAAGCACTGATAAGAAAGGAGATATTCATCTGAGGTACCCCTTACACTTATCAGATTAGCTAAGATGGCAAGAAAAAAATAACTGTTGGAGAGGGTATGGAACAAATGCATTGTTGATGGAATTGTGGAATGATCCAACCAATCTAGAGAGCAATTCGGAACTATGCTCAAAGGTCTATAAAACATTGCATACCCTTTGATCGAGCAGTCTCATAAAGGGAAAAGGACCCGTATGTGCAAAAATGTTTGTAGCAGCTCTTGTTGTGGTGACAGATTGGAAACTGAGTTGGTGAATGGCTGAATAAGGTATGAAATGTTGTATAAGAAATGAGCAGACCGATTTCAGAAAAGCCTAAAAAGACTTACATGAATTGATGCTGAGTGAAGTGAATGGAACCAGGAGTATATTGTACACAAGAACAATATGTGGTGATCAGTGATGATGGACTTGTTTTTTTTTCAACATTGCAGTGATTCAAGGCAGTTCCAAAAGACTTGGGATGGAAAATGCCAGCTGTATCCTTAGAGAAATGTATGGAGAGTGAATGTGGATCAAAGCATAGGATTTTCATCTATTTTTGCTCATTTTTTTTTCTTTCTCCTGTTTTTTTCCCTTTTGGTCTGATTTTTCTTGTACAACATGACAAATATGGAAAAAATGTTTAAAAGGATTGCACATATTTAACTTATATCAAATTGCCTGCTGCCTTGGTAAGGGGAAGATAAAGGAGGGAGAGAAAAATTTGGAACACAAAGTGTTCCAGAAATGAATGTGGAAAACTTATCTTTACGTGTATTTAGAAAAATAAAATACTATTGAGGAAAAAATAAAAATTAATTTCAAATAAAAAGTGTTTTTCTGTTAAGTTGCTGTGGTTCACTCACAAGTCAATCCTTTCCTTCTCCTCTACAGGAATTGGATGCGTTTAAGCCATATCCTATAGAAATAGTGCCTGGGGAAGTCTATCTGGGAACTTCTGAACAGGCTTGCAGTTCTCAAATTCATAAGCATCTGAAAGTCAAAGCTCATGTCAACGTCTGCTTTGAAACAACACCCTTGTAAGTAATGAGACTTCTGTGTGCTTGGTGGGAGACTGAGTCTTTTTAATTTATAACATGATTAATGAAATATGCATATGCCCCTCAGAATTATGAGAATCTAAGAGTTTCAAAGCCTCAGAGAGCTCATTTAACACAACTTCATCCCTAGTGCAATACGTTGAGGTCATCTGAAGAGGCGTAAGTCAATAAACATTTATTGATTGTTTATTAACAATTTGTTGATTGAGGTTTGAGTTCGACAGTAAAGTTTTTTTGTAACATCATTTCACCAAGGCCAGGTATCCATGGAATTGATTGATGCCCATTGGTATATACCTATAATTTCTAAACCCTGTCTAGATAAAAAAAAAAAAAAAAGAAAAAAGAAAATTGGTCAATTTATTAAATAATTCATTCAATCTAATTTTCTAAATTCCTTCTATTACTAAGAAAACCCAGGAGAGTTATGTTCAATCTACAATACTGATATCAATTTCAGGTAGCACATATGTTCCTGTCTTTTCAAAAGCTGCAATTCTGTCCTGAAACTCATCCTCCCTGGGATTTTTAGCACTGGACAATTCCCTCAGTCGATATTACTTATAATTATGATAGTCTAGGGAAACACTTTAATCCAATTAATGGTACTTTTGTTGTTATCGAGAAAGCTTCAAAGGAAGTGTGGATTTAATCTTTTCTCTCTCCATTGTCATGTTTGAAATATTATACCTGTCTCTCAATGAAGTGTGGATCTACTATAGTTTTACAGGAGCAATTTTGAAAGATCCAGTTTAATAGTAGGAAGCAGAGTCATCAGTTGGAAACCCTTCCCCCTCTAGTTAAAGTATAGTATCCTTCTAAAAATGATCTCCCCACCTGGCATTATTAGAAAAGGAGGAGTGTTGCCTGAACTTTCTAAATGAATGAATCTTACCATATAAAGTATATAATCTTCTAAAAATGTTTTGAAATCATTTTTGGAGGGCCTTCAAAACATAATATGCTAAATATAGAGTGTCCCAAAAGTTTTAGTGTGATTTAAAGCTTATTAAAGCTAAAGAAGGAAGAGAAAGGAAGAAAGAAGAAGGAAAGGAAGTAAAGAAAGAAGGAAAGGAAGAAGGAAGGAAGGAAAGAAGGAAAGAAAGGAAGAAAAGGAAGGAACGAAGGAAGGAAGGAAAAAAGGAAGGAAGGAAGGAAGGAAGGAAGGAAGGAAGGAAGGAAGGAAGGAAGGAAGGAAGGAAGGAAGCTAGCTTATGAAAGCTATAAACTGCATTAAGACTCTTGAGATACCTGCTATAGCTTAGCCTTTTCATGCTAATTCAGGTCGGTTTATCAAAATTTATCTACTTAAGGTGAGCTCCATTGAAGCTCATGATGCTGTCAAGATCCCAGACATGTGTAATTTTTTTAGTTCTTGAGTTACTGAGATGGGAGGGGAGAGATAACACCAATACTAATAATCATAACTGGAATTTTAGATTTCTGCAGTGCTTTATATTTATCATCTGACTGGATTTTTACAATGACCCTGTGAGTTGTGCTGTAAGGTATTATATTTGCCTATGAAAAGTTATGGGATCACCTGGCTGGTGTCAGAAGTGGGGTAGGAGGCCAAATCTTCCTGATCCCAAATCTGGAAGGCTTTATGCCAGAGGTGGCATCAGAATTGGGCTTTAAGAGTTAAGGATACAACTAGGATATACTGTAACATATTTAACATATATAGGACTGCTTGCCATCTTGGCGGGGGCGGGTGGAGGGAGGGAGGGGAAAAATCGAAACATAAGCGAGTGCAAAGGATAATGTTGTAAAAAATTAACCCTGGCATGGATTCTGTCAATACAAAGTTATTATTAAATAAAATTAAATTAAAATTTTAAAAAAAGAGTTAAGGATACAAGAAGCAGAAGTTTATTGAGAAAATAAGGAAGCGTGAAAGACCCAATGTGTCCAGGAGCCAGTAACTCTCCTCCCTGCCTGCACATGCCAATTCTCAGTGGCTAGACTGTAACCCCCGCAAAGCAAGGACCAGGTGTGTCTTGAATCTCCTGTGTCTGGCCCTGAGGGACCTCACAGACCTAGGCGGACCCCACTCCCATTTTATTTGGGAAGCTAGCAGAAGCACAGAATTGGTCAGAGTGCCCTGCCTGTGGTTACTCGCTAATATGTGACAGAGTCAGGATTTGAATCCAGGTTTTCTGACATCAGATTCTTTGGTCTTTTCATAAAAATGTTTGCTGGACTGAGTTGGTTGCAATGAAGAGATTGCAGAGATTGTGATCGGCCGTGGCTAAAAAGGAGAGGTTGTGACCATAGTCTGTGCCCAAAATGTGGGAAAGTTGCTGTTCGGGTTGTGGTGTGGATATGTCCTGGAAGCCGGTAAGACATGTGCCAAAGTGTGGGCAAAGTTTCAAGGCCAACTGGTCCCCATCCTGAATGGGGCTGGCCTGCCCCTGCCCCCATTGCCACCTGAGAAGGTTCTCCCACCAAAATCCGTGGCTCCATCGGACAGTTCAGCAGCAGAAACAAATACAGTTTTATCTGTGGGAATGACATTAAAGATGAGTTTGTATGTTAGCATGACCTCCCCTCTCTACTCCAGCCAGACTGAAATCTTTACTAACCAAACTTGTGCATCTTCCAGTCTTGCCTAATAATAAGTGAATGTGCTGAGGATCAGGCTGGTGGTGGGCAGCAGGTCAGTTCTGTGGCCATTGCTTCTGTGCCTTCAGCCTGAGGACTTCTCAGGAAGAGTTCCCTATCCCTCTCCCTTCTTGATTTCCACTCCCTGGTGTGGCTTGTGTGAAGCTGGGCCTCAGGGCAGAAGTTCAGGCTGCCACTCTAAGACACCATCTCCTTGTCAAAAAGGGGTACCAGGAAAAAGGACAGCAGTTACAGGCCACACTCTTGCTTTATGCCAACCAGTCCATGGCCCATTTGGAAATCAGAGAGGATTGCTTACACAACAATAGTTCTTAAGTTGTGCAAGTCAGAACACCCTTCCTCTCCTGAAGCCCCACTTTCATTATCTCCTTTCTCCCCCATTCCCTCCAGGGGAGTAGATGTGAAAAATACCAGATTCTTTTTAAACAGGTATATTCTTCAACAAACCATAGTTTCCCCGATGTTGCCCATACCTGAATCAAAGAAAATAAGCTTTAAAAAGTACTTGATTAAGTTAATAAGCATTTAGTAAGCACCAAACAATATGCCAGATACCATTCTTGCTCTCAGGAAGTGAATGGGGGAGAGAACATGCAAACAATATACATCTATAACAATAATAGCTAGTGTTTACATGTACTTTAGGGTTGGGAGAGCACTTTACAAATATTATCTCATTTGATCTTCATAGCAACCCAGTAAGTTAGGAGCTATTATCTGCATTTTCCAAGGAGGAAATGGAGGCAAACCTGAGTTGAGGAGCTTGCACAAGGTTACACAAAGTTGCACAAGGTTAGGCGAGTAAGTGTGTGAGGCCCAGATTTGAAATCAAATCTTCCTGACTCCAGGCCTGTCATTCCATCTGTTGCCCCACCCAGCTGGAGATAATCTCAGAGGGAAGACACCAGTGATAAGGGGGATCAGTTAATGACAAGGTATGTCACAAAGTCCATACTCGAAAGCTTGTGCATCTTTTTCATAGGAAAGACCTTCTCTCTCACTCACAGCCTGTTTTCTCTTTCACTTCTTTATAAAATACCACAATCTCCAAAACCTGCCGGTTTCCCATAAGCCAGTTGAGAGACAGACCTAGGACCCAACAACATCAAGGATGGCCTACGTATATTGTGTAAAAACCATCATCATGTGGGAAAAATGTAACTGTGGGAAGAGCCAGACTGAGGGAGTGAAGTTTGGCAGGCTAGTCAGAGGCACCCTAAAACATCTCCGAAGCCTAAAGGCAGGTCTCCAGCACATTGGACAGCTCCTCTTTGAAGGCTCTGTGGTGGGAAATGAAGATAAATATTAAAGACAGCAAGGGTTGGTGTGGCAAATGAAAGGGGAAATTGAGAGTGGAGTTTGGCCTCTGGGAGACAATTCTCCACAAAGAAGTCTCACAGAGAAAAGGGAGTTTTTTCTGAAAGACTCTTCCTGGGAGTCACGGTGCTGACTCAACTTTTCTGGCTCCACCAGAAACCTGTGGATGAAAGATGAAATGGCCGAGGAAACAAAGGTCCCAGCTTCCAAGCATATTGATTTACTAGGCAATGAGTGCCAGTAACATAACAGATCGGGACCAGCCCTCCTCAGCTTGTCATCAGACTCCTAACCCAGGGAGAGACATGTTTATGCATTAAGAGAAAATAATGAACAGGCTAAAAACCAGAATATAAAATTAGGCAACCTGATTTCTAAATGGAGGCAAGATTAGAGGCTTTTTGAGTTGGGAAAGGAAGGTGTAATTCACTGAGGTGTCCCACTCCCCTCCCCCAAGTGTCCAGTCAAAGAAACAAGGAAACAGTAACTGATTGACCAGTACAGAGCCAGTTTCCAGCTAAAACATATGGGTTGCTTGAGATGTGTGATTGTGAGAAAACTTCTTGTATCAATCTCGGGATCTGCCTGGCTTTCTGATCAATGTAACTTAAGCCCTTAATGAAGGATCTCTAAGCAACAGGTAGAGGTGGTCCAACATCCCAGTCATGTAGGGCTAGGTTGAAACCATGCAATAAAGTTTTTATACAAGACAGAAATTGGAGCAGACCCATTATTGAATAGAAAGGGAACTGAGGTGGCTCCAGAATTGTCACTAGATGGAGGCAGTATGGTTCACCTAGTTCCCACAATGACAAGTGAGGGATTGGGGTTGTAATCTGCACCTTCAGACGGGGAAAACTTAAGCACTTGTGTTAAAGGGACACTCTGTCTTCCAACCAGAAAATCTAGCTATCCAAAAGAAATTCATTCTGTAAAGGTTCTGAAAACAGAGGTTTTGCCATATCATATCATCATGAAAGGAAAGGCAGTGTGATGTGTTGGGTAGATTGCTAGATTTATAGGAAGGAGGACTTGGGTTCAAACCTTGCCTCCAACACATGGTTCTGTAACTACTAGATAGACGATCACTGTAAGTTCCAACAACTCTCTATGACTATAAACTGAGTTATAATCTGCTTTGGTGGAGGGAATTCCTATCAGTCAAACCCCCTAATGTCTCCCAGTGTCGTGGAAAGAGCTCTAGGATCAGAAGATCCGGGTCCATATCCTCCCTCTAGCACTTCATGAGTGGCCTTGAACAAATCCCTTTAACTCTCAGAACCTCATTTTCTTCATCTGTCAAATAAGTGGGTAAACTAAATGTCCTCTTTCCACTTTCTTTATGGCTCTAAATCTATGCTTCTATGATCCACATAATAAAGAATTAGGGAGTTCTGAGTAGTCATTGTAACCTTAGCAACCAAAAGCTGGGTTCCAGTTCCCCACTAGGATTTATGTTGGGGTTCCACGTCACTCGCCAGGTATATCTGACAATAGCAGCCTAAGCCCTCCAGAGGCTCCCTGGGGATGTGACGAATCATGGAGGGTGTTGGATGTTCCCTTCCAGTCCCTCCTGAGAGATGCAGTGATTTTCATACTCAACAGATGTTTCTCACTGGTTCAAAGGTTTTGAAAAAAGTAAAAGCCAATTCCCTGAAAGATCTTTTTGTGGAGATTTTCCTCTTAACCAGTTGTAAAAGTCTGAAGGTATGATAAAAAAGATAGGACCACGACCTAAGTTAGATTCTGCCCACACGATAGCTTTGTGAGCTTAGGAAGCTCAATTTCTGGGCCTCAGTTTCCCCCTTTGGAAAATAAAGATGACAACTCCTGCCCTATCTCATGGGTTTGTTGGATGAGAGTGAAGGTGGAAGCCAGCACTAAGGGGATGAGTATTGTGAGCTAAGAGCCAATTCTGGGCCCACTTTTTAATTCCTCAGCCCATCTAAACCTACCAGGGAAGTCAAGGAGTTGACCTGGTGATTTTTCTTTGTCTATCGAGTGTCCTTGGCCAGGGAGGGATTTGTGAAGAATTTGCTGTGGGGAGGGAAGAAGATGAGAGATCTGAGTAAGCTCCCTAAACCTCCTAATTAAACCACAAGCCTTACCCTCCCGTTATAGCAAAGATGAGAGGGCAGGAGGCCAATGGAGAAGAAGCAGGTGCTTCTGGCTCTCTCCGGCTGTACAGATCATGTCCAAGGGCCCGCCTTCCACGGAAGCAGATGTTTTCATTAGGGCCAATGATGCTGGTGAGATGAAGCAGAGAGGCCGCAGGAGACCCTCAGACTGACCCCAGGAAGGAATGACTGAGTTAAAGGCGAACAGATGGAACAGAAGGTGGTGATCGGCTGTTTTTTGTCTGCAGAGACTTGGATAAGAGAAAACAGAGTTAGGTGCAGTGGGAGGCGTTTGTACATGGAGGTCAAGATACAAGAACTATCCTGGGCTTTCATATCTCTTCTCACCTCAAGGGAAATCTGAGAAGTGCTGGAAGTGGCCCCCAGAGAGGGGGGGACAAATGGACCGGGATTTGTGAGACAGCACTGGACGCTGGAGGACAGTGCACAAGGATGTGAAGAGATCTGTGAATGGATCTTCCACCTGGCAGGCTTTTCTTCTTCCAAAGCTTCTGGTGACCACAGAAAAGGGACAGCCTTTGGGAGCCAAGGAGAGGGGCCCAGACCGGGAGTCGGTATCCTTCTTTATCACCCTGGTGCCTGGAGATGAAGAGAAGAGGGACTGGCACCCACTGAAGATCCCATCCTCTAGTGAGCTGCAGGTGAAGAGAGCCCTCCCCTCTTTTACCCTTGGGGACCCAGACATACAAATCTTCCTTAATCCTCTCCACAATCTGGGGAAATCAATGAATCGGCATTATACTTCCCTTCATTGTCACTATATTCAACAAATTGTATGTTTAGACAACCGCCAGACATTTATCAAGCACCTACTGTATGCCAGGCATTCTGGGGACAAAGAGAAAGGCTAAATGACCTCTTTCCTCAAGGACGTCACACTTAAATGAGAGGAGAAAACATGTCAATTGCTATGTAGGGGTCCTCAAACTTTTTAAATAGGGGCCAGTTCCCTGTCCCTCAGACTGTTGGAGGCAGTCCAACCTTTGTTTTGTGGGCCTTTAAATAAAGAAACTTCCTATCCCTGGTGAGGGGGATAAATGTCCTCAGCTGCTGCATCTGGCCCAGGCTGTAGTGTGAGGACCCCTGAATATGCATATACCAGCTGTACACCAGCTAAATAGGAACTAATCCTAGGAGAGAAGGCCATAGAATGGGAAAGACTTCTTATAGAATGTGGGACCTACGTGGGATTCCAAGCGGACTGAGAAAGGAGATTCCAGATTCAGGTTTGGGGCGAGATCTGTAGATTTCCCATTTTTAATCTCATCCCCTAGTTTAAATGCCAGACCATTTAGGGAAATACTTGCAGGCTGAGCTCCCTCTAGTGGCCACTGTGGAGACGGCAGCCTTTTGGAAGACTGGACCATGTCTACACCAGAGCAGCAGCAGCAGCTGCTGAGAGGGTGGCTCCTGGTCTGGAGATTCTCTTTGCTGGATAAGTCATCCGTGGGGGGTCACACTGCCTTCCTCCGGCAGGAAGACAAAGTGTAGGAGTCCAGGGGTCGGTTCTAAGAGGTCAGAGGTGAGGAGGAGGTGCTTCTAGACCTGAGGCAGAGCCTGGACAAAGGTGAGGAGATTGGCAGGGAGCGCCAGGTGCACCAAGGCTGGAAAGCTGAGCAGAAGCCCCACCTGCAGGGCTCTGAATGCCGGGCAGACGGTTTACTTGGAGGCCGTGGGGAAAGGAGTCATTGAGTGAGAGAATGAAGAGATATAACACGAGGGGTCCCTTTCCATAGCAAAGCTCCAAACAAAACTGACGTCTCGGTGACCTTTTGTCCTGCTCACCTTCCCCAGACCGTCTCAGGGGCCTGTCACGGGGCTCCACAGGGGAAGTTCTGCTTCCAGGTGCTTGTTAAATGATCCACAAAAGAGACTACCCCACTCTAACGGAGGTCCAAGAACTGGGGTGGTCAGGCCAGAGCCAGGAAAGGACCAGCGGAGCCATCCCACTGCACTATGCCCCAAATAAAGGTGGTTTTTCTCTCTGATCCAACCACCAGTATTTATAGGAAAAACAACTATAACTGATGGGAGGGTCACAACGTTATGATCATCAAAACAATTCAATAACAGCTAGGAAATGAAATGCTGGATCAATGGAATGGATAATTCATAATTCACAGTAAATAAATGACCATAGTAATCTAGTAATTGATAAATACAAAACTCCAAGCTTTTGGGACAAGAATTCACTATTTGACAAAAACTGCTGGGAAAACTGGAAATTAGTAGAGACTCACCTCTCCTATTATATACCAGGAGAAAGTTAAATGGGCACATGATGTAGACATAAAGGGTGTTACCATGAGCAAATTAGAGGAGAATGGAATAACTTACTTGTCATATCTATGGATATGGGGAGAATTTATTGCCGACAGGAACACATTACAGGATGTAAAATGGATAATTTTTATTACATTAAATTAAGGTTTTGAACAAACAGAATCAGTGCAGCCAAGATTACAAGGAAAGCAGAAAATTGAGTGGAGGGGTGTTGTTATAAGTTCCTCTGATAAAGGCCTCTTTTCTCAAATGTATAGAGAACTGAGTCAAATTTATAAGAATACAAAGCATTCCCCAATTGATAAATGGTCTAAAGATATGAATTGGCATTTTTCACATGAAAAAAAAATGTTCTAAATCATGATTGATTAGAGAAATGCTAATTAAAACAACTCTGAGGTACCATTTCACATCTACCGAGATTGCTTATCATGACAGAAAATTAAAATTATAAATGTTGGAGGGAATGTGAGAAAACTGGAATATGTGGTAGAGTTGTGAACTAATCTAATCATTCTGGAGAACAGTTTGGAACTGTGTCCAAAGCGCAGTCAAACCCAGCAAAGCCACTATTAGTTCTATATTCCAGAAAGATTTTTTAAAAGGGGAAAAGGAACATATATATATATCTGTAGCAACTCTTTTTTTGTGATAAAGAATTGGAAGTTGAGGAGATGGGCAAACAAATTATAATGTTATGATTATGAATGACAAGCTACTATTATATAACCCCATCCCAAGGGGCTCACAGCACAAACTCAAAATGTCACATGCAGCCCAACATATCATGTGTTCATAAATAAAAAGGTAGGAGGGACCTCTAAGACTATCCTAGTCCAACCGCCTTCATTTTACTGATGCAGAAACTGAAATCTAGGGAGGATTGTCCAGTCCATTGCCCAGAATCATACTGGTTGTCAGTACCAGAATCAGGATTTGAACCATGGTGCAGGTTCCAAATTCAGTGTTCTTTCCCCTGGTCTACATCACCCCACTCCCTTGTCCAACCCTGACATTTTTCAGGCCCACCAAAGGTGTTTAAAGGAGGGTTTAAATTCTTCCTGACTTTTAAGTCCATCACTCAATCCACTATACACCTATCTAATCCCAGCATCTAACACAGTACCTGGCCCATCGTAGGGCTTAAAAAGTGCTGATTTTTTGTTTGATGTAGTCATAGACTTTAGAGCCCTGTGGTCAGAGCACTTGGGCTGCAAGCCCCTTCTCTTGAATATTCATCGACTGCTCTTTGGGCAGACACTGCCATGTGACCGAATTCACTGCGCCCACTTTGAGAGCCTTTCCTTTGGCACCTCTGGTTCTCCTCCTATTTCTCAAACCACCCTGCTTCTTTCTCCCTCCCTGCTCTTTTTCAGTTCTTTTTTAATGTCCTTCCCATGGTGACTCCACACCCCTCTCATGCCTTCCAGTTTGACATCCCTCTTCCTGGTCTCCCTGTGTGTGTTTATAGTGCCCCATTCTACTAGTTTACAAAGCTCCCCAAGTAGAATGGAAGTTCCTTGAGGTAGGGATGGTTTCACTTTTGTACTTGCATCTCTAGTGAGAAGCATGGTGCCTGACTCATAATTAACATAACTGCGAGTTACAGTCACACCCAGGGAATTATAGGATTCTGCCTTTGAAAATCACTCTCTCTGCATCCAGCCTCCATCTTCCATTCTCATTACTGCCACCATAACTCAGGCCCTTGTTTTTTCCAGACCTCCATTATTCCTCTGCTTTAATCTATCCCTGTGCAGCCATATTGATTTTCCTACTACACACATCCAATTGTAGGTCATAGGTGTAGAACCAGAAGGGACCCAGAAGTCTTACAGATGGGGAAACTTAGGCTCACACAGCCAGGGAGAATCAAAGATTGGATTTTAATTCAGCTTCCTACCTCCAAGCTCAGTACTCAGTTTACCACAAATGTACCTTGTTCCTGCCCAAAGACATTCTCTTTTGACCCATTGCCCCTCAGGAGCTTAACTTGACATTCAAAGCCCTCCACAATCTGGACCTAACTGGACCTCTCTGGCCTTCTGTTCCATCATGCCCCTTTCAGGCCTGCTAGGGCCATTCTCTGTTCACCAAACCCATCCAGCAGTTCCCATGTCTCACGTTCCCCAGTTGAAATTGCTCTTAGTCATGACCCCATTGCCAAATCTAGCCACCTCTTATTAGTCATCTTGCTCCATCTTTTAGTAACATTGCACTTCTCCCTCTTCCATCCTCTCTCTTCCCTTGATTTTGTTTTCACTGTTCCCTTCTGGTCTTCCTCTTATCTCTCTGATGCTTCTCTGTCTCTTTTCTAGTTCCCCTTCCTTCTCCCATTTAGAGTCTGTCTCAACCTTCCTTTCTTTCTTGGCTAACTTTGCAATTTCTTTGTTTCTCTTAATGGTGCCCATCAAATCTGCCCATCAAAATCACCAAGGCATTCTTGGTCCTTCCCCCCCCCCACCTCCGTTTCCTCCCTGTGTCCAGCAGGCTGCTTCCTGCATCTCCCCATTGTGGCTTTCCATGGTTTGGAGTAAAACGGAATGTGTTTGAATAGCTCCATCATGTCCACAAAGCACCAGCTTTAGGATGATAGCTCTGCTGAATTGTCAAGTTGATTTTCCTGATAACAGCTGAGCAATGCAACACTATGAGCAGGTACTAAATTTAAAGCCAGGGGTCCTGATTTTGATTCCCTTCTGTCACTTCCTGCTTCTTTTGAACAAGTCACAATCTTTCTGAGCCTTAGTTTCTTATCTGTAAAAGAAGTGAGTTGGATTAAATCTTCCCCAGGGTTGTTTCTGTGTCCCTAAACTGCTGAGCTGAAATAAAGCTTTTTGCTATGCAAAACATTACTCAGAACACAAGTCTTCTCAGAATATAGCACTTTATTTTCAAAAGGCCACATCCCACTCTTTTCCTATCCACATTATGCTTTCAGAAATCACTTTCTCCTTCCCCCTCTTCAAATATTACTCAAATTTATCAATCTAAATTATAATCTGTCTGATATAATCCTATGTATGCTCAATCCAAGCTCCAGGGAGTAAGCTCATCTATCTGTCCATCTAGTAATGATCGACCTGTACTTTTGTATCAGTCCATTTCTTTGTTACTCTGCCCTGCTCCCTGCTGCTCTGGCATTTCTTTGGCTTTCTGGAACGTGGATAGTCTCTTCCCATTGATTTCTAGTAAATCCAGCTGAGTCACCATGCCAGGGAAGCATTCTGTCTCTTATACATCTTCAGATAAAATATTTGGAGAAAAATAAAGAAACGAGTCATTTCTAAAGATAAATGAAAACTAGCAAGGCAATTTCTTTGTTCACTTGTGAGTAACTCTTCATGATCCCCTTTGGGTTTTCTGGGCAAGAAACTAGAATAATTTGCCGTTTCCTTCTCTCACTCATTTTCCAGATGAGGAGACTGAGGCACATGGGGTCAAATGACTTGCCCGGGATCTCACAGCTAGTTAGTGTCTGAGGTTAGATTTGAATTCAGGTCCTCCTGACTCTAGGCCCTATCCTCTGTACATTACAGTACCACGTAGCTGCCTGAAATTCTAGCAAAAGGGCCCAGTTGCTACTCAAGACTTAAGATATCTTTGGTTCTGTCTTTTCTTTCTCCCGGCTTCAGCTGTTCAACTCTGCCGACATAACCACTATCAAGTCTTGTCCATTATTCACTTGTAATTCTCCCCATTTACCTCTTCCTTTTTACTTTCAGTGCTATCATGTTCAGACTCCCATCATCTTTTTCCGCCTGGCTTAATGTAGCACCCTTCTGACTGATCTCTTTACCTCCACATCTTCTCTTTATAACCTAATAGTTCAAAATGCTGTCAGAGTAATAGCTCTCATATACAGGGCTGATTGCCATTATAGCCCTGTTCAAAGCCCTCTTTTTTAAACTCCCCACTCATTTCAGAATAAAAGGCCTTGACTGGTACTTAAGGCCCTTTACTAGCTAGCTTTAACCTACTGGACTAGATCAGATAAAAACAAAAAAGTTATTAGAGTCAAGTCCAAAGACAAACGAGGTGCTAGGAAGCTAGGGAATCTTGAGGCCCTTGTTGAGTTAAAAGTCAGCCTGAATAAAACACATACATGCTTGAAACATCTGTCAGATGTGATGGCAAGGCTCTGTCAGCAATCAGTAAAAGGCCACAGGAATGGTAGCAGGGCCATGGGACTAGAAAGAGCCAGTGCTTTCCTGATGCTCAAAAAAAGAAAAAAAAAGAATAGAGTTTGGCAGCCATAATTTGGTAAGTTTAACCTCAGCTCTTGGAAAGATTCTAGAATGTATTATCAGACGGGATCATTTGTGAACAACTCTTCAATTGTAGACATTTAAAAAAGGAAGAACCAGCATGACTTAATCGAGAATGAGTCAAACCAGACTAATTTTATTTCCTTTTTTAGACAGGTCATTAGCCTCCAAAAAGACTTCAACAAGCTAGATCTAGGAGACCAAGAGCATGACATTTAATAGAGATAAATATAAAGTCATATGCTCCTGTGCACAAGTACACATGCAGGATGATGGAGACATGGCCAGCTAGCATTTCAGTGAAGATGATCTGGGATTTCAGTACAGGGATTGAAAATGCTCAAACTGTCAGGAGGGTGATTATGGCAACCAAAAGTCGTATTCAGTCTTGCTAACCTTGAGAGTCATGTGATGTGATACCCTCACAGATCACCTAGAGAGCTTTGTGGTGCCATATATTGGGAAGAAGGTTGATCATGTGGAATATATCCAGAGGAGGATAACTAGGAGGATG
Organism: Antechinus flavipes; assembly: GCF_016432865.1. Classification (NCBI taxonomy): domain Eukaryota; kingdom Metazoa; phylum Chordata; class Mammalia; order Dasyuromorphia; family Dasyuridae; genus Antechinus; species Antechinus flavipes. The sequence goes on from NC_067401.1 coordinate 16,454,603, forward strand.
ATGAGGGGCAAGACCATGACATAGTAAGATGGGAGAAAAAAAGGCTTGGGAAATGGGGAGATAGGAGATTGAGTTATCTTAAAGATCCTATGAGATGAGGAAGAGGGACTTAATCCGTGTCAATTCAGTGGAGAGAAAAATCAACTGTAGAGCTAGAGAACACACTCTGACCTCTTCTAGCAGGTAATTTCTTGGCCCTGGGTTGCAGTTTCCTCAGCTATCACTGAAGAGCTTAGACTCAGCAACTGCCAAGGACTCTTCTAGATCCCAGGAAGCGAAGGTTGGATGACCCTCCTGTTAGAGAAGGATTCCCGAACAACTCTGGTCACTGAGGTCTCTTCCAGCTCCGACTCCATGGCTGTGACAACTTTTTAGCTTGAATGAATGTGTGTCCTCAGTTCTTCAGCCATTCTGAACATCTCACGTTCTCCAGTTTTGTTCTGACCTCTCTCATTTCTTGTCCTTGTGCATATAAGGAAGCATAGTGGACAAAAGATGAATCTGAGTTCAAATCCAGCTTCAGACACTTAACTAACTGAGATTCTGAGCAAGTCATTTAACTACTGATTGTTTCAATTTCCTCATCTGTAAAATGGGATAAAGCATCTATCTCCCATGATTGTTGGATGATATGTATAAAGCACTTTGCAAATTCTACAACGTTATATGAAAGGTTGCTATTGTTATGATCATTGTGTTTCCCACTGTCAGTAGAATGTGCTGACTTCTCTCACTATTGACATCCTTTCACTGCCCAGCTCATATCCCACTTGCTCTAGGAAGTCTTTCTGGATCCCTCAGCTACTTGGTCTAATTCTTCTTAGCAAATCATCCCTTTGTAACTCGTGTTATAGTTGCCTGGAAATTCAGAGGATCCCAAAATTCTTAGCGCAATTTGAAAGCTTTAAAAACTATACAGAGGAGACAGCTAGGTGACTGATAGATAGCGCACCAGCCCTGAAGTCAGGAGGGCCTGCGTTCAAATCTGGTCTCAGACACTTAACACTTCCTGGCTGTGTGACCCTGGACAAGTCAATTAACCTCAATTGCCTCAGCAAAAAAAAGAAGAAAGAATTTAGAGCTAAAACTATTCAAAAACTTATGGATTACCCCTGTAGATCTCACTGTATTCCTTATGTCTAGCCCAGTGACATACAGACATGAGACAAGGTTATTGAAATAACCTTGAAATAATCATTGGAATCTGGACCCTCCAGAGCCCAGCTCAGATGGCACCCTCTCTTATAGACACTTTGTTGATACATGTGAATGTCCCTTTTTTGGATTCCCATTACACTTTGGGACTGTGCCTCTCTCAGGAACTCTCACATTCTGCAATATTATTTTAACTTATGTATAATCTTCTCTCCCTTCTATTAGACTGTGTGAGAACACAGACCTTCCCATTCAACCTTAGATCAGGGGTTCTTGCCGTGGGATCCACGGCCCATGAATAGATTTTAGGGAGTCTATGAATTTGTTATTGTTGTTTTGAAATCTTGGTTGCTTTATTTCAATAGAATTGGGTTTTTGGGTGGTCTTATATATTTTATGCTTTAAAAAGATGATTCTTAGAAGAGGTCCAGAGACTTCACCAGCCTGCCTAAGGGGTCCAGAATCCAAGATTGCTGAAGAACCTGAGCTAGATAGATGGAGAGACAGACAGACTAACATATAGACAACAAACAGAAGAATGGTTGGAGAGAGAGAGAGAGAGAGAGAGAGAGAGAGAGAGAGAGAGAGAGAGAGAGAGAGAGATGGGTAAAAAGACAGACAGACAGACTGAGCATTTATTAAGCTCTTACTGTGTCAAGCACAATGCTAATGTTGCAGGGACAAATAAAACCAAACTGGTCCCTCTCCTCAAGGACATAAAACAAGACATAAAGAAGAGTTGGAGAGCTGCTTGAAGAGGAACCCTGGAGAAGGAAGAAGAGGTCAGACAGGACTGAGCTGAAGTGTGCCTGAACTCCTTCCTAAAATAGGGATCTCAGGGAAGGAAAGGAGAAAAGGCCCAGACAATGGGTTTCTCCAGGGCGAAGTGGTGGGTGAGGAGAAATAGAAGTCAATCGATCAATCAGAATTTAGTAAGGGCCTACTACGTGCTAAATACTATGCTAAGCTAAGAGTCCAGAGCAGAAGTCCACATCCTGTCTACATTTTGCAGAGGTGGGATTGGGGGGCAGGGGGGGGGACGGGAGGGAATGAGGGTATAGGGAAGTGGGATCAGACCCATGATCTCATTGGCAAAGGAAACTCGGGGAGAAAAATCTGTCACTGCAGCCTGACTCCTGCAGTCTGGAGCCTCGTGCAACTTCTCGTGCAGCCCAGGACAGTCTCCCTCTGAGAGCAGCTTTCTCTAAACCACGCTGCCTCTCCCGTACGGCCGGAGTGCAGCCCAACTTACAGTTGCTGACCCCCTTCCTGTGTGTATCTTTAGCTTTCAGGGAGATAAGAATAAACTTCTTCGCATAGAAGTGACGGACTCCCCCGAAGAGGATCTTTTCTCTCACTTCCGCCATGCCTCTCACTTCATGGGTAAGCATGGCCGTGGTTGGGGGGCCCCCAAGCAGGGGCCGCGTGCCCGTGACTCTGCTCTGGCTGTGGTGGATGTGACCTCTGACGGACGGCACATGGGGAGTGTCAGCGAATCCGAAGGCCGCAGGCCGTAGTCCCCGCACTAGGCCCCTAGGGAGCCAGGGGTTCTCCTGGATGGATAAGCTCCCTTTTCCCATTCCTGGCAAAAGAGTGATCAAGGAGCCCCTTCAATGGAGCAGCTGGAGGGAGGTGTATCAGATGGATTGAATGTGATGGGCCCGGGAGGGGGGACTAGCCACTGAGCACCTGGGACCCACAATGCGGGCAGTACGTTGCCAGGGACGCAGAGCCAGTGTTACAAGGGCGTGCTCAGCAGCATGTCTGCATCTGTGCTAGTCACATGCTGGTCACATGCTGACCAGCACCCGCCATCTGTGAAGTGTCAGGGAATCATGAGGAGGGAAAGTCATGACCTTCAGCCCCAAGGCTGGAGAGCACCGCGGGAACAAGACAGACCTGATGGTTCCTGGTCCTTGGCGCCCTGCTCCCTCTCCCTCTTCCCCATCTCTGAGTCTTCAGGGTTGCTGTTTGTTCTGCTGCTGCTTTAAAAAGTTTCCTCTAAGGTAAAGTAGATGACTCCTGTCTTCCTGCTCTCTGCATAGATGTCTTGCACAAATGCAACACAAGAGGAGGCAAAAGGTTGGAAATACATAAGGAAAGAGAGAAAGAGAGAGAGTCTTTTAAATGTGATGGAGAGATTTTCCTTCCTGAAACTTTGGTACTAGTCTTGAATCATTGTATTCTTGAGAAGAGCTGAGTCATTCAGAGGTGATCATGGCACAGTCTTGCTATTACTGTGTACAGTGTTCTCCTGGTTCTGCTCGTTCCACTCAGTATCACTTCACATAAGTTTTCCCAGGTTTTTCTGAAATCCTCCCACTCATTTGTTAGCGCACAAAATATTACATTTATATATCACAGCTTGTTGAACCATTCCACGATTGTTGCCCATCCTTTCAATTTCCAATGTTTTGCCCTCACAAAAGATGGACTATGAATATTTTTGCATGTGTAGGTCCTTTTCCCTTTTTTATGATCTCTTTGTAGTGGTATCGCTGGATCAAAGGGCAGGCTATGCACCGTTTCATTACCCTTTGGGCTTAACTCCAAGTTGCTCTCCAGAATGGTTGAATCAGTTTGCAACTTTAGTTGTGTCCCAATTTTCCCACATCCTCGCCAACATTTTCCTTTTTTGTCATATTAGCCCATCTGATGGGTATGAGGTGAGATGTTTTCATTTACATCAGAAAGCCAAGTTATAATGTCAGACTATAAAAGATCTGCTCATTCTATAACTCCTTCCTAACTCCTTTTTAGCATTAGCCCTTATATGTAATTCTAAAGTCCACAAGGTCACTTACACTTGCCCTCACAGGCTAATAATCCATTCCCATTAAGCTACAAAACAATATGGTTCCTTTCTTCTTGTGCAAAAATGATGGCAAAGAGTTGGAAAAGAATTATACAGTGTATAGAAAATCTGTAAAGATTGTAAGGTAACCTTATTCAATGTTTGATTAGTAAGTATAGTATTGAAGAAAATGAGTTATATTCATCCTGACATTCTTGATATAAAATAAACCAGAGAACAGAAACAAATAGCAGCAAAATGGTAGGACAGGCCCCAGGTGGTTTTATTTTTTTAATCAAACTTTATGACTAGTTTTTAATTTTCAGTTTCCACAACAAAATGGAATTATGTACTTTGAGAAATATGTGTTCAAACAGAAATGTATGTAAGAGACAAAGATATATAAAGAATATAGGAAAAGTAATTAAAAAGTAAAACAAACATTATACACATAAATCTATTATTATATTACAATACAAAATTGTAGAACATCATATTGTACCAAAATGATGTTTTGTTCAAAGGTACATATTTAGTTCCCACCCCAGTATGGCTAAAATCATTGTATCAGATCTCCTCCCTCAGGGAAATCATTTTTAGGTATATAAAAATTCATTTGTTTTGGGGCAACTAGGTGGTGCAGTTGATAGAGCACCAGCCCTGAAGTCAGGAGGACCTGAGTTCAAATGTGATCTCAGTCACTTAACACTCCCTAGCTGTGTGACCCTGGGCAAATCACTCAACCCTAATTGCCTGGGGGGGAGGGAAGGGATGGGAGATCATTTTACACCAGCATTATCAAATGTTAGTGTAAAATCAGTGCAGAAACCCCGAAGTAACATAATTCGAAGAGGAAGATGTGGATGCTTTTCATTTCACATCATTTCCACAAATAACTAGAAACTGGCTCATTTCATAAAAGTATCAATAGAGGTAAACAATTTCACTCCTCACCACAAGCAGTTCATCAGTCATTCACTCAGCCAACAAGAGTTTATTATGAGAAGATACCCAAATCAGTAGTTGATTTCTAATAGTCACACACACATAGTTTGTCAAATTTCATTACCCACAATGACCAAATAAATAGTTGACACCTATGATCTGCATATATGTTCTTGTAGAGACAAATAAAGTGATTGGTTAGAGTTGATTTTATTGGGCACCAAAGGCAAGAAGAAATATCCTTTTGGAGGACTTGTATAGCAGTGCTTGTGGCAGGGATTTGAAAAGAAAACCACTATAAAATTAATTGCAGGTTAGGCGCCTTTATCTGTAACAATGGATGAAGAGAAGAAGAATTTATATCAAGATCTCCATCACACTCTTCCCTATTAAATTAGAAAAAACTTTGTTTAGTGAGAATAGATAAGGATAGTAAAGAATACACTGGAAAATACAGGTAAACGGAGTAGTAAAGACTAACCCAAGTCACAGAGACTATATAGAGGTTTCATGTGTTTATGTTCTGAGTGCTACCTTTGAGAAAGAATGGAGAGACCTTGCATGTGTTGATTCATGTTGTCATGAATGGTGCAATCACATTTTAAGTGATGTGAATGACTCATTACTTCTGTGTGAGGGTCATCTCTCATCAGCTGATGAGACCCAGACCACCAATTTGTTAAGAGCAAAGATCGAAATTAATGCAAGGCTAGGAGAATACATATGAGGGACAAACAAGAAAAAGAAAACTGAGGAAAAGATTTAACATCTGGACCCCTGCTGCATTGGACTCTGCAGACTCTCCTGGATGTTCTCTTCTCACTGGGTTTTGGTGTCGTGGCTGTCATCTCATACTCTTCCTACCCATCTGACTGCTCATTTTTAGTTCCCTTTGATGACTCGCATTGAGGACATCATATGCAATATTCCCTTCTTATAGACTCCTACTTCTTCAAAAGAATGGGGGTGGATGTTGGACTATATCTATTAAGGATTGTTGAGATTATTAATCTCATTGATTCTCAAACTTGTTGAACTCAAACCAGCCTCCTAATTTCCCTCTATAAGCACAAAACCTTTGGATAACCTTTGGATTAAAAGGAGTTGAAGATGCAGTTCAATGCTGAGCTTTACACCTTTTGGTTTTTTGCCATTTTTGCCTGGAAGCTCCCAGTCTTCAGCTAAAAGGCTTGTTTGGGTATTCAGATTTTAGAGTCAGGGCCATTTGACAGGCAGAGGTTTAGCCAGACCTCTGGCACTTATCTTGAATTCATAAAGGTCATGGAGGTATCCTATGCTCTTGCAGAGCTTAGATTTTAAGTATCGCATGCTTTCAGCTCTTGTCCATCACTCAGCCCCCTGAACCCATCACTTAAGTGGGTGCTAAGCAAGTGTAAGACACTTAACCCCTCCTCTACACATCTTCTGCTCATCAGAGAGGAGTCACAATAGAATTCAGTTATGGGGAAAGTTCATATGCCGTTTCTCAGGATGGAAAGGAAATGCCATTTCCCAGAATCAACACAGATCATCCATTCATTTCATTCAACAAAGACTTACTCTGCTTAATAAATACAATGCTAAGTTCTAAAAAGAAAAAAAAAAGGTACAAAGTTTAGATAAGATATCATTCTTTCTCTCTTAGAGCTGATTGTCTCAGAGGCTGATAAGACAGTGGGAAGACCATGGTTCAATTCTGCCTCTGATATTTGATACTTATGTGACCTTGGATAAACTGGGCCTCAGTTTCCTGCACTGTAAAATGAAGGGATTGAATTAGATGGTTTCTGATGTCTTTTTTCATCTTTAGATATATTTTCCCATCAGGCTATAATTATACATGTACATGACATGGGAAGTACAATTTGCAATACCAAAGTATATGAAATTCAATTAACATAACTTTTGTTTGTTTGTTTGTTTCAGATGCCCATGTTAGCCGTGGCTCTGTCATCCTTGTTTTCTCTACTCTGGGAATAAGTCGAGGTTCTACGGTGATTTTGGCTTATCTCATGCATCGGAATAGAGAATCCTTAAGGGTATGTAGACCAACATGGCTTTTTTCTTCCTTCATTTCCTTGGAGTACAGGAAGGGCAGCTGTGGGCCTTCAAAGAGATAATGGACCTAAAGCGCTTTGCAAATCTTAGATAGATGCTAATAATGATCATAATGATCACCATAACAACTATGGTGATCATTATTATATTATTATCCTTTAGGATTGGGATGACTTCTACTCATGAGCCTCCTAGTAATCTCATGCTGAGCTTAAGCAGTGTTTGTAGGGCAATACCTGGATGTGCTGATAAATGTTTAAATCAGGCTCTCAGAATAAAAAATACATGCACACACTTTATTTAATCTGCATAATTAATACTTTCATAAGCTAGAAAATCCATAAAACTAGGAACCAAGCCCTGATTTGTAGCAATAGCTGGTTTCTCAGATGCATTTGATCACACCTGAAATTTTTTAATTGATTCTTCACAAGCTGGCTCCAGCATACCCCGTGTTGACATTTATCATCTTCATTATCTATTTCATTTTTATCTGTGTTTGCTGTATACCTGACATCAATCTGTTGATTCTGCCAATCAGACCGGTCAATCAGATATTATTAAATAAAATAATTTTAATAATAATATTAATAATAACAATAAACCAATCTTTAGAAAATTCTCTCCATGTATACACATGGGGAGAATCACACAATCACCATTCAGACTGCACATACAAAGAATATATGTGCCTAAGATATATTTGACCAGAGCAACTCACACCTTCAGTGTTTACAAGGTTCCTGATGCCCCTGTTCTTGTCAAGATTCCCTCTGCTGGGTGTGTCATCTCTGAAAGTCTTGGCTCCTGGGGGTTATTTGCTGTTATCTTGGTCATTGAACTTTTCTTGGTTAGCATTTTCTTATCTTTATCTCTTGAGGGTCAGTAACCAGCTATCACTGTTTCCATCTGCCAGGATGTACGGACTAGAAAGCCCCTCCCTAATAAAAGCCAGCTCTTTAGTCATGGATAGAAGCTGTGAGAGACCCTATCCAATTAAAAGAGAACAGAAGATAGGCAGGGTACCTTTCAGCAAAGATTTAAATTTTTTTTAACCTCTGTTGAAGGCTAAATCATAGTCCATGAAATCAAACAAATGTCTGACTTACTTAGAGTTGGAAATTTCTGATACTTCTTACTTATGCCCTTACGGGAAGATGGTGCCTCCAAAATCCATTTTAAAGGTTATGTCAAAAATATCCACAAAAGCTTTGTGGAAGGTAGGAGAGCAAAGCCCACTTTCCTCCCAAGATCTTTTTCTGGGTTGGCAAGCAAATGAATTTAAAGCTAAACAAAACAATTCTGGCTGTTGTCCTTTACAATCCAGACTCATATTCCTGACTTTATTATACATATGTGTGTGTGTGTGTGTGTGTGTGTGTGTGTATAATCTGTCAAGAGACAGAACAAACTCTACCTAGGGTTGTTATATGTTGGCCAGTGAAAAACTCCATGACCCTCCTTCTTAGTCTGTATCTTAGTCACTGTATCACACACTAGGAAAGACACGTCAGTCCAACCCATTGGAACATGAGTCTTGGCAGTCATGGGATAAAGTTTGTCTATTAAACAATAGCATCTGTTGATTTGCTACTTTGAAGTCGTTCTTGACTCTGCCCTCCTCAGCCCATGGCTATTAACTGTCTCCCTTGAGATTACTTTGTATTGACTTCTTGGGAACATGTAGCATCCTCCTACTCCAGGCCTGCTACTAAGAATGAAAGAAACAGAGGAGCATGGGGATGTGGGCTGACCCCTAAGGATGCTGCTTGGTTGTCAGTCTGGCACAAGACAGTCAAGTTAGTGTCTGTCTGCAAGCAAGAAAGCTGGACCCGGGAAAGTCTGAAATATCCAAATTGCACCTCTTGGCAGTGTTTCAGTGTCCAGTGCTGAATGCCAAGGGGGCAGGAGAGAGAGGAGGAAAACAGGAAAGGAAGGAGGAAAAGGCTTATATTAAGCATTTATTGTGTTGCACTGTGCCAACCTTTGGGGATACAAATAGAAAAGTAACACGGTTGTGTTCTGAATGAGCTCACATTTTATTTAGAAAGGTAACACATATAGATGATTTCATCTGCCCAGTAGAAAAGCCATGAGGACTCACGAACTGGACTAAAAACACGAAGGCTTTCTTATATCAGCCACATTCAAAACGGATCTTAACCAGTTATAGGCAAGAGCTTCCTCCTGCTTTTTGTCAACATATTCTCAGCTCTAAGTCACAAAATAAAGCAACTAATATAGGGCAAAAGCAAAAAACAAAAACTTTACCCTTTAACCTAGAATAGATGAAATAAGAGACAATTTGTGGAGTTGTTGATGTCTAAAGAGGGGAAAGGTTCAGAAATCTGAAACCACTGGAAATCCAAACTTTGGAAATTAGATCTAAAAACCAAACAGACGACAAAAACAAAACTAGTGTCTCAGCTGCCTTTGAAAAGGAGAAGAGCATACTTAGATCAGAATTTCAAGGAGCCATTCTTCAGCATAGCCATTAAATCTAACTAAAAGACCTGAGGTACCAAAACAGAATAATCCCAAATTAAAATTTCCCATGGCACCATGAGTGAATGCATTTTCCCATAAAAGAGTATGAACGTTTGAGGACAGCACTATAATATATATGCAGTAATCATTGCTATGGATAAAGCTAAGGAGGACATTCAATGCCATCAAGAAGATAAACAATAGAATGGCATTAGCAATTTGGGAGAGTCCTGGAGACCTGAAAATGGGCTTTGGAAAACTGGGTCATTATATAGTTCATACATGTGATAGAGAAAACATGAAGGCGGTACTGCCCAAATAAGGCAACATAAAAGTAATCTACAAAATGGATCTTGGAAAATAAAAGTATAACACAAATTCTGTATTCTTTTAATTAGAAATGGAAAGAAAAACAACAAAAGTTAAGGTAATACAAGAAGTCAAAGCTAGGATAAATAATCCAATGTCAAGTGAAAACTTTTACTACAGTGAATGGAGAGATTCCCTCCTCCCTCCCCCCGCCCCCAGAAGGAATAGGGAAAGCATTTCTAATTTTCAAATGATCCCAAGAACCCAATACCACAAAACATTATCAAATAATCAACAGAAATCATGTGAAGGGAGTTGACAAACTCCAGGTGTTCTGCCTTTCTGGAATGGGGTAAAGGGCAGGAGAGATCTGGGGCTATGGCTCATGTACATGACAGTAATCTCTGAATGACTAGCAAAGGGACAGAAACCTGATCCTATCTTCACTAACAGAAAGCATCTCATTCATTCCCAGAAGATGAGATGACCAGAGAGCTCCCCAAACAAAGTTCTGGAAGTCTTGGTGCAGCCCTATGCTTTTAGAGACCAGTGCTGGCTATTTGTGTGTTTGTGTTCTTTATGTAAAACATATACAGTTTTTAATCCCTCAAATCTCTAACACTTAAAAAAGAACCATGTATTAACTGAAAAGCAAAAGGGGTTAGGCCCAGGTGACAACAAGAGAAACTCTACTTGGTAGTTATTGAATTAGCCGTCCCAAAGAGCCATCAATCTGTGCTGCTTCTCATGATTATGGCAAAGCCTTTGACTCCATCTCATACTCATACTTGTCCACTTACTGGGACTAAGCAAAATAAATCCAACTATAGCAGTAGCACTAAAGAGCACTTGAGATGCACACCAGAAAACTAGTTTGTATTTAAAACAAGCTACCAACATAATAACATCAAGAGTAATTGACAGAGGCAGCTAGGTGGTGCAGTGAATAGAGCACCAGCCCTGAAGTCAGGAGGACCTGAGTTCAAATCTGACCTCAGACACTTACACTTCCTGGCTGTGTGACCTTGGGCAAGTCACTTAAACCCAACTGCCTCAGCAAAAAAAAAAAAAAAAAAAAAAGTAATTGATATAAATCATGACTTGTCTTCCGAAAAAACCTATTATGATTCTGCCTGAAATCCCTCATTATCACTCTTCAATAGACATAAGCCTGAGTCCCAAATCAGAGAGAATCAAGCCCAAACATCTTATTAATCATTTGAATGACATGGAGAAGGTCAACTTTTAAGACTCCACCAAAGGGCTCCTTCCTTTTGTGAATTCCTTCTCCAGCAATATCAGAATGGTATCTGGACTCAACCAGTATAATGTCCTTAAGCTATGCCGAGGAAAGATAGGCACTGAAAGCTTTGAGCTTGAATGTGGAAGTCACATTGAACCAAATGAATAAAGATGATAACATAGACCCACTAAGCATAAAGGAAATGGAAGCCTAAATATCTGAGAGATTTACTAGCAGCCTGAAATGAAATCTGAATGGAAAGACTAGGTTTACAGGAGAACTCACCAATGGCAGTCTTATTGTCCATTTCTTCAGATTACAAAATAGCTTAAAACAGATTTGAAAAGTAGCCTCGAAAAATCCATCCAATATTCGTGAAACTTGGGTTCTGTCACTGTGAGTGGTCTATAGGGGAAAAAAAAAAAAAACAAAAATGAATATTTACAAAAAGAAGGAAACAATTAATAATAGTTTAAAAAAATCGAAATCAAAACTATTTTTGGAACAAGCAGACATGAATCCCTGCGCAGTCGTTAAGACTGATAATAAGGTTTCTCTCAGATAACTGAAGGTGATTTACCTCTGGTTAGAGCCCGTAGAATGGCTGGACTCCAAGAATAGACTCAAGAGACACTGCATGGGAAATGTCTATACATTGATAAAGAAACATAGAGCAAATAACTGTTGTATGGTAATGAGGGACTTACGATGACAACTTAACACCAGACCATCAAACAGAGACTCCAAAAGAAATGTTCTTTAAGGAGCCCAGACTTAGTGATAAGGTTAGTTTTACAAAGAAATGTTAGAAACACTTTACTCCAGGTTATCATTATTTATCACCTATGGAATACTTAGAATACTTAGTAAGATGTGACCTGTGGCAAGAATCAGATCAGAGGCCTGCTAACAGACGACAAATCTCTATCCTATAATTACAGATTTTAAAATAAGAGCTAAGTCAACCAGTAAACTTGTACAGAAACCGAACCCGTTGTTATTTAGTCATTTCTGGTCATGTCTAACACTTCATGTCTCCCTTTAGGGTTTTCTCGGCACAGATGCCATTTCCTTCTCACAGAGGCAAATGACGTGCTTGGGGTCACATAATAAATGTCTGAGGCCAGATAATAAACTTCCTGATTTCCTGGTTCAGTCCTGGGCCATCTATCTGCCCTCACTGAACCATCATCATAGGTCAAATTGGTTTCCACAATTGCCTGTACATTACATTGACCCATAGAAATTTTGAACATAGCTTTTAACTGATGTCACCCTATCAGAACTTTATAATCTCTCCAAACTAAAATGTAGGTTGTCAAAATTATATGGGTTGAATATTTGTTCTGGTTACTACTGGAGTTGGAGCCTACAGAGGAAGAGCTTGTATCCAAATATGACTATTCAATTGCAAAATTAAAAAAAAAAAAAAAAAAAAGCATTTATTGTACCTGCACGTAAAGTAGTTCACAGAACATTTAATATAAAAAGTAATTTCAGGAGGGTAACTTGTCCCAGGACCATTTGTTATTGAAAAATATGAATAAGAAGTTTGATAGCTACTATCAGAAGATAAAATAAAACAGGCTACATGTTTACTTTTGGGGAAAAAAAATACTTTTTCCAAAAGAAAATGCTTTTGCAAAAAGAAAAATTTTTCCAAAGGAAATACTTTTGGGGGGAAAAAAACCCAGCCCTTGATTCACAAAGGCCATTCTCAAGCACATCATACATTGGGTTTGTCAAAGGGAAGTGAAAATGGTTTGTTCTTGGATGGAACTCCCTAAGATCCAAGGATGGAATCAAAGTGCTCTTCGTGGGTGACATCTGCATGAACTCGAGCAACAAGATGTTAAAAAAGCAGCAGCCAACAAATGATTGCTGCCGAGTGAAGTGAGCAGAGCTAGCAGAACAAGTTATGCAATAACAACATCAGGAAGACAATAAAGCCCTTGAAAGAACTCTGGCCAATGTAACAGCCAGTTGTGATTCCAGGTGATGGAGGAAGGAGCACGCTGCACGCTTTGTGAAAGGTGATGGATTGAAGATGCAGAGCAAGACATGGCCAGGGTGGGGATGTGCTTTGTGTGCACATGTATATATGTTGCAAAGAGTTTTTTTTTCTTCTTGAATTGGGGTACGGGAAGGAATTTTGAGAGGGAGAGGAAATAAATGCTTGTTAATTGAATAATAAAGCAAAAGATTGAAAATAAATATTACCAGGGAACATTATCTCACTGGTTCTTACATAAGGGAAGATATTGCCACAAACTGCTCCACCCTCTTGACAAAACTTGGCTTTCTTCTTCCTGCAGAGATCCTGGATTCACGTGCAGAACTGTAAAAACAACATTCGACCTAACAGAGGCTTTGTGAAGCAGCTGGTGGAATGGGAGAAAGTGATCCATGGAGCTCCTGTCACCGACATTTCGGATCCTCTTTACTGACCCTTCCCCGAAGCTTCCCAGAAAAACAAAGCCTTCTATTTCTTCACTTCAGCTGAGGTCGACTCTTTGACCAGCTTGGGCCAGGACGGAGGGAGGGGATTCTTGTGGTTCACCTCCTCATCCTTGGATTCCAGAATTTCCAAGTGGTTTTGGCTTCCAAGCACTGCTTAGGATCAGATGATCGCTCAGATCTCTTCCAATTCCCAGTCTTATGATGTGAATTTTCATGTATTTGCGTCCTTGGCCCAACTGGAGCACATCTGGAAATGGCTCTCCAGCCTGACTGAAAAGGTGTCCTGTCCCCCATCCCCTCACCCCCGACCAAGTTAAAGTCAAAATTTATACTTTCATAACAATTAGGTGGGTACCTTTCAGGTCCTTGCACTGAAGGGGTACACCGGGCCCACACAGCTTATCCCATGCATCAGTGAAGCTCCAAGGATCATGAAGCTTCCTGACCTATGGGACCCAGCATAGCCTAAAGCTGCCACATCAGGGTCTGCCTCAGCCTCAAGGCTGTCCCAAGAGTTTCAGGAGTGATTTGGAACTCTGAAGTTGGAGTGGGGGAGATTGGGATTGGAAAAACATTCTTCCCAGGGTGCTCTCCACCAACCAAAATCCAACCATTTCTGAATCTCCTAAGCTTTGAAGCCTCAATGATCACCCAGATTCCAGTGAGATTCCAAATAGAGTTATAGGTTCTGCTATCCAAAGAATGGAAAGGGATCAAATGTTATCAGTCCTCAGGACAGCCACAACCACCTGGCCTGTGGATCCTGACCAACGAGAACCACATCTTCAGTGAGCCCAGAGAGAGAGGTCTCCAGAAGCATCTCATTATTCCCAGTTTGTTAGCTTTTCCCTGCTGCCTGCCTTGGTTATCTCTGCTGCTCACAGAAAGATAACCACATTTCGAGAGCTATTAGGATTCGACACAATCTCCTGGAGTTTAAGTTCCTTTAGAGTGACAGCGGTCCTCAAACTTTTTAAATGGGGGACCAGTTCACTGTCCCTCAGACTGTTGGAGGGCCGGACTATAGTAAAAACAAAAACTTTGTTTTGTGGGCCTTTAAATAAACTTCACAGCCCCGAGTGAAGGGGATAAATGTCCTCGGCTGCCGCATCTGGCCCACAGGCCGTAGTTTGAGGACCCCTGCTTAGACCATAGCAGATCCCTCTGATGGCCAGTGAGCTCAGCTGGCTAACACAGGGGATCAGTTGTATTCTGGAAAGACTAATGGGTCTGAATTCAAGCCAGGCCTCTGCTACTTGACAGGGGACTTCAGGCAAGCCACTTTCTCCCCTGAGCTTAAGGATCCATCTGTAAATAAGAGAGCTAGGCCACACATTTTTTGCAATCTAAACCTTATGAAATAACCTCAGGGAAGATCAGCATAGAGAATAAAACATTTTACAAATGAAACTGAAAAGGAAAAGGTAAACGTGGTGACTTAGGGATCATAGATCATTCCTGACTAAATGAATGTCTGGTATTGTTTCTACCCCACAAATCTGCCTCTCAGAAGAAACAGCGATAATCCAAAACACAGGGAATTTAGGATATTTAAAACCTTATCTGAAGGACAGCAGAGCAGTGGGAAGAGAGATAGGCCCTGCCTTTGACTTACACTGGCTGGATGACTCTGGACAAGTCACAGTGACCTCTCAGGGCAAGCAATTCTCTGACTGTGTTGCAGAGCAGTCGCTGAAATATATGTTTGTCCACTGGGAGTTCCCTATGCTAATGAAATCATAGATCCAGTCAAAAATAAACTTACTGAAGCAGCCACTAGCTGTTGTACAATTAAGGCCTTTCTGTACTTCCCAGATCTCGGGTATCAGAGATGGATGTGCGAAGATGGAGAAGGTGAGGGATGGGGAGAGCGTGGGGATCCCTCATAAAGGACAGAAGTTCTGAAAGGAGCCCGACACGTTTGGGGACCATATTCCTTGATGGCTTCTGGATTGCATCTGCAGCAAATCAGGAAGAGATGCAGAGAAGACGAACTGTTGGGGGCTTCTGCGTTTCCTCTTGGGGCAAGCCGGCAGAGACCCCAAGACGAGCTGTTACATGCATGTGGCAAAACGGCCCAAAGTCAGAGGATGTGAGCTGCTTGTGGTCAGCAGGGTTTTACTCCCATTAACCTTTAGGAATTCTTTACCTTTTGGGGGGTCCCAGACCCCTTTAGTATCTGTCTGGTGAAGTCTGTGGACCCCGTCTCAGATGTTTTTAAATGAGTAAAATAAAAATAGGATTATAAAGGATGCCTACTATGTTGAAATAGTGATCAATTTTTTTTTTTTAATTCATGGACCTCCAGGTTAAAAACACCTGCTTTAGACAATGTTTGGTGGCACTCCTCTATCCCCAGAAAGGTTTCTGGATGGGTCCATCCCCCGAGAAATAATAGGAGGGGGAGAGAGTCAAGTCTACAAGCTTTAGCACTATGAATGGGCAGTGTGCTAAACTCTAGGGCTACAAATATAAGCAAAAAGATAATTTCTGCTCTCCAAGAATGAGGGCTGGAAGGTGGGGCATGGTGGGGCAGTCTGGAGAATGGGAAACAAAAGAACTCATCAGTGTAAGAAAAGAGCCTTGAGGTTCCAGAGTGAAAAAGCCCTGCTGATGAGGGTGACCAAGCAGAGATTCAGACATCTACTCCAGTGCTTCAGTCCTAAGTATGCCAGTGACACTGTGAACTTGATCCAGTATTTTGGAGAACAGTCTGGAAATAAGCCCAAAGAGTTATAAAACTGCTTATACCCTTTGACCCACCGATACCACTGTAAGGTCTGTTTCCCGAGAGGATTATGGAAAAAGGAAAAGGAACTTTGTTCTATGTTCTAAAGTATTTATAGCAGCTCTCTTTGTAGTGGCAAAGAATTGGAAATGGAACGCCCAGCGTTTGGGGAACGGCTAAGATTGGGTATATGATTGTGATGAGATACTATTTCACTGTAAGAAATGAGCTGGATGATTTTAGAAAAACGTAGAAAGGTGCATAAAATAATGAAAAGTGGAATGAACAATATCAAGAGAATATTGTATACAATAACAGCAATATTATTTGCAGAAGAATTGTAAATAACTGTTAGTCTGAGTAAACACTCAAATCAACCACAAATGACCTATGAAGGAAAATACTATCCACCTCTAAAAGAACTAATAGAAATAGTATGGGTTTATACACACACATATGTGTGTGTGTGTGTGTGTGTGTGTGTGTGTGTGTGTGTGTGTATGTGTGTTTTGGTGGCTTCTAGCAGGATGGGTAGCAAGATAATTGGATCTTAAAATGTAACAAAAACAATTTTTTAAAAAAGATATACAAGTGAAAAAAAATGTAACAGCCCTTTTTATAGTCGCAAGGAACTGGAAACGGAGTAGATGCCCATCAGTTGGGCAGTACATGAATATTGTTTTCTATGAAATAAGCAGGTC
Source organism: Antechinus flavipes (assembly GCF_016432865.1). Classification (NCBI taxonomy): domain Eukaryota; kingdom Metazoa; phylum Chordata; class Mammalia; order Dasyuromorphia; family Dasyuridae; genus Antechinus; species Antechinus flavipes. The sequence goes on from NC_067401.1 coordinate 16,471,483, forward strand.
GATTTCAGAAAATTCTGGAAAGACATTAGCAGATGCTAAGCAAGTAGAACCAAGAGAACCTTGGATACAGCCACAACAAAATTATGTGATGATCGTGGCTCTTTTCAACAATGAAGTGATTCAAAGCAATTCCAATAGACTCGTGATGGAAAAAACCATCCTCAACCAGAGAGAGAACTATGAAGACTGAATATGGATCACAATATAGTATTTTCACCTTTTTTTTTGTTTCTTTGCTTGTTCTTATTTCCCCTTTTGATCTGATTTTTCTTGTGCAGCATGATGTACGTGGAAATGTGTTTAGAAGAATTGCACATGTGTAATCTAGATTGCATTAATTGCTATGTAGGAGAGAGGGATGGTGAGGAAGGAGGGAGAAAAATTTGGAACATAAGGTTTTGCAAAGATGGATGTTGGAAACTTTTTGTATTTTGAAAAATAAGCTATTAAAATAAAACATTATTGGGGGGAAAAGGTGTGATAATTTACTTTTGACTTTTCTTTGGAAAGCAGGTTGGGAAGCTCCTATAAGTGGAAGCCAAGCCCATTCTGATAAATTGTTTCTATGAGAACTAATATAAGCCTCTCATTTTAAATACAAACACAGAAAGTTGGGAAGGAATTGAGAAGGGCTTCAAAGACTTAGGAGGACCTATGGAAGCCTTCCAATGTTCTGGTTTGTCCCAGGGAGGGGAGACAGAAGGAATCCTAAGACTTGATTTCAAGACCCATTCACTCTGTGATCATATATCACAGGGTTGATACTCAGATTGAGTAGATGCCCATCAGTTGGGCAGTACATGAATATTATTTTCTATGAAATAAGCAGGTCGATTTCAGAAAATTCTGGAAAGACATGAGCAGATGCTAAGCAAGTAGAACCAAGAGAACCTTGGACACAGCCACAACAAAATTATGTGATGATCGTGGCTCTTTTCAACAATGAAGTGATTCAAAGCAATTCCAATAGACTCATGATGGAAAAAACCATCCTCAACCAGAGAGAGGACTATGAAGAGAGGCAAGATGGCGTCTAGTCAAATCAACAAACATTTATTTTATTGAGCACATCCTGTGTCAGACACCAAGTTAAGTTGCTAGAGATACAAAGATGGGCAAAAGATAGTTGCTGTTCTCATGGAGCTCCCAACGTGCAAGCTGCCTATAAACCGACAAGCTGTTTTTTCAGTCATGTCCATCGTTTCCTGATTTTAAGTCGAATGCTGTTCACCATATGATCCATTCACTGCCGGTCCTATCGCTTCTTATGACCAAAGGAAAGGGAAGGCTGCTCAATTAGTCTATTGTTGTTGATTGACTGGGGTCGATTGGGCCGAGAGCAATATAAAACGATACAATACCCACTCTGTTCTAGACACTTGTGATTGAGTTCTTTCAGCCCCATCCAATTCTCTTGTGACCCCATTTGAGGTGTCCTTGGCAGAGATACCAGAGAGGTTTGCCATTCCATGTTCCAGCTCATTTTGCAGATGAGGAAACTGAGGCAAACAGAGCCAAGGGACTTGCCCAAGGTCACACAACTAGGAAATATCGGGGGCCAGATCGGAACTTGGGAAGATGAGTCTTTCTGAGGCCACTTCGGAGCTAATGAGAGAAAGCGCTGGAATTAAGGGGAGTGGAGGAAAGTGTTCTTGTAGAAGGCGGGACTTTAGGAGGGATTTGGAGGAAGCCAGAAAAGTCAAGCCGCAGAGGTGAGGAGGGAATTCTAGGCACGAGAGGGAGTGGCGAGTGTGAGGAACAGCAAGGAGGCCGATGTCCTTGGATCGGAAAGTAGGCGAAGGGGAGTGAGGGGTCCGAAGGTCGGCCCGGGAGGTTAAAACCAGAGTTTTCCCATTGATGCTGGGAGGCTGATTGAATCAGGGGTGGGGGAGGGGCGGTGTCATTAGCGTGGTCAGAGACCCTGCTGGAGAAGCGCGGTGGGACTGGACGACAGAGTGGAGGCGAGGAGGCCCAGCGGCGGCGGCTGCTGGTCCAGGTGAGAGGCCTTCGGGAGAGAGAAGGCAGAGGAAGATGATGGCACTTGCCCTTCACAGGCGTGGGGGGAACAAGCTCTGCATGGTTGTCAGAGCCCTTTACAAGCATCCCTGGTTTTATCCTCCAAACGACCTTGGGAGGTAGGGGTTATAACCCCCATTTTACAGATGCAAACGGAGACAGAGAGAGGCGCTAGGTGAGCTGCCCGGGTCCCAGCCGGTGCCCTAAGTAGTCTTCCCGGCTGCCCTTCCTGCCATTCCCGCCCGCGGCGGGAGAGCCTCCGGGAGCGGCAATGGGACCGCAGCCGCGGCAGGTGAGCCGGGGTCCCGGCCTCCCCCCTTGCTTGGGCTCGGGTCCAGGTCCGGTGCGCAGGAGGCGCGTGGGCGGGGTCTGCCGCCGGGTTGGGGCCCGAAGGGAGCAGGGGATTAATCTGGGCCCGGCAGGGCGGGACTTCCAACCTCAGTTTCCTCCTCTTCCTCCTCAGGCTCAGCCACGGGAAAGCAACGCATCCCCGCAGGCTCGGCCGCCGGCGGGCGGGGGCAGGGGCGGGCCTGCACGTGCACTCCGCCTCCCTGGACCCGGGCCCGGATTGGCCTAAGCGGCGGGGGCGGGGCCCGCCGGGCTCGAGGCCCCGCCCCCTCCCATTGGCCAGCGGCGGCGGCGGCGGACCCCGGAAGTGGACGGCGGGGACGGCGGCGGCGCCGGCGGCGGGAGCGGGAGCGGCGGGAGCGGGAGCGGCGGCTGGAGAAGAGGGCGAGGGGCGCGGGGCTCGGCGGGCGCGGGGAGCGGCGGGGCCGTCATGGAGGGGCTCCCCGCCCCCTCGGTGAGCGCCTGTCTGCGGGACTGGGACGAACTGCAGGAGGACTTCCAGAGCATCCAGGTGAGTGGTCGGGACCCGCCCCTGCAGCCGATTGGCAGAACCGGGCAGGTGCGGGCCCCGATTGGGCGGCGCGGGCTGTCCATCCCGGGGGTCGGGACCCTCCGCAGCTGCCCGCGGGCTTCCGCCGGCTGGGCGAACAAAAGGAAGAGCTGCCCCGAGGAGGGAGGCGGTGGGAGCCCTGGGGGGAGTGAGGGAGAGAGCGGGGCGGCGGAGGTCTGGCAGCCCTGCCTGATTCCCGGGCTTGCCCGGTTGGGAATGCCCCGCGTGGCGAACCCCGAGAGCCTGCGGCTGGCCTGACCATCTCATTTTACAGAGGAGGAAACTGAGGCCCAGGGCGGGGGCCCAAGGTCACCGGGAGCGGAGCCAAGTCGTCCGCTTTCCTCCTTTGCGGGCTCCTTGTCCGCCCAGAGTTCCCGCTGCCTTTGCAGTCGTGCTGGGGGCCGGGGCCGGGGCCGCGCGCACCCCCAAGCACACCCGCCAGCGCCCAGGCTCCCTGGTCCGAAGCTGGGGCAGCACCGCCCGGGGGCGCCCCTCAGGGTCCTCCCCACGGAGGCTGCCCGGGGTGGCCCCCGAGCCCTTTCCAAGTTGTGGCTCCTTGCTTGGACTGCTGGGCAGGAGGGCTCGGCCGGGGGCGCCACCTCCTCCACCCTTCTCGGAAACTTGGTTTCTGACACACTTGGGTGTCCCGGGCCTCCAGCTAACCTTCCCCAGCATGTCCTTCCTGACCCGCTACTGGGCACCGCGCCAACCAGCCCATTGTCCAGCTAGACAGCCCTGGGATGGGGCCGGAAATCGTGGGGAGGCGGCATTAACGGCCCCCAGGCCGTCAGGCGGGTCGCCTTGCAAGTGCCTTACTGCGGCTGCCGGGCCGCCCACCAGAGGGTCCGGGACCCTCGTGCCACCTGCGGACGCCGGCCAGGACTCAGGGGCCGCTGGAGACGCAGTCAGCCCCGCTGCAGCCGGTGCCCGGCCCCCCTCTCCCCGGCACTCCCTGCGTGCTCCTTGCCCAGAGTTTCAGTCCTGACCCCTGCCCACTGTGCGCACTGCATCTGGGTGTGGCTTTACCCAGAACCATGGATGCGCTCCAGTTTGGGGGCTGGCTTTGTCTGGTCCACGACTGCCAGCACCCGAGAGTTTCCCAATCCCGGGAACCGAGAATCTCTTCTAAGAGTCCCACCTCCAAGGGCAAAGGGCCCCTCGGCAGGAAATTGGGTGAAGGTCACCTAGAGCCTGTGCCCAGGGTACACTTGGGACTCAGCCTCAGATGTGCCCCAGGAGCGAAGGTTGGCCAGCTCAGCCCCAGGGGCGGGGAGCGCTCAGAAGAGCCCGAAAGCTCGCTGCTCCAGCTCTCCCCCGTTCCCTAAAAGTCAGGGGACCCGGGGCCCTAATGGAAGTGGTGGGAGGGGAGGCCGCAGGCTGAAAGCAGGGCCTTCCCTGTCGGTGCTCCTCATGGCCTAGCTGGGCACCGGCCCTCTTCCTCGCCATTGTAGGTGAAGGCCCACTGGGCACTGGAGGGGCCCCTAAAGGAAGAAGCTTCATTTTCATCGTGAGGGAACCCCTGTTGTGCTGATGGGAGACTCGACCCCTGCCCAACCCTCTCCCCAACTCGTCTGCTCTGAAATCATGAGCTTTCGAACTTGGGGCAGAATAGGCAGGGAACTCCCGCTGCTGGGGAGGCTGGCAGGGACTCCAGCTCAGTGACAGGAGGGACACGTGGATGGCTTCCTCGGGATCCCTGGACCGGCAGAGCAATGGGAGGAGCTGTCTCCTTGGAGGAGGTGGCCCGCTTGGCCAATGGGCTGGTTTCCATGTCACCCAGCACAGACATAAGAGATTTGAGATGCAGGAGGCCAGACAAGGGGCAGAGATTTGTGTTTACACCATCTGGAAGGGGAGAGATGCCCCCGTGGGTCAGTGGGCTGCTGCCATCCCCGGCGGGATGCCCCTTCCGCCCACCCTGAGACTCCTTGTTTTGTGCTTGCCTGGATTCCCAGTGCCCCACCAAGCAGTGGCCGGAGAAGTCTGGGCTCCTGAGTTCGGTGAAATGGCCACGGGGACTCCTCTCACTCAAAAGGCCCAAGGGGCCCTTTGCCCATGGGCGGGGGCTCCCAGAAGTTTCTCCATTGCTGGGATTGGTGAATGGTCATCGTGGAGATGGTGGGTGGGCCACCTAAACTGGGGAGCCTCCATGTTTCTGGATAAAGCCCTCAACTCTTCCTCCTTTCCCCCTAACCTGGAAAGCCACCTTCCCTTCCAGCAAACCACCCCCCTCCCATGGGGCCAGGCCCAGACTGAGCCTCCTCCCTCTGGTGGCTGGAGGGGATGTTGCTTGGTGCTCCACAGTGGGCATGGGGACCACCTTGGGGCCCGCCCATCTAAAGCAGCTTAGCCAGGATGTGGTTTGACTTAATCCCTCTGGGCGCCAGATGTCTGCAGCCCCTGCCCCTGCTCGGGAGGGTCTTTTGGGAACCCTTCCTCTTTCACCTCACCCGTGGTCCCCGAGCCTCATCATGGCTCCTCCCTTGCCCGCAGGAGACCCACCGAGAGTACCGCCAGAAGCTTGAGGACCTGACCAAGCTGCAGAGTCACTGTTCTACCTCCATTGCCCGGCAGAAGAAGAAGCTCAGAGAACTAGCCTTGACCCTGAAGAAGTACGTGCTTGGGGTGCTGGGGGTCACCAGCCCACTGATCTATGGGGAGAGGGAGAGCAATGGCGCCTGGGGCCCTTGGGAGGGCCGGGGGCCTCTGGGGCTCCAGAGCTGGCTTCCTAGGGCCCGGCCGGGACGGGGCGAGGCGAGCACCAAGAACCAGCCGTGGCTGGGCAAGGCAGGGCAGCCTGACCTGGCTGTTTGCTCATCTGTAAAATAGAACTGCTGGCCTGGAACAGAGAGGGGCTAAGTGGCGTCCGGAGCGTTGAGAAACCTGAAGCCAGCTTTGGGGGTCCCGAGCTGGTTGGGGTGTTCAGCAGCCCTTTGGGCCGGGGCGGGGGGAGTGTGGGGGGATCCTGGGATGGCCAGAGCTTCTGCAGCTGGGCCAGTCCCTCTTTTCCCACCATGCCCTGCAGATGCAAAGCCTCCATTCCATCCGACAAGGAGGAGATGCTGCAAGAGATCGAGAACCTTATCAAAGAACGACAGGGGACCTTCTTTGACATGGAGGCTTATTTGCCCAAGAAAAATGGGTGAGGAGACGGGCCGGTGCCAGACAAGCGGCTCCTCCATAGCGGGGCTGCTCTGGGCTCAGGCGGCCTCTGGGGCTGAGGGGGCCTCTTGGAACCCTCTTCGTCCAGATTCAGGGCTGGGCTGCCATAGGGGAGGGCAGAGGACGGCTCCATGTCCCGGAGGGCCCAGGGTTTGGAGGACTTGACCAGAGCTTCCTCACCCCGCTCTTCCTCGTCCCTCCCTCCAGGATCTACCTGAGTCTCGTCCTGGGAAGCGTCAATGTCACCCTCCTCAGCAAGCAGGCTAAGTAATCTTGCCCAGCCCCGGTGTCTCCCCTTCCCTACCCGCTCCCCAGCCTCCTCGGGAGCCAGCCTCGGGGTCCGGCTCTGCTGCTCCCACCAGTGGCTGAGCAAGCCCCTCGCCCTCTCCGGGTCTCCATGTCCCCCAAGTGAAATGAGGCTCTCTCCAGCCCCAACTGAGCAGCACGGGCTTGGGAGGGCAGCCAGAAGTCCCAGCCCGTCCCGGGGCTTCTGCCCGACGTGGGGCTCGGTCTGGCTCGAGACTCAGGGAGTGTGGCCTGACCTCCCGCCCGCAGGTTTGCCTACAAGGACGAGTACGAGAAGTTCAAGCTTTATCTCACCATCATCCTCATCATCATCTCCTTCACCTGCCGCTTCCTCCTCAATTCTAGGTGGGTCCTTGGGCGGCTCTGGGCCGGACCGAAAACTCTGGGGCTGATGGGTGGGGCCGGGAGACTCGGGCCTCCTGCTCCCAGGTTCCTCCTGTCTCCACCGCCCCAAGTTGCAGTTCCTCTTTGTCATCCTCAGGGTGACAGATGCAACTTTCAACTTCCTGTTGGTGTGGTACTACTGCACGCTGACCATCCGGGAAAGCATCCTCATCAACAATGGGTCCCGGTGAGCTGCCCCAAACACGCTGTGGCCCGGCCCGTCTCCCCTCCGGAGTGGGGGGGCTGCAACTTCCTTTCCTCCAATGCCCCCAGGGGAATCCCTTTACGGGGTGGGTGGGTGGGAGTGATCCTGCCCGGTTACCAGGACCAGCTGGAAGGCTGGGGGAGGTGGCGGGGCGGGAGGGCTTCTGGGAAGGGAAGTCGAGCCGTCCCTCTCCCCTGTCTCAGGATCAAAGGCTGGTGGGTGTTTCATCACTACATCTCCACCTTCCTGTCCGGAGTCATGCTGACATGGTGAGCCTCCTCCCTCCGGGCCCCCCATTTCTCAGCTCCGTCCTCGCCTTCCCCAGAGCCACAGGCAGAGCCGGGGGGGGAGCTCGGGGGCCTCTCATCCGGGGCTCACGTTTTATAGAAAAAGGAGACGGATGAAGAGAAGGGGGGGGGGGGGGAGCTGCAGCCCCGGATCCTGGTGCTTACACCCTGAACCTGGGGCCACAGGAGGAGGGAAGGGAGACGCCTCCTCACCGCTTCTCTTCCCTACCCCAGGCCCGATGGGCTCATGTACCAGAAGTTTCGAAACCAGTTCCTGTCCTTTTCTATGTACCAGAGTGAGTCTCAGATTGTGGATCCCCTTTCAGCAGGGGCCTCCCCCACCCCTTGTCACCACCTCCGGGATGGCCTTGGGGATTGCATTACCACTTGCTCCTTGGGGGGTTGAGGGAGCCTGGGGCTGGGATGAAGGGTAATGAACCCGGGCCCTCCTAAGGGGGGAGGGGCTCAGAAGAGGAGCCTCCCCGCATCTCTGGCTCTCCTCGACAAGGGCTTCCTTAACAGGGCCTCCCTCGGCCTTCTCTGCCAGGCTTTGTACAGTTCCTCCAATACTACTACCAGAGCGGCTGCCTGTACCGCCTGCGGGCCCTGGGCGAGAGGCACAACATGGACCTCACTGTGGGTGAGTGGAGCCTCTCCTTCCTCCCAGGAAGGGAAGGAGAGGTCTGGCTCCCAGCAGCCTTCACCCTGGGACTCTGCTCCTAATGCCGCTCTCCTTTCCTTTGTTCCTTCTGCCAGAGGGCTTCCAGTCCTGGATGTGGAGGGGTCTCACCTTCCTTCTCCCCTTCCTCTTCTTTGGCCACGTGAGTCTGCAGACCCCTTACCCTCCCGCTCCCCGGTGCCCCTAGCGCTAGGCCCAAAGCTGGGGAAACACCCTCCCCCTCCCCCCTGGAGAGCAAGGACACCTTCCAAGGGGCAGCCCCGGCAGAGACTTCTTCCCGGGGCCAGGCCCAGCCCTGCCACGAGCCTCAAACTCGTTTCATCCTTTAGTTTTGGCAACTGTTTAATGCGGTGACCCTGTTCCAGCTGGCCCGGGAGCCCCAGTGTAAGGAGTGGCAGGTGAGTGCTGCCCGGGGAGGCGAGGAGGAGCACCCGGCGCCCACGAGAGGGCCGCCGTCTGCCATCCTGCCCTTTTCCCTCCAGGTGCTCATGTGTGGCCTCCCTTTCCTGTTGCTCTTCCTCGGTAACTTCTTCACTACGCTCAGGGTGGTTCACCAGAAATTCCACAGCCAACAGGGAAACAAGAAGGACTGATGCCGGGGCCAGACGCGGGACGAGCTCAAGGCCAGACGCGAGACGAGCTCTGCCCCGATCCCTTGGCCTTGCCTTGAGCTGAGACCCACGGCAGCCGCCACCTTTTCTCCTTGTCCAGGAAAATCAGTGACTGGCCCCAGAGGAACTCTTCCCTCCTCCACCCCACCCCTAATCACAGGGACGATGCATTGTTGGGTAAGGGCAGGTACCCTACCTGGACTGGGACCTTCTGCCCGTAGCCAGCTCCTGCTCCCTAAATGAACCCTGCACTTATGGGGTCCAAGAAAAAATCCTCCCATTTCCCCTGGTTCCTCTTGTTCTAGCCCCCCTCCTCATACCCTCAGGCCCTTTGTGAGCCTCGGTGCTGAAGCTATGGCAGTGAGAAGCGTGGCCATAATAAAGGGATTGGCGGGGGCTGGAGGTGGCTGGACTGGAAGCCTTTTCTTACTGGACCCAAGGGCAGCTCCGTGATACATTGCCCAGCTGCTGCTCATCCCCATCTGCCCCAGGGCCTGGGCAGTGGTGGCCAGGCAGCCCTTGGGGAGCTGGAGACACTCCTCCAGCAGCTGGATGGGAAGCCTGGGCTTGCAAGGAACATCTCCCACACTCCTCTGGGCTCAGCACGTGGATGAATGGAACCAGTAAATTCTTGGGAGGGAGGGGGCGCTAAGGAAATTTTGCCTGTTTTCATCATAGTGAACAAACTGACACAAGGCTATTTGGTACAGTTTTCACATTTAATATGGGGGAACAATATCAACTAACAAAGTCCTCTAGGAACTCTATTCACATCGGGAGGAACAGCTGGTCTGGATGAGGTTCTAGAACTCACTCAAGCAAATGCTGCTCACACAATTACAAGCTACTCCAAGGGCAGATACAGAAAAAAAAAAAAAAACAATTTTATTCCAAGATCAAAGAATATTTCAAAATAATTATTTACACTCATTGGACGTTCTGGGGGGTTGCACCCAGCACTCTCCTTCCAAAGCCTGCTTCATGGTTGAGCCAATGCCAACGGGAAGGAAACTTGGGGAACAGGAGGAAGGGGAGCCATGGAGGCCGCACAAGGGCACAAGCCCCAGCTTTGAGACTGCTCCCTCCACTCCCCCTTACTCATTGAGCAGCAGCTTTCAAGGCCTTGGCCAAAGGCCACAGGACACCGACCCCCCAATTGGGGGGAAGGAGGTGGGCATTTTGGCACAGGAGAGCCCTGGCCGGAGGCACCCTGGACTCCAGGCACTGGGGAAGGGACCGACGCGGTCCCTTAACTCCTCTTCCACAAGGAAGAGGAGCTGGGCTCCCCACTCCGATCCCAGTAGCACTTGGGAATTGAGGTAGAGGGCCCTGGGCCGGGGATGGGAGGCAGGCTTGGCCTGCCCCCCCACCCCCTCGCCCAATCCCAAACTCCTGACCTCAAGAGCAGGGAAGCAGCAGAGTGGTCCCGTGCCTCTCTGGGGCAATGGAAAGAGTGACCAAGGCAGCCAGCGGGCTCTGCGGGGGTGGCCAGGCTTCCCCCAGAACCCCCCTCCCCCACGGCCAGGCCAAGTGGAAATAACCTAGTAAGAGTGAGAAGGCAAAGAGAAAAGGGCTGATTACAGAACAACGGGGCTGGGCGGGTGGGCGGGGCCGAGGCCGCCTCCGGCCCCTTGCGCTCTCTCAGTCCCCAGGCTAGCTCCACACATCCAGGGAGTAGCGCCCCTTCGCCATCAGTTTCTTGATGAAGTCCACAGCCTGGGATTGGCTCATGCCCCCGAGCTCGGTCGCGATCTCACAGAACACGTTCTGCACATCCCGGGCCATGTTCCGGGCATCCCTGGAGGCCGGGAGGAAGGAAGCCAAGGGGGTTAGATGCGGAGGCCGCGCCCCGAGCCCCCCTCCCCCTGCAGAGCCCCCCAGTCCCGCCGCGCCGCACCCCCGCCCCGCTCCCACTCACCCGCACACGTAGATGTGCGCGCTGTCCTCCTGGATCAGTTTCCAGAGATGCTCTTTGTTCTGCTTCATCAGGTGCTGCACGTAAACCTGGTGGGGACGCGGCGGGTTGGGGGCCGGCTCAGCCTCGGGCTCGCGGCCCCGCCCCCCTCCTCGAAGCCCCGGCCCCTCCCTCCCGCGGTCTCACCTTCTGGGCCTGCTCCCGGGAGAAGGCCACGTGGAGCTGGGAGAGGACTCCGTCCTTGTGGAAGCGCGCCAGCTCCTCCCGATACAAGTAGTCCTCATCGGCCCGTCGGCAGCCGTAGTACAGCACGGTCTCCCCCACTTCCTTACCTGGGGGCACCAGAGAGGGCCTGAGCGCGGGCTCGGGCCCGGGGGGGAGGGGAAAGGGGAGGAGCCGAGGTCCGAGCCCGCCTTACCCTGCTCCTTCAGCCACGCTCGCTCCTGGATGAAGCCCATGAAGGGGGCGATGCCGGTGCCCGGGCCGATCATGATGACGGGCGTGGTGGGCTTGAAGGGCAGTCGGAACTGTGACTTGCGCACAAACATGGGCACGGTGGCCTTGTTCCCGTTCTCCTGGGCGGGCTCCTTGGCCCGGAGCCAGTTGGTGGCCACGCCCTTGTTGATTCGGTCCGCCTTGGTCTTATACTCCACCACCACGGCACAGATGTGAACCGAGTTGGGGTGAACCTGGAGGGCGGCAGCGAGGGGGGCGTCGGAGGAAGGGCGAGGCCCGCGGCCATTTCCTGGCCGGGCCCCCCGAGCTGGCCCGCGGCCGGGCCCTTGGCTAGGAATCTGGTACTTTGAGCAAACCGAGGCCGGCGCCCTTCCCTCCTGTATCACTTTCCCCCAGTCTGAAACTGAGGAGGCAGAGCAGGAATCACTGCCCCCCCTGCTCCCGCTTCCCGTAACTGCACCCGGGGACCCCCAGCTCCCCTCCCTCCCCGTCTCTAACCAGTTTTCACATCGATCCCCCCCAGGTCCGAACACAGAGCCAACCCTCAGAGCCCCCTTCGGCCTCTTCTGGGGCTCTCTGCCAGGGCATCCTCCACACCCAGGCCAGAAGCATCTTCCCCCACTCCAGGCCCACCCTCATATAGCCCCCTCCTCCTTTGGCCTTTAAAACCCTTCACCTCCCAGCCCGGGCTGAGCAGCCTCCAGGCCACCCCCCACTCCTGGGCCCACAGAGCCTTTCCTGACTGCCCCATCCCAGCAGCCACCCTCCCAAAGGGCCCCCGGGGGAGAATGGAGGGCCCGGGACCCTTCCCTGGCAGGTCCCTACATCTCCCTCATGCTCCAGGAGCTGGGGGAAGGTGCGCTGGCCCAGAAAACCTCTCATGATATGGCGAGGGCATCCCCTGGTTTGGGGGAGCCCCTGGAGACTCTTCCACCATTTTACTTTTAAGAAGCCAGGGGTGAAGGGCAGGGCAGCCATTGAGGGCTTCACTGGCCCAGATGCCAAGGGGCTTTACGGCTGCTGACTTAGGCCCAGCCCAAAAGGGTTATCTTGGGGGGGGGGCGCGCTGGACTCCCCCCATCCACCTCTCCCCTCCTCCTCTGCTGCCCTCGGGACCACCTGCCTCCTGACACTGATTGGCTTCCCAGGAGCTGGAGCACTGGGCCGGGCCGCTCCTGAAGGGGCAAGAAAATGAAGCAAGAGGTGGCTGGGAACGGGGCGAGGGCAGTGCTAAAATCCGAGGCGTCCGAGGTTCTCTGTGCATCCCCTCACCTGGCGAGGGAGCCACCACTAGTATTCCTGTCATTCCCATTGTACAGATTAGGAAACGAGGCGCTCTCTGCTGAGCAATATTGACTGTTAGGGGAGCGGACCTTCTGGGGAGCGCGGCTTCCTGCCCGGAGCTGCGGAGACCCCTCTTAAACCTACCTTGGAGGAGGAGGCGATGGAGTAGTAGCGGACCTGCAGGCGGGGCAGCAGCTCACACAGGTGGTCAATGGGGGGCCGGAGGGAGGGGTAGTCCTGAAGAATGGCCAGGATGTTCCTCCTGGCTTCCACGACCCAGCTCAGGTACAGCTCCTATGGAGGGAAGTGAGAGGAGGACCGAGGGTGAGGCTGCCGGCGGGGCCGAGGCGGCGGGGGGCCGAGCCGGGGCCGGGGGGAGGGCTCACCTTGCCCTCGCCCGATGAGGACGCCATCTTGCGGAGTTGCTCCTGTTCGGCGGGCTCCCCAGCGTACTGTGCCAGCTCGTAGAGGACGTTGGTTCGGGGGGGATTGGTGATGTCCAGGTAGTAGGTGAGCGCCGTGCGGTAAGTGGTGGGGCAGGGGAACGGATGCTTCTTGTTGGACTCCTCTGCAAGACAGACAGACAACTGACTGGGGGATGCACACCTGGGCCTGTGCCCTCTCCCAGATCGGCCTGATCCTGAACCAAGGCCCTTAAGAGCCCTGGGCACTGGGGAAAGATGGAGGCAGCTCCAGCGCGTGCGCACACAGCCATGCACTCACATTCACATACATACACCCATGTACTCACTTACATACACTCACACACACACTCACACTCACCACCAGGACCATACCCCAATGACCCGGCACCTGACTACCCCACAGCTCTGCTCCAAAGCCCCCTCTGGAATACAGTAACCCCAGTTTTCTCGGCCTCTGCTCCCCAAACTGGCCATTCCCTCTACTCTCCATCATCTCTCTCCTTACGCAGGGGAAAACTTGTGGGGAGCTGGGGGGATTCTCGGCATCCAAGGGAGCAGCCTTCATCTGCCCAGATTAGCGGCCCAACAGTTGAGCCAATAAGGAAAGCAGAAACTTGACATAATCACTTTCCATCTCGGGCCTCGGGTCTCTCTCTGATAAATTAGGAAGCTTCAGTCCCAGGGCTCCCAAGTCAGCAACAGTTTTAGGAACAGGCTGAAAAATCCCTATAAAACCCCCTGTGGGGGCCTGGCCCAGGCCGGTATGGGCTTCCCCAAAGCAGTTCTGTGCCATCTCACAGAAAGGGGGAGGCGTGAGCGGCGAGCCCGGGACGGGCAGACTCACCATCCAGGTTGTTCAGGGACATGACCACATCCAGGTCAGCCCCCAGGATCTCTCCGAGCTGGTTAACGAGCGACGCATCGTTGGCCGGGTACACAGCAACGTGGTCCCCGGACTCGTACCTGGAGATGGAAAGCAGAGTTACAGGTCCAGGCTCCGACCGGCTGGGACCCCCACGGTCACCTATGAATCCCCCATTCATGTTTTCAGGTGAGAAACTGAGGCCCAGCCGCGCAATGGGTGTGCAAGGTCCTCCGACTGGTGAGAACCCCCGATCCAGCCCGTTTCTGTGCGGGGCATTCGGCTGCCTGTGGAGGCGGCAGGAGGCCCCCCCGCCCCAGAAGGCCCAGGGGAGTCGGGGTCTCCTACCTGATTTTGGAGTTTGAGATGTCTAGCTCCAGATGCATGAGATGGCGTTCTCCGCCCTGGTTCAGCTTCCGATTTGTGGTCACGGTAGCCAGGAAAGGATTCTTGGCATCAAAAGGCCTGCGAGGAAGAACTCTGTTGGCATCCAGATGTCCCGAAGCACAAGGACACGGCAGGGAAGGGCCAATGATCCCTCCCGCCTCGTCCAGGACGGCCCCGCCCCCGACCAGAGCCAGAGCCGATTGAGAACGCCAGGAGGCCTCTCGGAATGGCCGATCAGTGCCAGGCCGGCTCCCCCCCTCCCTCCCAGGCAGGGCGCGCTGGACAAGCGCAGTGACAGCTCATGCTTACGTTGCCCCCTCAGTTTAAGGCATGTTTCTTACAACCACCTCAGTGGGAGGGGGAACAAATGAAGGTCCTCAGAGAAGAAGCTTTCTTAGTCATAGGCACCCGGGGGCGGCACCTGTCAGAATCCGAACCCAAGGCCCTGACCTTTTCCCTCTGCTTTGGGGAGAATGGGGAGAGGGTGGGCAGCCACAGGCCCTCAAAAAACAATTCCCTTGCTATGGGGCCAAGTCTCCCCTCTTGTGGAAGCAAAGTGGGGGAATGCACAGAGTGCCGGGCCGGACACTGGAAAATCGAGTTCAAATCCGACCTCAGACACTTAAGAGTTGTATGGCACAGGATCAAATCATTTGCCTTACTTTTCTCATCTGCAAAATGGGTGCTATTGTTATAGCACCTACCTGCCAGAATTGTTGTGAGGAGTCAGTGAGATCCTATTTCCCAGGCTTTAGCTTAGGGTCTCATGTATCCAAGACTGAATAAATTCCCCTCCTTCCTTCTCTCTCTCTGAATCCACTCCACTTCCTCTCTATGAAGCTCCGTTTGGAGGGGAGTCCCTATCCCCCAAAAGAGTGAACCTCCTACAAGTTTTCCTTCTAGCTTGGGGGGAAAATCTACTCCATAGAAAGGCTTTTTCAAAGCCCAAGTAAGAATAACCAAAACACTGGTGACTGAACTGCAATATCCCTTTCGTTATCAAACTGTGTGCTCTTCTGTCCCATTGGGTAATGACTAGGTGGAGGCAGCAGCAAAAGGGCTCAGTCAGCAGTCCCGCAGGAGGGGCTGGGCACCTGAGAGGTCAGGGGGCAGGCCTTGTAGTCACGGCTGTGGCCTGCGCTCTGAACCCAGCTGCCCTCCCTTTGTAGGCTCCAAAGTTCATCCCAGGCCAGCTGCCCCCGCAGAGGGGAGGGGAGCGTGACGTGCCAGCCGTGCCGGTAATTCGGCCCGGACGCGGAGTCCAAGAACCGGGAACATTTTTAGCAGATTAGTGCTTTGATTAGACTGTGATTAGGAATCCAACTCCCAGATCTTTGCCCCTGCTCTCATTTGCTGGACCTGGTCAAACTCTTTAGGGACAGAACTCCAGGTACACGGGGCTGCCCTGATCTCACACACAGAAACTGCAATCAGTGGGACCTTGAACCCCGGAAAGAAACAAACAAAGACCACGGGACACGTGACTTACTGTTGCACTGGGCCACAGGCCCATGGTCAGAAGCCCTGAACCAGACCCTTCACGTTGACCAGCGGATTCTTACTTAAGTCTTTCTCACTCTCCATCTGGCTGATGAGCATCCCTCCTCCCGGTCCCTACTGCCTCCCCGAGAAGGAGGAACGAACGTGACTCTGGGACAGAGTGGGCTTGGGGTTCTTTCACAGAAAGACCCGCGGGTACAGATGTGATCATTTCCAAAGGCAGGAGCCGAAAGGGTTTCAATGTAAATACAGGTTATCTTGGCTCGACCACTCGGGCTGCCTTAGTCTGGCGGCTTCTGGGATGTGTTCGTACACGAGCACACACGAGCGCCCACACAGGCGCGCACGTCCGGCCCCAGCTCTGCCCAACCCAGGCCGGGCAGACCTTTAGGGGCAGCCCCGTCCCCCCGCTCCCAGGCCGCCGCCACCCTGCCCCCGACTTACGGCTTCTGGTTCTCATAGCTCTTCAGGCGGCCCATTTCCCCGGTGTACACTTTGTTCATGTTTTCATCGGTGTGAACCACCAGCTCGTACTGACGAATGCTGAAAGGCAGGATTGCAGAGTCGGTGAGCTGGGGCTCGCGACCCTGCACGAGCCCGGCAGAGCCGGTGTTCAGGTGAGAGAAGCCGGGGGCTGGGCGGGCCCGCCGAGGCTTTGGGGTCTACTCGAGAAGAAAGCACATGTGATGCTAAAGAGGACTTCCCACGGGCAAAAACCAAATGCGAGGAGAGGCTGAGGGCCGAGGACTTGCGGACTAAGGCGGCTTCCTTTAAAAATAAGACTAGGCTTGATGTGAAAGAAAAGGGGAAAAAAGTGTGACATTCAAGATATGGGGGCCGTTACCCCACATATTTAAGGCCAAGGCCAGCTCCCCAGTAGGTAAGTGGTCAATGGGCACGAACCGTTCTCAGAACAACTGCAGGCGATGGAGAATGATACAGAGACGATACAAAAACCCGCTCTGAAGCACAAGCAGCCCCGCCCCAAAGTTCGGCTCCCACAGGACAGTCTCCGCAGTAGTGTCTGAGGAGCTGCAGAAAGCTGGGCCCGCTGTGACCTCCTGCTCCTCACTCTCAAAAGCAGGGTCAGCACTAACTGTGGGGAAGAGAGGACCGGAGCCCCGAGGGCACCGGCCCCCTGAGCCGCCTTTCCCCTTGTTACCAGGCAGGCTCCCTTGGAAGGGGCCGGGGGAGGGAGAAGGCAGGAGAAGAACCGTGTGATGGAAGACAGGAGGGAGGCAAGGGGCTCGCAGGGTCTGGAGCCAGGAGAGCTTGGAGCTTTATCTGGGGAAAGCCCACACCAAGTGGCGTGGCCCAGATCTCCGGCGATCAACGGCAAGGCCGACATTGGAACCGAGATCTTCCCAACTGAGGGCTGCTGCCGGGGGGTGTGTGAGAGAGAGAAGGGCAGCAGACGAAGTCTGGAAACGGCCTCCAAACCCGAGGCTATTCTACAGGAGGAGCTGGCGGGAGCAGCGCTGCCTGGGGGAGGAGCCCCGCCAGGATCAGACATTCCCCCTTCACTGCCTGGCCCTCCCAGGGAAAGGGCAGGGGCAGCAGCCCGGAGGGCCTCCTCCCCCGTCCCAGGCTCTCTGCTCAGGGGCTCTCCAAAACTTCCATGTGCGAGTAATTGCTTCAGAGGGTCATTCGAGGCCAGGCCTTAGTCACGGCCTACTTAGATTTCAACACAGTCTCTCACTCTACCTGGATTTCAAAACAGTTTTGTCCTCATGGACCTCAAGAGAGCCCGGCTGCCTGCAAGGGGGAGATAGACGGGGAACTGCCGGTCCGGGGACTGACGGATTCAGCTAACATGGTGGGGGGCCCTGGGCCAGCCATATTGTCACTAATGATGAAATGCGCATTCACAGCTCAGGAGACACAACCACACGACGTTTAAAAAACCCCCAGAACCTGCAGAAGCTAGGAAGAGTGGCCCCAAACTAAAGAGGTTTAACAGGGTCAGCCCGGACATCCTGTACACAGAGCTGAAAAAAAAATCCGGGCAGCTGGGTGGCACAGTGGATAGAGCGCCGGCCATAAAGTCAGGGGGACCTGAGTGCAAATCTAGCCTCTGACACTTAACACTTCCTGGCTGTGTGACCCTGGGCCAGTTGCTTAACCCCAACTGCCTCGGCCAAAAAAAAAAAAAAATTTCACAGCATAAACAAAGGTTGGAGGCAAAACTCTGGCTTTCCTGTATGTGGTTCATGTCAAAACAAGGTCAAAGGCCATTACGCCCTCTTGGGTCTTATGACGGCATCCTTACTCAATGTGAGGAGGACCAGGGTTCAGCGGGACCGTGGGATTATGGGATCAGGCGATGGTGGGATCATGAGACTGTGGGATCAGGCTGTGGTGGGATCCATCATAGGCTCATGGGACCCTCTTGTCTAGAAGCTGACAGGGCTCTGTACTCTGCACTGGCCAGAGCCCTTCTGGAGTGCGGTATTTGGTTCTGGGAGCTCCATCTGGAGAACTAACGCCAGAACGTCCCAGCAGAGGGCGATCAGAAAGGGGGGAGCCCAGTGTCAGCGAGGGGCAGCGAAGCACCGGGACGTGGCAGAGGCAGGCAGGACCGCTTGGCAATGGGAGGGCAGATTCTCCTGCCCTGGAGAAGCAGGGACTGGGCTAGATTCCATGAAGCCCTTTCATTCTAGGGTTTCCCAGGAGCGATCTGCTCCTGCCCCGGGGATGACCTGCTCAAGGACAAGTGGCCCGAGAAAAGGATCTGGTTTTCTTTAAGGGCTTTGAACTGTTCAGGCTGGGGATAGTTTGAGAATATAGGCCATTGTAAATAAAAAGCTATAATAATAAAAACAATTTAAAAAAAGATTACAGACCAGTGTGGGAGGGAACAAAAACGTGTCTCCCCAGGCACTCTCAGGCCTTCTCTAGGTCCCAGTCTCATCCCATCAGAGTCTTTCCTGCCAGATAGCGGACTGAGCAGAACCACGGAGCCCAGAGAATCCCAAAGCAGAGCCAGGCAGTCTCGGTGCTGACCAATGGCCCCTGCAGCCGGGGCCTGGCACTGTGCCACAAAAGATGAAAGGAGAACCCACTTCCCAGGGGCTGCCCTGGGCTACCTTGCTGTCCCAATTGTCCCGGCCCCTCTTGCCGTCCCATCCTGCCGTCCCATCCTGTGGCTACTCCCCAGGCCCTGCCATCTTGTGCCCACACCTACCTGGACTCCTCACCAGTAGCTTCCACTCCAAAATGTTCACAAACGGCCGGCCAGAACTGCTCTCTCCAGGTGATAAAGTCTTCCTCCAAGCTGTGGAAAAGCCAAAGAATAAGCCATAGAGAAGAGAAAAAGGTCACTGCCAAGGAAAGAGAGGAGAAAGACAAGGGAGGGAGGAGGGAAGTGGGAAGGAATGGAGAGAAAAGGAAGAAAGGAGAGAGTATGAGAGGAAGGGGGAGGGAGGGGGCGAGAGAAGGAGAGGGGCCTGGGGGCTGCCAGGCTCTGTTCCACAAAGACACCAAACTAAGGACAGCAGGTCAGAGGGCTGTAGGAAGCCACATTTACTTTCGTTTTTTTAACAGAACAACAAAATAATCCGAGGCAGTGACACCAAAAACCAAAGGAGACAAAAACATGGAGGGCTTTCGTCTCGGCGGCCCAAAGAGCGCTGCCCAGGGTGGGGGTTACTTCTCAGTTCTCGGTCTGCTCAGATAAAAGAGGCGGCCGGTGGCTGTGGTCAGGCCTCCACTGAACTCTCCCGTTAGACTCTCTGGCTCTCGGGAGGCCAAGGAGAAGGGAGAGGGAGAAGGGGAAGCCCTTAGGAGGAGGAGACCACCCTGAAGCAGACAAGAGACCCTGAAGTATGAGGCCAGCAGCGGAGCTAGCGGCCCACCCTCACTCGGCCAGGCCCAGACCAGAGGCCTTCCCGGGGCTCACTCACTTCCCATCATCGTCTCCCAGGCCGAGTTCAAATATCCGCTGAGCCCCCAGCTGCTCCAGTCTGTTGTCCACATATTTCCCCATCGCGTTGAAGTGTTCATAGGTCTTGTTCCCAAGACCGAACACCTGCAGAAAGAAAAGGAGCAATAATACTTCATCCTGCCGCCATCTTGGTTTTGTGGGAAAAGATGGATGGGGGCTAAGGATGGACTTCAACTAGTAGAGCTCAGGCCCTTTCCAATCTGAACCTCCATGATTAGCTTCTTGGCTATTACCTAATATATCTGAACTGATAAGACCAGGCCATCAGGTCAGTGTGAAACTTAGTGAGGAGGAAATGAATCACCATGGAGATCACTTTTGGTCCTACCCAACTTGACTAGCAATTCAGAGTTGAAGGCAGGACCGTGACACACCCTTTGCTTCCCAGGAGCCCCTGGATCAGAACAGAGAAAAGGAGGCTCCCATTCTGTTTGCCCTCCAACTGTTTCCACAGTAACTGAAGAGTAGGCTTCCTTCGGCTTGAAGCCCAGCCCCCTAGCAGTGCTCCTCCTCCTGCAGGTCTCATGACCCAGGGAACCCCTCTTCTCTCAGGACCTCAGAATCTGTGAGCCGATAGGATTCCCGGGTCCTCCCTCCCCAAGACACCAACACTAGGGGTCTGTACCAGCTGGAGTGAAACCTTGCACAACTTTGACTTGCTCCCCCCATGACCTGAGAGGCTTCTTTTTGCCTTCAATTCAAAATGGACCATGTTCTAAAATACAATCCAAGGGAGCTGCAGGAGAGGCTGCTCCAGGTGCCTGCTGAAGCTCCCCAAGATCAAGAGCCTGCTGTAAACCAACTTCTCATTGGCCTTTTCTTCCTCCCCCTCCCCCCGGCCTCTAGGATGTCCCTCTCACCTATGGTAGGTGACCCCCCCCAGGAGGAAGCAGAGAAGGTACCACTCAGCTCCCTTCCAGGCGCTGGCCTAGCTACAGACTCTGGGAAAGCCCTTTCTGCCAAC
Source organism: Antechinus flavipes (assembly GCF_016432865.1). Taxonomy (NCBI): domain Eukaryota; kingdom Metazoa; phylum Chordata; class Mammalia; order Dasyuromorphia; family Dasyuridae; genus Antechinus; species Antechinus flavipes. The sequence goes on from NC_067401.1 coordinate 16,491,767, forward strand.
ACCAAGGACAAGGGAATGAGGAGCAATTACCTTCCAAACAATGAAGGACTCTGGCATCCCAGACCAGCTGTGGTGGAACAACAAGGCCCAGTAACCTACGCCTGGCACACAGAGCCAAGGGCCCTCAGAGCCAGCCCAAAAGCCCTTGGGGAATCATGGGAATGAAGGGATGGACAACTCACCGCAAATTTGACTCCAGAGAGATCCACATCTGTCTCTTGCAGCCAGTCATAGAAGTCCTGAGCATTGTCTGTGGGGTCTCCCTCGCCATAGGTGGCCATGCAGAACACGGCCAGGGAGTTCTCTATTTCTGGAAGACTGCTCAAATCCGCCTAAAAAAGGAAGAAGAGTCAGGGCCAGGAGGAAAGCACAGCTCTCGCCCGGTCCACCCCCCTGTCGACTGAGAGATGAAAGAGACATGTAGTGCGAACCGCAACGTCTACATCCAAATGAGTGACGCCCCTCAAAGCAGTCTCCTCAGAAGGCCAGACCCTCACTCGGACGACGCTGAGCCCTCTCCCGGAACTCCTCCCCCAGCCAGTTTTTTCATTCACACAAGAAAGCCCATTTTGAATGCAGGTTATCAGCACAGTGAGCTCAGCAGACCTGGTTCCTCCTAATGTCTGGCTCAAAATCCAAAAGACTGACTTTCAACCTGGTCAGCGCTGAGAATACCCAAGCGAGGTTCTGAGAGCAGGGATTCTGAACAAGGTCTGGGAATATGCTGTCCAGAGACAAGCGGGTCTGACTCAAAATGGAGGGAGAAAACTGCAGGTACAATGATCCAATGGGCCCCTGAGGAGAGCGATGGATGCGTGAGACCCAGGGGAGAGGGGCCTAGAAATGCAGAGGAAACTATGATGAAAGAGGCAGAAATGACACTTGTGACTTCGTAGGTTAGCAGAAGAATGATATATATGTGTATGTATATGTATGTATATACTGGCACTAAATCCAGTGATGTGGGGAGCCTAAGGGAAAGAGGCTGATAGGCTCCTGCGGGCGTGGATCCCCGAGCCTGGATGGGGGCCTGGAAAACTTCTGGGAAAAGGAACTAAAGCCTGCAGATCAGAGACAGGCCCTCTGCTATGGAAATCTATAAAGGGCAAGGAGCAAGCACAGCAGAAAACATGAGGAGGTCGCAGGAAAGAGGAAAAGCTCCTGTTTTCAGCAGAAACTGGTCAGCCCAGAGGAAGCTCTGGAGCTCAAGAGGCTAGAGGCAGGTGGCTGGTGTGACAGCGATGACAACCACCTAGAAGCTACAGCCATGACTCAGAGCACTTTCAGGGACATAAGATGCTTTTCTTGCTCTTTACTAAAAGCAAAGCACCTGATAAACTTTCTGACTTGCCTTGCTCAGAGGACAGCCAGAGTCATGAACACCCATCCTGGGAAGTCATTGGCTCCCTCAGAGCCCCAGCTCCCTATAAGCAGAAATTCTGAGAGGGTGCCAAGCTGCACTGGTGAAGGGAACTTCTTTCCCTGGGAGTTCTCTTACCCTCATAGGCCCTCTACCTGGCTAAGGGACTTTGCTCTTTCAGAAGGCTGAGGAAGCCAAAGGAACCCCACCCAGACTGTGGTGCCCTTCTCTTTAGAGCTCATGACACTTAAAGGAGAACACACCGGGCACAGTCTCAGTAGAAGCCTAGACTTAGGAAAATTAATTTAATAGTTTTCAGAAAAATTGTTCAACAAATAGAACAAAATTTTTTTATGAGAACTGCACAACTTAAACCTCATTCAGACTGTTTGTTGTCTTGGAGAGGGGGAGAAGAGGGAGAAAAATTTGGAACACAAGGCTTTGCAAAGGTGAATGTTGAAAATTATCTTTGCATATGCATTTGGAAAAATAAAATACTATTAAAACAACAACAACAAGATCCCATGATCTGAAATTAAAAAAAACAAAAAACAAAGCTTCTCAAGAGCCTTGGGAAAGGAGGGGAGGAGGGGGAAGGAGTAGGGATAGCTAGGTGAGGATAGCTGGTCCTCTATCAGCCCTGAAGTCAGGAGGACCTGAGTTCAAATCTGGCCTCACACATTTAACATTTCCTAGCTGTGTGACCCTGGGCAAGTCACTTAACTCCAAATGCCCCAGCAAAAATAAAAAATAAATAAATAGCCAGATAGATCAATTGATAGATAAATAAAAATAAAGAAGAAAGTGGAAGGTGCCCAAAAAATTTGATGTGGCTACAAGGAGAGCACTTTCAGAAACACGGTTTTGATCTGATTTGACTTTTTTTTTTAATTATTCTTTTTAGTTCCACCTCCTCCACCCATCGAGAAGACAAAAAAATGCAATCTTCATACATATGAAGTCATGTAGAACATTTCCATGTTAGCCATGTTGCCCCCCAAAAAAAAGTGTGGGGGAGGGGCAAGAAAAAGAAATAAAAACCATCTGCTTCCATTTGCACTCAGAATCCACCCATTCTCTGGAGGGGGACAGCATTTTTCACAAGGAGTTCTTTGCAATTATTGTGGCTCGTTGTTTAATCAGCGGCTAAAACTTAAGTTTCACGGTTGATCCTGTTACAATATCGCTGTTACTATTAAACTAGTCTCTTGGTTCTGCTCAATTTACTCTTCCTCATATAGGTCTTCCCGGATTTTTCTGAAACCATCCCCCTTTGCCATTTCTTATAGCACAATAGGATTCCATCACAAACATTTGCTACAACTTGTTCAGCGATTCGCCAACGAATGGAGAAGCGTCCCTTCAGTTGCCAATTCTTTGCCACTAGAAAAAATAAATGTCTGGGTACATAGGGGTCAGCTAGGTGGCTCAGCAGATAGAGCACTGGGCCTGAAGTCACAAAGGTTCACACTTTAAGTCCAGCCTCAGACACTTAATAATCATGTGAGCCTCAGTAAGTCACTTAACTCCTGATCGCCTTAATCCACTCAAGAAGGAAATGGCAAACCTAATCCACTCAAAAAGGAAATGGCAAACCACTCCAGTATCTTTGCCAAGAAAACTCCATGAACAGATCATGAAGAGTTGGATGTGGTTGAACACCCATGACTTCTTCTTCTTCTTCTTTTTTTTTTTTTGGTTCTGAATGCAATAGTTTATTAATTTTTTTTTAATTATAGCTTTTTATTTACAAGTTATATGCATGGGTAATTTTACAGCATCGACAATTGCCAAACCACAATTTTGTACCAATTTTTTCCCTTCTTCCCCCCTTCCCCTCCCTGAGATGGCAGATTGACCAATACATGTTAAATACAACATGACTTCTTTACCTTTTTCTTTGAAGTCTTGGGGAAACCCAGATTTTAAAGAAGACACATATGAAAGATAACGGGATTTTTTGTTTTTGAAGAGTGCCGTGGTTCTCTTAAGAATAGATAAGAATATTCTAGAGAGTATTATGAACTGAGGTTAGCAAAAAAGGACTAGGAACAAAAATGGGCTTTTGTGAGCATTTAGAAAGCAGAGCAGTGATCACTGTGGTTCCCATAAGAACAAGTCATATTAGATCTACCTCATTTCCGTTTCTGAAAGGATTACTAGAATATAAATCAAAAAAATTCCACAGATCCTACTTGGTTTGATTTCAGAAAAATCTAACAAAGTTGTTTATGTTATGGACAGGATCAAAAGGCAGGCAGTGAACAGTTACACAGACTTTGAACCAATTAAACAATGATATCCAAAAAATGGTCAGTAACCACACCTCCCCAGGAGAAAAATAAAGAGCAGAAAGGAGAGTATGTGGAAACATAAAAGGCATAAGTTAATGAAATTTATGGATAATATAAAACTGGTATTATAAAATGAAACACTGGCCGACAGAATAAGGATTTTAAAAGCTCTCAACAGGCTACAATTATGAGCCAAACCTAATAATTTTAAATTGAATAGGGATAAGGTCATCTTACTCCATTGCCAAGAGCTGTGGGAAAATGAAAATATATTCTCAGAGAAAGAAGACAGGAGCAGTCCTCCTTTGGTAAGGAAAAAATATTGCTGATGTCTAGTATATACTGGAACTGATATTAAAAAGGACATTTCCTTCCTTCTTCCCTTCCTCTTTCCCTTTCTTTCTTCCCCACTTGATCTTTTCTTCCTTCCTCCCTTCCTACCTCCTTCCCTTCCTTCCTCACTTCCATCTTTTCTTCCTTCCTCCCTTCCATTCTTTCTTCCTTTCTATCTCCCTCACTTCCTTCCTCTCTTCTTTACTTCTTTCCTCTCATCTTTCCTTTCTTCCTCCCTTACTTTTGGTATTTATTCAGCACCTACTGTGTGCCTAGCCCTAAGCTGGCAATAAAAATGGCTTAAGAGAGCCTCTACCTTCGAGGAATTGAGCAGCAGTAAGGAAACCACTCTGCTAGGACAATGTATTGGTGCTTGGTAGTCACGGCAGCTAAAGCCACAAGAGTGGGCTAGGCCAGGAGCACAAAGCTAAGGAAGTTAGATCTGCCTCTGGGAGCCGGTGGGAGCCTCTTCAGGTTTCTGGCCAAGGGAAGTCATATGATCAGGAATGTGTCTGGAAGTTTCATTTGACAGCGAGAGTCTTAGACTCATAATATTCAGAAATCTGAAGAAGTTATGGCAAATGAATGTGACATAATTCTATTATGCCATAAGAAGTGATGAAAGGGGGGTTTCAGTGAAAATTGGCAAGACCTGTGTGCATTGAGCAGAAGCAAGAAAACAATTTATAAATAACAGTAAATTCAAGACAAAAGCTTTGAAAGATTTCCAAACTAGAATTTGAATACAGATGAAAACAAACTTAAAAAAAATATTTTTTTTTTTGGGGGGTCTGTGTTTTCTTTCACAATATGACTAACATGGAAATACATTTTACCTGACTGCACATGAATAACCAATATCAAATTATTTGTCTTCTCATTGAGCTGGAAGGGAAAGGAAGGGGATATTGGGAATTTTTTAATTTTTAAAAATTTTTTATAAGAATGTTAAAATTTCTACATGTAGTTGAAAAAAAAAAAGATAAAAAAAAAGAACAATTTCAGAACTCCGATCAATCCTAATCACTATTCCAAAATTGATTTTGAAGAATGCTTCCAACTTCTAGGCAGAAAGGATATGGACTCCAGGTACAGAATAACAAATACATTTGGGGCATGGCCAATGGGGTGATGTTGGGGAGTCATGCATATTTGTTAAAGAGCTTCCCTTCCCCCACAATGGGGGCCCAGGCTGTTACCCCCTCCCTCCTCCATCCCCACTCTCCCAAAAAAGAGAAAACAGAAGGAATCACAATTGTAAAGTAGACAGTTTTGAAATTTACAGATTGAATTGATCATACACTAAAGAAAAATAAACTACAAAAAGAGACTCAGATTTCTTTACAATCTTCTGCTCTCCATATGTGGAAAACAGAATAAAAGCTGCCTGGCAGACCTCCTCCTATAGGCAGCTTCCCCATCCAGAGACTGCAGGACTGAGGGCAAAGAGCATGCGTGGGATTTGGAGGGGAGAGACCAGGGCTCAGACTCAGCTGTGACTCTCACAGGCCAAGGACGGGTTTGGGGCCTTCCAGCTCTCTGTCCTCTACCTCCTCCTGTACAAACTTAGGCTTGTCTCAGCCCTCCTCCCCCAACCTTACTGGGAACCTTCACGGAGACCACGCAGACCAGAGTTGATGGCTCTCCTTGGTTTCCTCCATTGTAGCCACTGGGCAAAATGCTACTCTGCTCAATTCCTGGGCCCTTTCAGCACGGAGAGTGCCAAAGCCCAGGCACCAAGGAGTGACAAGGATGCTTCCTTGGCCTTCCAGTGCAACTCTGGTCCTTTGAGCACTAAGGGGATTTGTCCTTAATGTTCTCATGAATGAGAAAGGTTGTATGCTAAAAAGGAAAAAAAAAAAAAAAAACCCACCCTTCTGTTTCTTAGTCTCACCCTCTGGAGCTCACTAAGGCCCACGGCTGTTCTCCCGAGACCTTAGCATGCAAGGCCCCCCTGTTCGTTTTCCAAAGAATCCGGTCATGGGTTAAAGACGCCCTTGAAGGCGAGGCTGTCGCTCAGCTTACCAAGTCATACTCCTCGGGGTCCGCAGCCATGCCCCGCATTCCGTAACGGTGGGCGTCTTTGGAGAGGCGGTTAGCAAATTCTTCAGCTGTGCCCGTCTGGGAGCCATAAAACACAACGATGTTCCTACCCTTTGGGAAGGCACACGAACACGTATTAGACAGAAAGCCAAGGGGACAATCCCTGACCATTAACTGGGGATTAAGCAAAGAATAATGGAGGACAGTTCAGACATTGAGGAACATCCTCTTTCCCTTCTTTCCTCGTGTTCTCCCCCAAATCACCAATGAAATGAAGTTCTCTTGTGTGAGAGAATTAAGCCACACAAAAGTAGTCAAGTATGGGAGCAAAGAACCTATCAAAAAGTCTCCAACAACAACAAAATCTCCCACCTAAATGAGTTTAACAATTATGTGGAGACTCAGACAAGAGGAAGTCGGCTAAATAAAATGGAGAAGGCCAAAAGACACAACACGAGCTCCAAACTGAGAATGAGAGCCACTGGGAAGCAAAATGTCAGCAAGCCTGTGTTTCAGGCTTCATTCTTCTGCTCCCTTCCCTCCCTATCTGCTGAAGACAGCCCCTAACAGAGACCACACTCAACCTTCCTCGAGCTTTCTCCTAGAATAGCAAATACCCAAGAAGGTCTAAATTAAAAATCGAGAAACAAAAGAAAGAAATCTTACCGTTTTCTTCATCTTCTCCACAAAGCTACTTTCTTTGACAGTTGAAGCTCTGAAAAAAGACAAATTTTAACAATAAGTATAGTATGAATTACCAAATACTCAGTTCATCCTTGTATTTGCTGTCCTTTCCTACTGGTTAGCATTGAGAGAGATAGAGTATTCAATCAGTTAATCGCTGAACATTTATTAAGCACTTACTATGTGCCAGCCATTGTGGACTAGAGATACAAAGGCAAGAGACAATGTCTGCCCTCAAGGAGTCCACAATCTAATGGGACTCTCAGAGTATCCAGAAGGAAGAACATGCTAGTCCATTGCCCATTTCTCTGACCGAACTACATCTGGACCTCCATGTTCACAACTGAACGTCACATTTAATGAAGGAGATCGACAACCTGGCCCCCATTCAGGCTGGTGGCCAGGATGGTGGGAAGACCAAGCCATTCAAGGATCAATTTAAGGAATCAGATTGAAGAAGAGGTGATTCAACCAGGGCATCAGGGCTATCGTGTGGAAGAAGATAGAAGAGGCTGGTTCTGCTTGGTTCCAGTGAGTAGATTGAAGGGCAAATTGTTGAAGTAGCACGTAGAGTCAATGTAAAGAAGAGCTTCCTCACTCCCAAAGGGAGCTAACAAAAGATGTCCAAGAGTAAAGTAGGTGCCTTTATTCTTACTAGAGAGGGGAGTCATCAGACATCCAAGGCTGGGTCCAGCCACCCATCCTGTTTCAGCCTGTTTTTCCTATAATTCAATTCAATGACAAAGATCTGAGAGAAAGATGGGTTTAGTCCCTTTAAGATTCCATGAAAAGCCCAAAAACCAAAAGTGATGCAAAAGCCCAAGTAAAACCCAACACTTTTAGGAAGAGGGAAAAGAAGGCAAGGTACAAACTCCTGTTCATAACCATGACTCAAGGGCATCAGGAAGATATTAAATTATGTTCACTAGATCCTACTGAAAAAAAAAAGGTAAATATGAAGTTTAATGAACACAAGAGTTACTTTTTTCATAGTACCACAGAATCGAAGAATCTGAATGGGCCTGGTTCTCTAACCCAATCTCCCACCCAAAGCTAGAGTTGTCTATCATATTATACATAGTTTTCTAGCTTAACCCTTCCCAAAGATCAAGGGCTCATTATCTCACAAAGCAACCCAACCCAGTTCCATTTTTCTCAAGCTTTCCCGTAAAAAAGATATTTCTTCTGCTGATCCCTAGAACTTCCCCAACCTGGTCCTACTTTTGCTTCCTGAGGCCATTCAGAAAATGATGAGCACTTCTGTAACATGACAGATGCTCTAAGAGAGAAGTCACATCTTCACCTAATTTCTCTTTTCTTCAGGTGTAAGTTCCTCTGATTCCCTTGCTGCCCAAGTCTTTCCATCATTCCCTTAATGAGACAAACTTTCAAGGCACCACCCCACCATCCTACTCTCAACACATTCCAAATTACACTCCATTTTGAAAAGTGGGGACAGAAGGTATTCCTCCTAACTCATCTGACCAGTTCACTAATAAACTAACAGAAGTGCTCTTCTTTCTGGATTTGTGAACTGCACACAGTTTACTTGAGTCCAATAGGCTCAGTTGGAGGCTCAGTCTTCAGAGTCTTTTTTTCATGAACTAATGTTTAAAGAGTATATATATTTGTAAAGCACTTAGTACAGAGCATAAGTGCTTTGTAATTGTAATTATTGTTGTTGTTAGTTTTAATCCTCCTCTTCTTATAGAAGGTTCATTTGGCATAATTTGTTCTTGGGGAAGCCACTGATATCTTGCGATCATCACTTTGTGAGTATTCACGTGGAATACCTCATCCTCAGACACCAACGCTGCAAAGTCCTACGCTGGTCCACTCACAAAGTGATTCTTTGCTGGGTCATCATAATTTCCAAATTAAAAGGGTCCAAATTAAGAAGGTTAAAATGTTGATTTCCTATAATTAAGAGAGCAGGGAAGAGATGATGCAGTAGAGACATTTGAAGGCAGTGAAGGTCAACCTTCCAACCTCTATAATCTTCAGTCCTCTGAAGCCAACAGTCCTTAAACTTTGGGATCTAGGTTTCATTAATGGGAAGGTGAATAAGAAGCTAAGACTACAGATTTGGTCTTTGAAAGGGACAGTTAAGCTCCTCTCTGTTTCCAGTCACAGAAACCTTAACCCTGACCAAAAGAAGTGTGTTTCATAAGGCAAATCGGGGGCAAAATGGCAGCCAGCTCAGCCCAAATCCATTTTCAAAGCTAGAGGGGAAAACAAAACACTACTGGTGTGCTCTGAGTCAATCGGCAGCATCATTTTCATAAACAAAGGCCTGAATGTTAATTAGTGACCTAAAATAAATTAGTTTCTCCGCTTAAAGAGAAAGAATAAAAACTAGTTATTCCTTAAACTCTCCAATTTCACATTCTCCACTGGAGCTCCCAGGGAAGGAAGTCAGAAAGAGAAAGACAAAAGTTTCCAAACTGACGGGTCCTAATCTCACATTTTTCAAATACATCTTATAAACATGAAAAAAGTAGGATACAGTCCCCAAGAGAACATGGATGCCAGTCTAGAAACTCTGACTTCATTCATAAGGGGATAATTATAGGTACACAATTAGAATCCAAGTCTCCAAAGTGAAATGCCTACATTTTTTTCAATAAGATTAGCAGCTATCAATGCTATTTTAAGGTTTTTAGATTTAAGTAACTTTACAAAAACCCCAGAGAGGAAAAGAGATGACATTACCCAGTGAGGAAACACTTACTCACTAAACTTTGCTCAACTGGATCGTATCCAGGGCATCACATGCTGCAGATCTGTGGAAGCATGATGCAAGGTCCCAGTGGCTACTTTTCTCTCATCACTGGAGATGGCAGGGGGAATTGGGACCGCTCTCCATTTTTTCCTATATGCTCATTTCTGTACTAGCTTGGGATCTTGCCAATGTCATCACAAACTGACATCCTTTCTGATGCCACCATTTCTGTGAAAGGTACAATTTCCCTGGATATCCAGGCTTGAAAGCTTGAAGGCCAGCTTTGATTTTCCCTTTTCCTCACCTCTTTATAACCATCTGGTCAGACTCCAAAAACCTGTGAATTTTTCCTTCAAAATATCCTATTTCCAGTCACCTCTTTCTTTCAATTCCCATGACTACAACCTTGGTTTATGCAGTCGGCTTCCATTCTGAATGGCTGAAATGACCTTAGGCATTTCTCCATTAGGCATTTTCTTATTTCTCCCCTTCATGGCACCAGACAATGGTGGCCTTAGTCATCTGCCAGCAGTGTCTGGATCTCAATGATTTTAAATTTAATTCAATAACGAATGAAAATGGCCCCTGTCCTCAGGCAGTTTATACACACATACACATACACACACACACACACATATGGAAGAAAAAGGAATTGCATTGATTTATGTGTATGGAAACTGCCTTTTTATCACAGCATGATTATATTAAAAGGGTCCTTTCAAATTCAAGTCAACAAGCACTTTTTAAGTACCTCCTATGTAGTAGGCACAAGAAGACAGAGCATAAGGCGTGACTAGGATCAACTGGACATTAAGCTGATGACGTCTGAAGCTGAAGAAAATGAAGCTGAGAGAGGTTCCGGGCCACACTTGGGCCAGGGTTAAGAGAGGCACCGAATGGCCACCGAGTCTTCCCTACCCTCCCCCCCCTCCCCCATTCACCTTTAACCTCCACTCAGGGCAAGACTATGGAAGTTGTACTGCTACCAAGCACCTTTTCTACCTTGATACGTTCCCAGCCCCTGGGTCTTCCAGTTCCTCAGCTCTTCTCCAGCCTCAGGTTTTATGTATTGAGGGAGGATATGAAATGGTAGCTCTTGTGATTATTACTCACCAAAGACTTCCTGGTAACCTAACCCAACACAAAATCAGTGCTCTACCTGCCATCAAGGGCAGAATTCTCCGGCATTAGAAACAGATGTACTTATAAAGAATAATATGAAAAAGGGACCCTTGAAAATTCCCCGAGTATTACATGAGACAGTCCCCTGTCTTGCTCATCCCTCATCCCAACTTTAAACAAGTAGCTCATCTTACAGTAGTCAAGGTGAAGCAAGTTCCCTGCACTCCAATAGGCCTAATTTCTGGGTTTACCCCCATCGAGCACAGGTGACATCCCGCACAGCAAAGGCCTGTCCACTTAAAACAACTTCAAGGAAAGAGAACAAAGTACTTTAAGCAAAAGATTCCTTCAGGGAGGGAATCCTAGTAAATGGAGCTTATAAATGTGACTCATCATTCCTATAAAAACACACAGGGAGAATCCTGGCAAGCAGTTCCCCCGAGTTCTTCTACCCCACAGAGCTCCGAGCAGCCCCAGGTCCATCTTTAGGGCTGAGCTCAGAAGGGTCTGCTCTACACACTTCAGCTCCAAGGATGAGCACATCATTCTTTTGGGGTCCGAGATAGCCTTATTGTGGTGACTGCCCTCCCGAGCAGAAAAGAGCCTGGCCATTCTTCTTCATCTAGTGGGATTCTTGTCTATACTCTCTCAAAGACTTTCCGTAGGCTATCTCATAAAATTAATCTGAATATCTCAGACGTGTATAATGATGATGATATTGTTGGTTCTTGTCTTTGTTGTAATTATAAGAACCCGTGATTCCACACCCCTGCTGGTGAGCAGCTTCCCCACCAATGAAGATAGACACTTTGTCTGTGACACGGTCTTAGAGAAAGTGGCTCAAGAGCACTGAGCAGTTCAGTGATTGCCCAAGATCACCCAGAGAGGAGATATCTAGGATCCAGGTCTCCTGAGCTCAAGACCAGCTCATAGTCACGATAGACAGCACGTTGTCTCTCATTGTTAGATCCAGAAGAATATGCAGAAAAAAAAAGTTCAGAAGGAACAGAGGAATAAGACAATTCCCTGTTCCCATCTTGTTAAAAATTTTATATTTCTTTGGGATGTCAATAAGTTTACAGTTTCCTGCCCAATCCCTTTTTATTCTTGTTTGTCTACATGAACGTTCTCATTGGTACTTACACCACGTTTAGAATAAGACAAAAATGCAGGTCCTCTGGGTGTTACAACTCACATCCAGCCAATCCTGGTGCTTGGACTCAAAAGGGTTTTCTCTGAAATTGTACCAACCAGTCATGTCCAACTACCTAAACACCTCCTTCACTCATTTACATATATTTATATCAGAGATCCCTCCAGAGAATAGTTTTCTTAGTTTTATTTTGATAACCATGTGGCTGAGGAAGAGGATGGTACCTCGCAGTTAAAATGGGACTTCCTGGGTATTACTATTTCTAAGTGGCTAGGACTACAGTGGGCATAAGGGTGATGAGAAAGGGAAATGGAGGAGTTATACTGCCCCAACCCTACTCATTGCTTTCTGAAAGGATTCTAGGTAAGATCACAGATAAGAAGAGTCATTAGAAGACACAAAGCTCAGTTCCTTTAACTTTACAGATGAGGAAACTGAGGCCATGGAGGCTAAGTGGCTTGTCTGAGTTAACTGGATGCAGAGCTCCTTCTACTGTACCTTGAGCAAAAGGCTAATTAAAGAGACCAGAATTGTTTTTCTTAAAGGGAAGCTTCAGAGAAGCAGCTTAAATTGAGTTAAAAAAATGAATACTAACACTCACTGGTTCTGTCTCTCATTAGGAAGCAAAAACAATTTCTTTCATTTCCAAAAGAAATTTAAAGTTCTATTTCTTGGAGTCATAGATAGATAAAGCATTTATTAAATGCTTACTATATGCCAGGCACACAGTTGACAAGAAGGTCCCTGCTCTGAAGGAGGTCACATTCTAATACAAGAAGAAACCATAAAGAAAAGCAGGAAATTTATGAAAATTGAATTATCTAGAGCTGAAAAGGAACTTGGTGGCTACCTGGTCCGACTTATCTTACAGACAAGGAGAAAGAAGCTTAGGAAAGCTGAGTTTTATATATAAACTTGCCTACAGTTAAATGTGAGTTTTACACTTTAGGGGCAAAATTTGGATCCAAGTTATGGGGCTCTGAAGCCAAGGCTATTTCTGTTGCAACAGGCCACCACCAATACCATTTCAGCCTCCAGAACATCATTGTAGCTGCCAACAGTGACTGGGCATCTGTGGCACTCAAGGCCTTTGTAGGCACACACACAGGGTAAGACACAGCCCGGGCCTACACGTGTCTGACATGTCAGTCTGGCTGAAGAAGAGGGGACATATACATAAAAGAAACCAAGGAGCAGGAAGGATGTAAAGGGAAGAATAATCAGGTGAGAATCAGGAAATCTGGGCTCAGTTTTCTACTCTGCCAATGGACGAAGCTTAGACTTGGAACCAGGAAGCAATATACTTCAGATATTCACTACCTTGGTGATAAGGGACAAGTCTTGTAATCTTGTCAGTGTCTCGGTTTCTTCATCTGTGAAATGGGGAAAATGGATGAGATCCATTTTAAGATTCCTCCCAGTTCTGATATATTTTCAATTCCAACGTTCAAAATATATTTTTTTAAGATCATATATAGATCTTTAGTTGAAGGAGACAACAGAAACCATCTGGTTTGATCTCATATTGCAGAGGGGATCAAACAATCAGTTCAAGATCAAATAGGCAGGATCAGGATCAGTCTAAGCCTCTCCACCAGACAATAAGTGTTCTGTAAAACCTTAAAGAGATTTTCTAAACAAGCTATTAACATTATTTTATTCAAGGTCACATAGGGACAGAGACAACTAGTATCTCCCAGTTAGGCTAGGGCTGTCTCTACCACATTTTACTGCCCCCTATAAGAAACTGACTTTTACTGACAAATTTAAAGTTCTAAAGCACTTTATACAAACCATCTACTTTGAGCTTCATAAGAACAACTTGAGGTCAGAAGTATAAGTATCATTCCTATCTGTGGGTGAAGAAACTAACTGAGAATGAAGTCATTTTTCCTGATCACAATTGTTAGAGGCAGGATTTGAATCCAGATCTCCCCGATTCCAAGGACAACATTCTACCACCAAACTCAGCTGTTGTCCTACACTGAATGGATGTGGGCAATAAACGGAGGCAGAAGAAAGCATCAGACAAAGTGACTGAGACCAGCAGGAAAGTCAGAACACCAGGCGACCAGCACCGTCTCTTAGCTGGGAGTCATATCACTGTCTGCAGCTGCTCACTGGGTAATCAGGACTCAGAGGAGAGCTCAAAACAGGAAATGCCATTATATTGCTTCTTGCCACATCTTCTCAAAGTAGGCATTCCAGGCTCCAGAATAAAGTGCCAAGAGCAGAAGCCCTCCAACCACCAGATGAAGAATTGGACTCCAGATACAGAGAGTATTGGAAAGGCCCCTAGAGACCACTTAGGTCATTTCTTTCATTTTTTGAAAGAGAGAGAAAGAGGAGAGAGAGAGAGAGAGAGAGAGAGAGAGAGAGAGAGAGAGAGAGAGAGAGAAAGAAAGAAAGAAAGAAAGAAAGAAAGAAGAAAGAAAGAAAGAAAGAAGGAAGGAAGGAAGGAAGGAAGAAAGAAAGAAAAGAAAGAAAGAAAGAAAGAAAGAAAGAAAGAAGGAAGGAAGAAGGAAGGAAGAAAGAAAGAAGGAAGGAAGGAAGGGGGAGGAAGAAGGAAGGAAGGAATGAGGAAAGAAAAGGAAGGAAGGAAGGAGGAGGAAGAAGAAAGGAAAGACGGAAGGAAGAAGGAAGGAAGGAAGGAAGGGAAGAGAAAGAGCCTTATAGTGATGGGGTTAAGAATGGGGTCTGCCAAAAACAAAGGAATGTAACAGGCCCCAGGGCCACTCCATTCCTTTCCTGCCCTTCCAAGTCTGCCTTAGCTGATACCCATCTCTGTATTCTAGAGCAAAGCTCCTACGGAGCCCCTTGACAAGTCACTACACAGGACGAGAGCCCAGGGCAATCCTCATCCCAGCCTGGCCATGTTGCTTTTTCATGTCTCTCACTCTGCCTGTTTCTCAAAGTAGAGGCTCTAAAAACTCCCAGACGCATCACTTTGGTTCCCTAAACACAGCCTGGTCTGCGAGTCTGTGGGCAATTGCTTCCAATCAAGGAGGAAGTTTAGCAACATATTTGAAGGGCCTTCCAAGTCTGGGTTTAACTAAAGACTGTCAGGAATAGGGGGATGTGGAACTGACCTTCCCAGGCTAGAATCCTCCTGCGGAACAGAGTACGCACATCCCATGTCTGCAAGCACACCGCTCCAGCACGCCAAAGGAAAAGGGATGCCACAGCTCGTGAAAAGGGCCCAAGAAGGAGTGGTCAGAAACTTCAACTTTGTCTCCTGACCTCTCCATACTTGCTGCTGATTCTAGAAGGAGACTGGCTGGCAAGTTCCATCATGAGTTCTGTCATGAGTCCCAAGAGCAATCCTCTCAGAAGTCTCGGAAGTACTCAGAGCTCTGACACGGATCCCTACAAGCCTCAGAACATGGAAACATCTGGCAGCTCCAGCAGAAAGGACTCAGAAGTCAAGAATGAAATCTCCCATGATTCCCAGCAATTTGCACATATCCCTCCCCACCCCCCCAACCCCAATCCCTCCCTTTCTTTCAGCTGTATGGAACAAGAGAAAAGAAGTATTTTCCTCCCCTATTCAGGTCGCCTTGGCAACAGTTTATATCATTGACACTGCCCCCCCCCAATTTTTTTTTTTTTAAAGAAAACCATGTAGGCTGAATGAAGCTTTGCAAACACTAAAAAGGCAGTTCTCTCCCCATGTTGCTATGGCACTGCTGCCCTTCATGAAGAAAGCCTGTATTGATCGCAGTCACTGGGGCTCCTTGGAATCATATTAAATTAGGCCAATCCCAATCTTCCCCAACACAAAAGGCCAGAGGAAGGAACTGATGAAATTTGGGTGGGAGGATAGGAGGGAGGGAAGAGGCAGAGTGCTGAGGGCAAGCCCAGAGGTAGAGCTAGAGCCCCTTCCAGGATCATCAATCTTAGGAGCAAAAGTCACAAACCCCTCCTCAGGCCTACCAAACAACAGTTGAGCTCTGAAAAAAAAAAGCACGAACCCCCCCCTCCCCACCCCACCCTGCCCCTGCCAAGCAGGGTCCCAAGAGCTCTCCTCAATGATGCGTTGCCATGGGACAGCTGATTCAGCCCTCCAGAAAAGCTCTGTCACACTCGAGGCTACCTGAATCTGCAGTCAGTGCCCCAAGTGACCCCACACTAAGCCAGCAGTTTGCAATGAACCCCATATCCCAAATGCTTGACGAGCAAACACAAAAGTTTCCAATTAGAATTTCTGAGTTGGGATTGGAATCCTCCCTGGCTTAACATTTTTTAAAAAGTTCAGTTTTGTCCAACATCTAAGCAGATGCTATTATGGGTACAGCTGACTAAAAGGAGGCCACAAAATCTTAATGAGGCACTTGGATAAAGTTCAACCACAAGTCCTGGTTTCTGACCTGCTTTTTCAAGCTTTCAACAATGAAGAAAGTTGCTAAAAGCTGCTAACAACCTCCCAGTTTCAGTGCCGGGAAACAGATTTCTTCCCCCTGGACTTTGCCTTCCCTTCCCAACCCAGATGAGGAGTGTCTACTTCTCAAAAAGCCCTGGAACTGAAGAGGAACAAGCTTCCTCAATTCCCAAGTCCTTCCTCAGATGTTCATGGATAGCAGATAAGGAGTTTGGTGCAATATGCCAAAGGAGTCACAAAAAATCAACCCATTTTAAAGAAGAGATTCCAAGGAACCTCTCAAATGTACTCTGTCCTCCAGATCTTGCACCCCGAGCAAAGGAATCTCCCATCTTAGGGACAGGAGATATCTCCAAAGATTTATCTGGTTTTGCTCGCTGCCTTCAGAAAGGTTAGACGTTATTAGCCTCACTTTATAGCTCCATAACAACAACCCCTCAATCAGGAGGCTGGACAGCTGAATGTGAATGTAGAATCTCAATCTTCCGACTCTGACTCGATTGCCAGGCAAGAGTTAAAAGCTTTAAACATAATCTGGCTGTACACATGAATCCGAAAGCCTCTCTCAAAAGGGAACAGCAGCTGTATCTCACAGACATGTTAGAAAGCCACGATTTTGAATAGTGGATATGGTATTGACACTGAAATCAGTTCAAATCTAGCTTCAGGAACCTATTAGTTGTGTGATCTCGGGCAAGTTATTCCACTTCTATATGCTCAGTTTCCTCAACTATAAAATGGAGAAAATAATAGCACTTACCTCACAGAGCTGTGAGGATCAAATGAAATGATCATTGTGATGGGCTTAGCAAAGGGAAGATATAAACTAGCCTGGTATATAGCTGGTATTACATTAATGGGAGTTGTTGTTATGATTATTATTTTGCCAGCCATCTTGGCTGTAGCAACTGAACTTCTTGAATTGCCAGGACTAAAAGTCTACTCCTCATCATTCAGTCATCAGAAATGGCAAGTCTCATGCTTAGTCTTCCCAGTTTGAAAGGATGTGACCTAACTCAAGACTATTCAATTACCTTTGAGATCCTAGAGTCACTCGGTAAAACAAGCATTTATTAAATGCTTCCTATGTGCCAGGCACTATGTTAAGTGCTAGGGATATAATAAACAGCCAAAGTACAGTCAATCTGCTTTCAAGGACTTCCCAGATGATGTGCAAAAAAAAAAAAAATTCACATATTCCAGAACCTATACAGTATAAATGGGATGTAATGTATGTAATGTACTCTCATTGTGGATGCAGATGTGCTTGTGCACACACTACATGTACTGAAGGGCTGGAAAAGGCCTTCTGCCAAAAGTGGAATATGAGCTGAGGCTTGAAGGAAAGTTGAAGCCCAAGAAAGAGTGTCCCAAGCCTGGGGACTCAGTCAGGGGAAAGGAGGATGAAATGTCATGGTATAAGAACAGCATGTAGGCTGGAAAGATAGAAAGACAGCTTTTAAAAAGTTTTAAATGCCAAATAGAGGTTTTTACATTGTATTCTAGAGGAAACCACTGAATTTTACCAAGAAGATGGGGTGACACGGTCAGGCCAGAGATTTAGGAAAATCACTTTGGAAGCTGAGGAGTCTAGGCTGGAGTAGGAATCACTTCCATATCACTACAAAACAGTGACTGAAGGCTTTAGAGATGAAGGCTTACATAAACTTGGAGAAAGGATGATAGCTCTAAGTCAGCAAAAGTATTAAATAAAGGGAATAGCATACACATTCAGATATAGAAATCTATCTTACAGACAAAAGGGAGGGAAAAGGTGAGCAATTGGGAGGGTGAGATAAATAAGTGAAAAATAGCATGGAGGGGA
This sequence comes from Antechinus flavipes, assembly GCF_016432865.1. Lineage (NCBI taxonomy): Eukaryota > Metazoa > Chordata > Mammalia > Dasyuromorphia > Dasyuridae > Antechinus > Antechinus flavipes. The sequence continues at coordinate 16,509,681 of NC_067401.1, forward strand.
ATAAGATAGTTGTCATAATTATAAATATGAATGGCACGAATTCACCCATAAAATAGAAGCAGGGAACAGAATGGATTAAAAAATAAATATGCTTCTATGTTTTCTAAAATAGGATATTTACAAGAAACCCATATGAAATGGAGAGATAGACACAGGGTAAAAGTAAGGGGCTGGAACAGAATCTACTATGCTTCAGCTGAAGTAAAGAAAGCAGGGATAGCAATCATCATCTCAGATAAAACAAAAGTAAAAATACATCTAACTGAAGGAAATAAAAGAAGGAAACTGTATCTTGCTGAAAGGCATCACAATGAAGTCATGTCAGTATTAAACATATATATACCAAATGGTACAACATCTAAATTTCTGAAGAAGTATAGGAAGAAATAGATAATAAAATTATACTAGTGAGAGACCTCAATTCTCCCTTGTTAGAACTAAATAAATCTGACCAAAAATAAATAAGAAGGGAGTTAAGGAGATGAATAATATTCTGGAAAAGTTAGATATGATAGAGCTCTGGATAAAACTGAATGGAGATGGAGCAGAATATACTTTTTTCTCAGAAATACAGGCACCTACACAAAAATTGACCATGTCTTAGGATACTCACAACCAAATGTAGAAAAGCAGAAATAGTAAATACCTCCTTTTCAGATCATAATGAAATAAAAAATTACATTCAATAATGAACAATGGAAAGAGAAATTAATAATTGGAAATTAAATAATCTTATAATCTAAATAGTCTAAGTGGGTCAAAGAACAAATTGAAGAAACAATCAATAATTTCATTAAAGAAAATGACAACAATGAGACACAATGTCAAAATTTATGGAATTCAATCAAAATGCCTACTTGGGGAAAATTTATATTACATCGATAAAATAAAGAAAATCTAAATAGAGAAAATAGAGCAAATTAATAAATTGGGCATGCAACTAAAAAATCTAGGAAAAGAACAAATTTAAAATTTCCACTTAAAGACCAAATTGGAAATCCTGAAAATCAAAAAAGAAATTAATAAAATTGAAAATAAGAAAACCATTGAGCTAATATGTAAAAATAGAAGTTGGTCTTGGGGAGTGGGGGAATAAAATAGACAAACCATTTGTTAACTAGATTTTAAAAAGTGAAGAAAACTAAATTACTAGAATCAAAAATGAAAGGAGTGAATTCCCCACTGATGAAGAAGAAATTAAAATAATTGTTAGCCACTATTTTGCCCAATTACATCTAATAAATTTGATGATCTAAATAAAATGGATGACTGTCTACAAAAATATAAATTATCCAGATTAACACAAAAGGAAATAAAATACTTAATTACCCAATTTTAGAAAAAGAAATTGAAAAGGCCATCAATGAACTTCCTAAGAAAAAAATCTCAGGATCAGATGTATTCACAAGCAAATTCTACTAAACATTTAAAGAACAATTATTTCTAATAGTATATAAATTATTTGGAAAAATAGGCAAAGAAAGAGTCATGCCAAATTCCTTTTATGACACAAATATGGTGCTGATAACCAAACCAGGAAGAATAAAAAAAAAAAGAAAATTAAATTCCCTAACAAATATTGATATAAAAATTTTAAATACAATATTAAGACAGCAATAAGATTACAAAAACATATCACAAGAATCATGCACTACAACTAGGTGGGATTTATACTAGTGATGCAAGGCTAGTTCATTTCAAATCAAATAAAACTATTTGCATAATTGACCATATTATTAACAAAACCAACAAAAATCATGATTATCTCGTTAGATGCAGCAAAAGCACATGACAAAATAGAACAACCATTCCTATTAAAAACACTAGAGAGCATAGGAATAAACAGAATTTTCCTTGAGATGATAAGTAGCATCTATCTAAAACCATCAGCAAGTATTATATGCAATGGAGATAAATTAAAACCAATCCCAATAAAGAACAGGGATGAAACAAAGTTTCTCATTCTCACCACTATTATTCAATATTATACTAAAAATGTTAACTTTAGCATTAAGAGAAGAAAAATAAGGACAGAAAGCTATCACTCTGCAGATGATATGATAGATATTATAGTTAGAAAATCTTAGAGAATGAACTAAAAAAAAAATTAGAAACAATGAACAACTTTAGCAAAGTTGTTCATTTAGCAAAGCAATCAAAAATATGAACAGATAATTTTCAGACAAAAAAATTAGTCATTTCTAGTCAAATAAAAAAAAATGCTCTAAATCACTACTGATTAAAGAAATGCAAATTAGGACAACTCTGAGGTATCACTCCACAACTCTCAGATTGGCTAGGATGACAGGAAAAGATAATGATAAATGTTAGAGGGGATGTGAGAAAACTGAGACACTAATGCATTATTGGTGGAGTTGTGAAATGATCCAACCATTTGGGAGGGCGATTTGGAACTATGTCCAAAGGGCTACAAAACCATACCCTTTGATCCAGCAGTGTCTCTACTGGATCTATATCCCAAAGAGATCATTAAAAAAAGGAAAAGGATCTACGTGTACAAAAATGTTTATAGCAACCCTTTTTGTAGAGGCAAGGAAATTGAATGGATGCCTCTCAGTTGAAGAAGAGCTAAATAAGTTATGGTATATGAAGATAATGAAATATTATTGTTCTATAAGAAATGATCAATAGGATGATTTCAAAGAGGCCTGGAAAGATTTACATAAACTGATGCTAAGTGAAGTAAACAGAATCAAGAGCACATTAGGCAATTCCAATAGACTTGTGATGGAAAGAGCCATCTGCATCCAATGAGAGAACTGACTGTGGATCAAACATAATATTTTCACCTTTGCTGTTGTTTGTTTGTCTTTTCTTGTGTTTTTTTTTTTTCCCTTTTGGTCTGATTTGTCTCGCTCATCATGATGAATATGGAAATGTTTAGAAGAATTGCACATGTTTAACATGTCTGTCTAGGAGAGGGGGAAAAGGGGAGAGAGGGAGGAACATTTGGAACACAAGGTTCTGTAAAAGTGAGTGTTAAAAAATATCTTTGCATGTATTTGGAAAAATAAAAAGCTACTAATTTAAAAGATGAGATCTCTGGGTATGGAATGCTGCAGGCACTGTCAGACAATAAATATTTGTCAGAAATGTCACAGAGAAACTCCTTCTCTTCAGAGATGGATCGGTTAGAGGTCCCTTTCAACAACTCTGAGATTCTGGGCTTCCAAAATCTGTGATGTTTGGTTCTGTTTTTATGTTTGTTAAGAGGGAAAGCTAACAGAGAGGAGGAAGAAGGGGAGAAGCAAATATTGAGAAAGGACTGTGATATGTTTTATTTAAAAGAAGCATCAATAAAACTGCTTAAAAGTAGAATGCACTACAGGGAAACATGATGTGTACACTGTGTTTCTAAAAATCAAATTTATAGCTGAAAATGAAAGGGAAGGGAAGATAGAATAAGCATTTATTATTAAGCACCTACTATGTGCTAAGCGCTTTACAAATATCATCTCATTTAATCTTCACAGCAACTCAATTTGTAAACATCTGAACCTGGATTTGAACTCAGTTCTTGACTCCAGGACCAGAGTTCTGCCATTAGTTGCTTCAAAATGGGATCGAAAGGTCAATTAAACTAGTAAAAGCCAAGAATCTCTGGTAGGCGATCTCCATGATCATCCAGCTCCATTCGTCTCTGGATGAGGGGACTGCCTCAGTGCAGTGAACTGTCCTGAGCAGCTCTAGGGAGGAAGGCCTATCAAAACCCTACTCCCGATGCTGTGAAGATAACATCGGATGTGGCTCTGTATTGGCCTTGTCCTCAAAGTCCATGCCATTTCACTATCGAAGAGAAGGTATTTGTGTTTCCTTCCTTCTGTACAGGCTTTTCTCATTCTCACAAAAGTGACCTTGACCTGGATGTGCCGTCCTGTGTCTCAGCATTGCAAGAAGCTGACGTCTGGCCAAAAATGTGCGGGCCTGATATCCAGGGTTCTCATACTGTTACCTTAAAGTTAGCCTCCTACCAAGACAAAACAGAGAGAGTGCTGGAAAAAGTTATCCATCCTCTCTTCTGGAGCCAATCTTTAAGAATAGGAATGTCTCAGAAGCAGTTGTGAATACAGATTTAAATGAAGGCTAACATCCCTTCTGTTAGGAAAGGATCATAGTATGGAATGATCTGATCCCATGATGATCATGGAAGATGAGTTATTTTTGTAAAAAAGTTCTACTGAAAGTAGTTTTTCCCAAGCAAAATGCTCACTTTTAACAAGGTTAATCAAGAAATTAATTAATTCAAAAAAGCCTCCAGAAATAATCTCTAGGCTCTGTTATTCCACTCATATCTTCCCCAAACAGGCAATAGTTATGGGGCAAAGAAGGATAAGTTGCATCCCAATTCTTACTGGCATTTCCCTTACTTCCTTCAAATATAGTTAGGCATCCTCCAACTTGAAAAATATTTGCTTAACTCTGCCTACTCTCTCCACCTGTCCTTTTTGTTCCTCCCTCTCACTAAGAAAGGACTTCAATCAACTGTGGGTTTCGAGCCTATATGGGGTCTCATAACTGAAGGTAGGGGTTATGATTTATTATCAGCAAATGTCTTATGATTTATATACCCATTTTATAGATGTGCCCAGGATCACATAAAAATTTCTCAGGCAAAAAGGGGGTTGCAAGTGGTAAAATTTATGAAGGCCTGGTCTATGAGTATTAATGCTCTATTTCTCCAACACCCATTTCTTCTTTTATCCCCAGAAACTGGTCTCTATCTCCAAGTTCACTAAAACCACACTAATCTATCTACATGATCTTTGACCTCTGCCATTTAATTCAACAAACATTTAATGGATGCGAACTGTTTAAGAGGAACAATGGACCCTACAATCTACAATCTACTAAAGTAAGAAACAAATAAAAAGACAAAGTGCATGAAAGTTCCCAGGTGGACTTTCAACTTAAAGCTACACATATTGGGTATCACTGGAGCCAGGCATGAAGAATATGGACGATTTCCCTTGCCTTCTCTACCCATAGGCTACTTCTCCAATCAAATACCACAATTTCTGTCAATAGTTCTACTATTTTCCCAATCGCCCAAGGTCAAAACTGTGATCTTTAATCTGCATTGGGGGAGCATGCTGTAGTGCAGTCCCTAATCAGTTCCAAACTGTCCTGAACATCTCTGGGGAAGAAGGCCTAGAAAACACCTAGGCCTATGAAGACCCTACTTCCAGTGCTGTGATGGTGACCTTGGATGAGACCTCTATATTGGGCTCTCCTCAGTGTCTGTGACATTTCAATATCTATATTAAGAGAAAGTAGTCTCTTAATAGGTCTCCCAATTTCCCAACCATACAGTGGATACTCTCAGCTACCTGATCTCATCCTACGTATCCAACTTAATTTTCTGCTACTCTCCAACGAGAATCCCCACGTCGGCCAAGTGAGCATCCTTGCCATCTATGCCATGTGCTAAGAGCACTCTTCATCCAAACTCCTGGGCGAGGCTCTCCCAGTAACTGCCTGGAATGACCAGGTCTCTCCCTATTCTTCAGGGCCCAGCTCAATCTTGTAAATGTCTTTCTATTCCAGGGCACAATATTCCTCCCTAAATGTTCTGAAACATAACATGCATCTATGTGCTCCACACATTTGACGTTCAATCACCTTCAATTACCTATATTGTTCCTTAACTGGTTCCTATAGGTAAATCTGGTTTTGTTGACCAGACAGGAACTTTTATCTCCCATTTCTTATTGATAACTTCTGTGTAATTAGCAGAATGCTGCTTAGAGACAAAGAAACTCAAATGACAAGTGGATATAAGAGGATGGGGGGAATAATGTGAGGGGGAAAGAAGGGAAGAAAATCACTGTGGCGTGAGAACACTCCAGAGCAGCAACTAGTTTTTCAGCTGGATCCTTAGTGGACTCCTCAGCAGCTCAAAGGCCAAGCTAAGTTGGAGCTTCAGTCCTCAGCAGTTCACTGTGCTCTGGGCTGGATTCTGCTGGCTGTGTCTTGGCAGTGAGTCACTGTAGCCACTACTACTGGCTAGTTAGGACACTTGAATGAATGGAGGATCATTAAGATTTAAAAAAAAAAAAGAAAGAAAGAAAGAAAGAAAAAAAAAAAAAGAATGAGTTCACTTTCACCCCATTCCAGGAAGGCAGGGCTTCCCACAGGCCTCTGATTTTAAGAAAGAAGAATGTTCCATGATGTGGCCACAGGGAGCAACTGTTCATCAGCCACATTCTTATCTGTCATTATGTCAGCAGATACTCCAAGAAAACTTCAAGTACAAGGCCAAAGTACAGAGAAGACTGAAGACAATATAAACATACCACTAAGGTCAGCGTCCCAGCCCTCAGAACAAATTCCCTCTCAGTCTGGACGAAAACTCCAAGGAGGGTATCAGAAGATGGTGACGCAGGAAAGAATGCAGATGTTCTGCATCTGGGAACTGAGAACTGGGGTGGGGGGGGGGGGGGGGGGGGGGGGGAAGAGAGGCAGAGATAAGGGAGCAAATGCACTTTCTCCTACGATGGTGTGGGTCTGAACTAAGGAATGCTGTGGGGTGAGGAAGGTAATGGAGGAATTCTAACACATGCAACCATACCAAAGATCCCAACAGTCACATTTCAAGGCTTATCTCCTCTGTTTATTGGTTTGACGGGGTATAGGAATTTGGTTGTTTGGAGAAGGGAAAGGAGGAGAAAAAAATCTCCTCAGAAACTGGGAGCTGTGAAAAGGTTCTAACTGCTCAACCAAAAGTCAGGCAGCTTTGAACTTCAATGAAGAGCTGATTCAGCCACAGCATCTACAACAAAGATGGAGTCAAACATTTCTGCTGCTGCCTAATTAATAAGCCTCCCCTTTTTAAGGAGAAAGTACAGGAAAACATCTAGGAAGAAAAATTAGTTGGAATTCTCTAGATTAAGGAGACAATTCCCTGAAGAGATGTATCCCCTCCCACATTTCAATCTCCTCTACCCAAAGCCAAATGAATAGTCCTGCATGCCAGGTGAGAGGAAACATGCTTGGTCTCACAGAGGGATCAATCCCAAGGGAGATGTTCCGAGTTCCAGGTTTTTACTGAATACCAGATTACCTCTTCTCCCAGATGCAACTAGGCTTCAGACTGTCATGGAAAGTCATAGACTTACTTCAAGATTGAAAGCTGTAATCCTGAAAGACCCAAGATCTGGCCTATTTTATGGTCAACTGGAGAGCTCAAAATATTCTGATTGTGATTATCAAGTCCCAAACAAGCATATCCATTTCTAGCTGGGTAAATAAGGCTGATCTGTATTGGGTCTTGATCCTATGGTAGACTGAAATCAATGATTTCAAGAGAGGAGTTTTAGTTTTGTTGTTTACACAGTCTTACATCAAGCTAAGAAACACATAAAAGAAGGTAATTCTAGATAACGGGCAGGAGATTATCCACAATAAGACATGGGGAATTATAACTTCTAAGAACACCATCTTTAAGGTAACATATTCAAATAACTTGTAGAAACTATTACAAACAAAACTCAACAAGCTACAGCTCATTCCTTACCGATAACTTCAATGCAATGTATCAAAGGCAGTTCTTAAGTAGAGAAGAAGAGTTGGCCATGACCTGGGCCACAACTCTCCTTACACAACACTGACAAGAAACTTCAGGGTTAAATCCAAGAACTCAGTGCCTTCTGATAAGGCTTGGCCAGGGCTTACTTCAGACCCAACTGCAAAAACACATCAGTGAATCAATGAACCAAACAAGTAATCTCTGAAGACCTTGGCTTCAAGGATACTTCTGAAACAATCGACTTTTAATAACAGTAGATCGTCCAACAAATATACAAGTACATAAGGCTGAGCAAGTTAAGTAAGAGCCAAATGTATGGTAAATGGCAAAGTTTAGGATTAAACCAATCCAGCACTTTTCAGATTCGTTATAAATGAAAATCTTAGGGGAAAAAATAAAATAACATAGAAAAGTTTTTTTCCAAGTTTCAAAGACAATGGAATAACATAGCAATGATGAGTTATAACTGACAAGATTAAATGAAAAATCCAAATGAAAAATTAGGTCCTGAAGGGCCACAAGTGGCTAGAGAAGAGGTGTTCCAATGAATCAGACAGATCAATACAGTGAGCATGGAGCCATCCAAACTGGTCTTTGGTAGCTGCACTCATCTCTGTTCCCTAACATGCATCCTTGATCCTGTTCTCCAAGACCATACTCCAAAATCCCTGTGGCTCTACATTACCTCTAGGACCATGTTAAAAAGTCTTCCTAATTGGAATTTAAAGCTCTTCCTACATTTTCCATCTTCCTCCTGTCTCTCCCTCTCTACACCTTCTTCAATCTGCCATACTGGAATACCCTGCTTCCCCTCATAAATTCCATTTCCTATCATCATGACTTGCACTGGCTCTTCCCCATGCTTGGAATACTCTCCCTCCTAACTTCCAATTTTCCTAGAATCCCTGGCAGTCTTTAAGACTCAGTTTAAGCATTACCTCCTTTGGTAGGCCTCTCCTGATCTCCCCACTTAGTGCCAGCCCCTTTAAGGTAACTTTCCATCTTTTCTATATTTATCAGAATTTCTGATTTATGTTGTTCTCCTTATTAAAAAGTAAATACTTTGAGGACAGGAACTGCTTATTTTTTATTTTTGTATCTCTAATGCTTAGCACAAAGCCTGGAACTAAGTATTTCAGTAAACATTTAACAGGTGCTTGTTGAATGAAATTCAAAGGAATCCTTTAAGACAAAGATGAAGACTTGGTAAGATCTATTAAAAATCTACACATAATTTTTAATAAACTCTTCACTTCACATAAATCGAGAAAAGTTAAAGACCTAAGAGTTCCTTTTTAAAAAAGAGATCCCTAGACCCTTCTATCCTGTCTTGGATTCCATTTCTCTGAACAGTGCAGTGATAAGAACTGGCTTTGGAGTTAGAGGGCCCACATCTGCATCTCTGTTTGGTCACTTACTCCTTGTATAACACTGGCCAAATCACTTCCCTCTATGGATCTCTATTATGTCATCTGTAAAATGAAAAACTTGGTCTAGATGATTTTTCAGGTTCTCTCCGGCTCTAAATTTTTGATCCCTTTAATCCAGGGTTCCTCAAACTAGGGCCCGCGGGCCAGATGCGGCAGCTGAGGACGTTTATCCCCCTCACCCAAATCTATGAAGTTTCTTTGAAGGCCCACAAAACTTTTTATTTTTACTATAGTCTGGCCCTCCAACAGTCTGAGGGACAGTGAACTGGCATCCTACTTAAAAAGTTTGAAGACCCCTGCTTTAATCATTAACTTCTGGTTGCCTATTTCCCATAACACCTTATTTCATTATATGACCTTTTATAAACTCTATGCTCCAACTGCACTAGCAAATGTTCCCTTTCTCATTCATGTCTCTGTTCCATGAATCATACTCATCTTTATCTCTATGTGCTTCTTGAACTCTTTACCATTCCCCTGCCTTTCTTTAAAGTCCAAATCCAATGTCATCTTCCCCACCTATCTCCATTTGATCCGACATAGCAAATTGTTTCACAATTTCTAAATACATTTAACCACAATATACTAATTGTATGAAATCCCAGTTTATCTCATTCTCTCTGTAAACCCCCAAAGGGGGAAGAGACTGTTTTCTGTGAACTATTTCTCTCTTTCAGTAACTTTTCAGTACAGTGCTCTGATGGAGCAGGTGTTTAATCAATGCTCTTGATTGACTTATTGATGCTTATCTTGTTTTATTTTTTAAAAATCTTTGTTATCACCTATGAATATGCTATAAAATACAAACATGCTACAATGATGTAAGCTTCCATTTTTCATTTTACAGTGTAGGGGTGTGTTCCAGATGATTGCTTAAGACAGTAGAAAAAAATAATGCCAGAAAACTGATACTCAGTGCAATAAAGATACTTTACCTCCCGATACCTTTACCAGTATCTGCTTAAATTCACTTTGGTAAATAAATAACTCAGCAATCACAATTACAAAGTTAATCTATTCAATGTAAGATAGAGTAATAATGCTTAAACAACAATTTTCAAAGCCTCTGACTCAAGAGGGATCTAGCCCTAGCAATGAGAGACTAGCCCCAGTGTGGGGCTTCCTCACTTCCATTAATTAAATGTAGGTGATCGAGATACCTTATTGCTTAATTCCTCAGGCACCTCTGTAGAACAGTGAAGGGGCTGGAAGAGCGGATTCTTCATGAGGGTTCTTTAGACTAATAATATCAAAAATACAGATCTAAAAATACATCCAAAAATACAAAATGAGTGTGAAGTACACACTTTAGAATATTTCTTGGATCCTTTTTAGAAATGAAAACCATTTCCATCTCTGGTTTCATTCATTTCACAAATGACTACCACAACAAGAGCTCAGAGCTAGGGGAGCCCCAAATTTTAACTAAAACAAAGTTGTTACCCTCCCTCCCCTGGAATTCACAATCTACTCGAAAAGGAAAGAGATCCCACGATCTCACAGATCTCACGGATGCCCTCATCAGTTTGGCTATATCCCCAACAAGAAAGTGGCCTTGCTATGAAATCCCTATCTTGTCCTCCCTTATGTTTGACACCGGGGATTTATCCACCCAAGATGCTGGCAGCTGATCCCAAGGAACACTCACCCACAGGCTGTCCACAGGCTCTCAGGCCTCAGCCTCACCCATGGTCAAGCCATCTTTTCCCATAATACATTTCCCTGCTGATATCTTTGATGCTTGTTCTTCTTTAAAGCTAGAGATGAAAACATGATATTGCACATGCTGGATAAAGTGATGGCAGAGGTCAGGAGGGAAGGGGATGTGTAGCAGGACTGATATTAAGATTATGCCAAATAAACACAATGTCTTTTAAAGAAAGAAAAATGTCGTCCTTCAGAAGAATTTAAAACGTGATTTTTAAAAAATAAAACACACTTTACTATGTTCTTGAGCTGTCTATCATTTTGCCCTTTGCCCATTAAGTCCACACTGATTTGCTCTATGATAAGTTCTATGAGCAGAGGGAGAATGGGAGTCCTTTTCGTACAGCCTTCTTCATCAAGGCCTCTGGGTTTGAACAATGAAAGTGGTGGCCAAAAGCACACAGCAAGAAAGGATTCTAGTTGGAGAATATGCTGTGACATCAAGTAGTGAGAAAAATGATTTGCATGTGTGGCTGGCAGAGATTCTTGTCTCTTAAAAGTGACAAACTTCTTGGCCTGTTAGCAAAGTAAAGCAGGATTTTGTCTAGGATAGCATCAAAAAGCTGAATTAGAACTAGTGAAGGAGGCCAGGGCTACGGGGGTAGGGAAGGGCAGGAAAAGGAAGGGGAAGACTTGAATCACTTACACAGGCTGAATTTTAGTGAACTCGGGGATTTCTTCCTTTTTCTTTCTGAAGAAGAACCAGTAGGTCAGGAGCCCCACAATAAGTGAAAAGAGAAACATGTCTGTCATGCTGAAAAGGGAAACATCCTCGGTTCCAGCCTCCGACGCGGTGGCGCTGGTGTCCACGTCTGCCATGTTGATGTGTTTTACTGTGGAGAAAAACAAGACCCAAAGTCACAAAGAAGCAAAGACCAATGGGGCTCAGCCCAAAGTCTGAAAGCCTGTGCCTATGAGGCCTAACCCTAAACCATAAGTAGAGGGTCCCAACTCCCCAAGTCAGACCAAGGTGATCCCACAATACGTAAACCGAGCTGTTCAGTTCACTTTCTGTAGCACTATGCTGTGTCCAGCTCCACGATGACAGTTACATACGACAAACTGAAGGACCCTTACAGAAAGGAGCAAAGCTTGCTGCCTGCTGGCCCAACATGGTGTCAGAACTGGCTTTTCCACCTTCTCAAACCTGGCAGGCAGGTGAGGCTGCCATGAGTCAGCAAAACACGAAAACGCAATATATGGAACCTCCAAAACCCCATTTATTTGGCTTGTTAACAATGCACTTCTACCTGCTAAGACCTACACTTACCCAGAGTTACTGATGGCAATCTCTATAACGAAATCAAAGAGGAAATGTCTCACGCCAGAGGAATTTCCTAGTACAAAAGAGTGTGTATTACACAAACTCAAAGGACCTCAGAATCATAAACTGGGACACGAAAAGGCCATCAGAGGTCATCAAATCCAACCTCCTTATTTTAAAGATGAGAAAACAGAAGCCCACAGAGTTGAAGTGACTAGGAGTACAGCCAGAATTTGAACCTGGGCCCTCTAACGATTCTGCTGTACCACAGTGCTTTTTTTGGTGACCAACAGCCTTTTCACAAGATAGCTTCCTTAGGGAAGCCAGCCTAAGACTTTGGATTTAACTTCTTTTACCCCTCTGGCTCTCCTAAGTCCACTTGCCTGGAGAGCTCAAATTGGGAAAAGTCTACCAGGGCGTGAACTTCCAACTCAGAGGATTTTTAGAAATAATTCTCCAAGTCTACACTACTTCTCTTGGCATTAGATCATGAGAGTCTGAACCCCCACTCTCTCAATAACAAATAATAAAAGTGTGTTTCTAAGTACATTTGCGGGGTTGACTTATACTATTACTAGTATAGAAAAAAGGAGGTAAGTGAGAACTACTAAGATGTAAAAGAAAGATACAGGAAGGATCTCAAGGTCAGTGGAAGGAAGAGGAACTGGGAACCTTCAACCAGCTGCTCTTTTCACTAAATGATGTTCTTTTTGATATGTCACAGATTCAAACCCAATCACCACCCAGTGACTCCACTGTTTACATCAGTTTACATCAGTGATATGAAACTGCTATATAGGGACAGGTTATCTTGCAAAACCACCCACAGATAGCTAGTTAATAAATGATTTTGATAGTGAAGGATTTTTTAAAGTATTTATCTCAAAGAAACTCAAGTTCTTTAGAGATAACTCACTCTTATTAATACTACACTTAAAAGAGGAAAAAAAATTAATTTTCCTGATTTTTCAACTAAAGAAATTCAAGGAACGGATATCACAAAGCAACATGGTCTGTTACACCCCAAAACAATCGTGAGGTTTGTCAGCATCAGCTTTTTCTTCTGTCGTCATTAAAATAAACATTCACGAGGGATGGATCCACAGGTATAAAAATATCTGTAGCGACACTTTTTGTTGTAGCAAAGAACTGGACACAATGTAGATGCCCAATATCAGAGGATAATTGAACAAGTTCTGAAAAGTAATTGTAACAGAACATTATAACAGAATTATTACTACATTATTATTATTACAGACTGGCCCATTAGAAATGAGCCGGTCAATCAGCATTTATTAAGCCTTTTAAGGCAAAAAGCAGCAATGATCCTGCCCTCATGGAGCTCACACTTTCCTAGGAGACACAAATGCACACAAGTCATATGTATAAACAAGACGGAGAGGAGAAACTGGAACTAATCAACAGAAGAAAGGCACTAGGATTAAGGAGGCCTGGGATGTAGATAGCAGAAAATCAAACACTTGTGATTTAAGCCATAAGAAAAGTACTTCAAGCTTAGAAAACCATTTCTAAAAAACTTCCATTTTGAAAGTATGGGTTCTGACAGACTTTTCTATACTTCTAGAAGGTGGGGCTTGAGCTAGAACTTGAAGACAGTCAGAAGCCAGGAGCACTATTACTGAAGCCTAAAGAGAGAAAATAACAGGCACGGGGAACAACCAGTGAACCTGGAATCTGTAAATGGGGTGTCAGAGGACTAGCAAAGGGTCTGTGTCACTGATCACAGAGCACAAGAAGCAAGTATGGTGAAAAAAAGCCAGAAAAGGGAAGGAGAAGGGGGTGGAAGGGCTTTGAAGGCCAGAACAACTTATCTTTGATTCTGGAAGGGAGCAGGGATTCACTACGAGTTTGGAGGATGGCCTGGAGTGGAGAGAGGCTTGAGGCAGGCCAACCCCCCAGCAGCTATAACAACAGTCCACACAGGCGGGACGGGGCCTGTGGTGACAGGGATGGGGCATTCAGGGGATGGAACAAAGGTGAAATCGATGGGCCTGGGCAATAGATTGAATATGAGGGATGAGAGGGTGAGGAACTGGGGGTGGTAAGCTTGGGAACTAGGAGGGTGGGGGTATCTCTATAGTAATAAGAAGGTAAGAACAGAGGAGAGTTTGGGGGGAAAGATAATGGCCATGATGTGGGACATCTGATTAAGGCAGCTGAAGACGTGAGACTGGAAGTCGAGAGGACAGGGATGGAGAAGATTATAAGAGCAAAGAGATGAACATGAAATCCACAGGAGTTACTGAGATCACCCAAAGAAATTATCTGGAGGGAAAAGGGAAGAGAGCCCCAGAGTCCTTTGAGACACCACAACGTAGTCAACGTAGTGATCTGGAAGAAGATCCAGCAAAGAAGCCTGAGGAGGAGTGGTGGGACAGGGAGGAAGAGAACAAGTCATGTGCCATAAAAAGCTCAGAGAAGTATGGAAAAGAGGGTGATGGAAGCCTGCAGAGGGGTCAAGGACAAAGACTGGGAAAAGGTCATCAGATCTGCTGACCAGGAGAGCCTTGGTAACTTTGGAGAGGACTGTTTCATTTCAATGACAAGCCTGGAAACCAGACCATGGAGAATTAAGGAGAGAGGGAAGGAAGTAGAGGCTTCAGTGACAGAAGCCTTCTCAAGTTCAGCCTCAAAAAGATGGCAAGATATGGAATGAGAACCAGGGTCAAGTGAAGGTTTTTCAAGGATAAGGGAGACGGAAGCTTGTCTGTAGTCAGGAAGCAGTCAGGAGATGGGAAGAAATTGAAGACGAGCGAGAAAACGATGGTGATAGGACAGTGTGCAGGGATGGAACGGGATTACTTGTGCAAGTACAGATGTCTGCCTTGGCAAGGAAATGTGAGACGGGCTAAAGAAGGAGATAGGGCAGAACGCATCTGGACAGCATAGAGGTGAGCTAGTTCAGCAGGGGATCAAGATGGAAGGGAGGGGAGGTAGCCAATGTAGCACTGATGGCCACTACGTCCCATCAATATATTCCCCTTCTTCTCCCCCCCCCCCCCCACACCCCACATGCTGATTCTCCCTTCAGAATTAAGGTGATGAGAAAAGAAAGGAGAGACCTCAACTTAAGTCCAAGCAAGGAAAAATTGGGAAGACAGTCAGAATTTAGAGGGAGGGAACACGTGGGGAGGTATACCTGGGCCAAAACATGAGAGATCTGGAAAGAAAGAAAGGAAAGCAGTGTCAGTAGCTAACCTCTCCAGGGTCAATGTGAGCGCAGCGCAGAGCTGGACCAGATAATCTTGAGGTGATCCAGCACAGGCAGGAACCTGGTAAAGATTTCTAAACTCATGACTGAGCCAAGCCCTCGGGAGGAGCGGGGCCCAGTGGGAGGCCCTGCTGACCCAAAGTAATAAAGCAGGCTTACCTTCCAAGCCCAAGGAATAAGGCAAGACTGGTTTCAGGGCATTAGCTGAGCTGCCGAGGAAAAAGAGGCAGCAGCACAGGCCAGAGAACACTCCACACACTTAATGTCTGTCCTTTCTTCTTCAGCTTCAGGGAACAAAAAGAACTGGTATCTGCAGGTAACCCTGCTCCAAGGCTTGTAGGAAGGACTGGGTCTCTCCCTGTCCCTCACCCCCACCTCCTCCTTACACACATGTCCTTTTCTCATTGCAAGGGAGCTACTGAGTCACTTATCTCAGACAAAATCTTCTGTGCCAGAAAGGAGCAAACTGAGGGAGGTGGGAGGGGAGGGAGGCTGCACAGGTTTCCAGGAAGGAAATGGCAGCACTGATGCTGAGCTTAAGCCCTGAGGTCCAGAGCCCTTTGCACCTCATCAAACCTGGGCACATAGGGGTCAGGCACAGGTTCACAGGCACAAGATGTTCACAGCTCATTCATTCTCTCTCTCTCCCCCTTTCACTCTCTGTCTCTGTCTCTGTCTGTCTCTCTCTCTCTCTCTCTCTCTCTCTCTGTGTGTGTGTGTGTGTGTGTGTCTCTCTGTCTCTGTTTCTCTTTCTCTCTGTTTCTCTCTCTCTCTGTTTCTCTCTCTCTTTCTCTCTGTCTCTGTGTCTCTCTGTGTCTCTCTCTGTCTCTCTCTGTCTCTCTCTCTCTCTCTCTCTCTCTCTCCTCTCTCTCTCTCTCTCCTCCCTTTCACTCTCTGTCTCTCTCTCTCCCCCCACTTCACTCTATGTCTCTGTCTCTCTTTCTCACTCTGTCTCTCTCACACACACATATGAATACAGGTCACACACACATGTACATGAGCCCCCCACAGGCCCACATACACAAAGGCCTACCTATACAGATGTACACAGGCTTGCATAGGCCTGCATACAGACACACACACAGAGACTTGCACATACACACACATGAATACAGACCACACAGGCCTCCCTACACATACATTCAGAGAAACAACAGGAGCATGCAAAGACATACACAGGCTTGCACTGGTGTACACAAATACAGATACACACAGCCCCCCCCCCCCACACACACACACACAGGAACACAGCCCACCGGCACACACACATAGATGTACTCAGACACACCGACCCAAAGAGGGACATTTTAGGTTCTCTTCTAGCCGCTGTCATTTTAACACTACTTCTATTAAATAACAGAATAACAGAAAGAAAAAGTTGCTCCCACTCCTCCAACCCCCTCATATGCAAAGCACCCCCAGCTCCCCAGAAGGACTCCACCTTCCAGACCAGCAGCTCAGAGGCTGGAACTGCTGCTTCTTCCCCTTGCTTTCCCCTAGAAGAAAGCCGTTGCTCTGTTTTGCATACGATTTGCTCTAAGTCCGATTCAGTTTGGGAAAAGAAAGTCATCCTCTAGGAGTGGGAAAGTCCCCAGGAAGTTGCGGGCCTGATTTTATCTGCTCCACAGATGAGCCTGGTCCTGTCTTCTGGATCATCCCAGCTTCTAAATGCCTACAATTACATCCTTTTAGTCCCCTTCTCCCCAAAAGCCTCTGCCATTCACCCGTTCCCCATAAGCAAGGCAACTAATATTCAGATTTAGACAAAGATGAAAAACCCACTTTGAAAAAAAATCAGTGTTTATCTATAAACTCTCAAGTAAAGTGACTTTGGGGTATTTGAACAGGTAAACACCCTTCTCTTCCTCCTCCTCCCCCCCAGTGATATGAATCACTGGAGCTACCACACTAATTATCACTGGCTTCTTGGAAAAGACTCTCCCTTTCTTGCTAATAAGCACAAGGCCAGGGTTTAACGCTTATTAATTTAAATCAATCAGTAATAGGCTCAAAGCTTTTCACCAGAGAATACACAATGACAGAAGCCATCAACAACTGTCGTCCTGAAGCTCTCCACACCCCCTTCATCAAGGCTCACAGGTTCTTCCACAAAGGTCAGCTCTTGCATCTTCTTTCAGCCAATCAAAAGAAACCGCCTCCCACCGTGCTTGGGGCAACAGGAGCTGCCCCATTCATTAAGACTCTGGCCCTGCCCTGTTCCACATCTGGATGGACAGGTGGCCCATATATCATATCATATCTACCAATAACCCAAAGCTAATGGTGATAGCTAAGTCTGGATGGCAAATTCCCAAAGAGCACAACGCGCTGACACAGAGGGAGAGGCTGACAAGAAAATTAACAGGGGTAAATACTAATTCTGAATTAGGATTACAACACACATACACAGGCAGATGTTAACAACAGTTTATTTAAAAGTCAGTCGTCTGAACAAAGAAAAATTTAAGCAATCACCATGGACTATAAAGCAGGAAAGTGACAAAAGCTCAGATTTCAGATAAGGCTACAAAATTAAAATAATCTAATGTTTGAAAACATCTCGCGCTTTAAGATTTGTCAAGCATACTATCACATCTAATCCTCACAACAACTCCATGAAGTGCTTTGGGATTATAATTATTTTACAAATGAGGAAACGAAGGTCCAGAAGGTAATGGCTTGTTTCAGGTCATATAGCGAGTAAAGATCCAAGGCAGGACTCAAACTCAGCTCTTCCTGAACTCCTATCTTCCATCCACCAGGCCAAGACCAATCCAGTCTGTGCCCAAGGACTTCAGTCTAGTAGGGGGGATTAGAAATGGGGCACACAATTCCAATAGACTTGTAATGGAGAGAGCCACCTGCATCCAGAAAGAGGACTATGGGAACAGAAGGTGGATCACATCACAGTATTTTCACTTTTGTTGTTGCTGTTTGCTTACTTTTTGTTTTCTTTCTCACTTTTTTTCCCTTTTTGATCTGATTTTTCTCGTGCAGCATGATAAATGTGGAAATATGTATAGAAGAACTGTACATGTTTAACCTATCCTAGGGGAGGAAGGTAGAAAATTTTAGAACACAAGATTATGCAAGGGTGAATGCTGAAAACTATCTGCATGTATTTTGCAAATAAAAAGCTATTATTTAAAAAAGAAAAAAGGGGGTACAAATAACTAGACTGCAAGGTTGTAAAAGATTAAATGCAGATTGCTTTTAGTTCAGAGGAGCCTGCAAGATTTCAAAAGAGGATGGAATCAGAGCAGGCTTAAGGAAAAAAGCAACCTAAGCTGGGCCTTGAAGGAGGAGAAAAAGATGTTAACAGGTAAATCCCTATAATTCAGGGTGGAAGAAGAAGGAATATTTTGGGTTTAGGGGATACCTTTCAGAATGATAGGAATGGAGTGGGAAAAGAGCACAGAGTGGCTGGGATATAAGCTTTGTAAAAAAGACAAGCATCAGATAAGTTGGAACAAACTGCCCAAGGCTTTCAATGCCAGACTACAGAGCTTGTATTTTATCCTATAGGTAATATGGATACATCACAGGTTTTTCCAAAAGGTATAAACCAATCAGACCTGCGCACCAGAAGGTTACATTAGCAACAGAATGAACAATGAAATGGAGAAGGGAAAGGCCAGAAGGAGCCCATTTAAAGCTCATAAGGAATTGTTCAAATGGAAGATGAGGGCCTGGACTCTGGGAATGGAAATAACGGTTGGAAGTGAAAGGTACTGAGGATGTGAAATTGAGAGGATTTGATGAATGACTAGATCTGGGTGGGAAAGAAGCAAAAGTGCAGCAAAAAATGGAATCACCACTCTTGAGGGAAATTAAGAAGACTAATAATCGGAGAGTAATGTAACAATAACACTCCCTACACTAATTTATTGATCTAGTACTATAACAAACTGTCAAAAGTTCACTTTAAATAATTGGGCAAAATCATCATAAAATTAATATGGAGGAACAAATGGTCAAAAATCTCAAGAAAAAATTTTAAAAAAAGAAAGAGGGGGGTTTAGTACAGAAAACCTAAAATTACACTAGAGAACAGAAATCATCACAACCATTCAATATTCATTAAAAAAGAAAAAAGTTAATCAATGGAACAGATCAGCTAATACAAAATTCAGAAGTAAGTGAACCCAGAAGAATAGGGCTCAATTAATCTCAATATACAAGTTGTTGGAGGAAAGACAAAAAACACTTTAAAAAAAAAAAAAAAAAGGAAAGCCCTCTAGGAGAAATTTGCCACAGAGAGATCGATATCGCACACCACATACCACAATAAACTCTATTCATATATATGTCCAAGACATAAAAAAATCATGTCATAAACAAATTAGAGGGAAAAGGAAGGAGACATTATTTTGCAACTGTAGAAAAGGGGAAATGTTCTTGACTAAACATAGGGTCAAGAGAGGATCACAGAATGGAAAATGGACACTTGGAACTGCATAAAATTGCAACGCTTTTGTGCTTTCTCCACCCCCCCCCAAAAGCTATACAATTAGAATTGGAAGAGAAACAGTTAAGTGGAAGTAAAATCTTTGCTATTTTTCCTTCTTATATCTGAAGATATAATGGGAATTGATACAAGTACCAAATCAGCCATCAATCTAATAGATAAATGGCCAAGGATATGAAGATGCAATCTTCCTTTTGTCCCTGCACTTCCTCTCTTCTCTTCTCAGTTCTTTGCTATCAGACTCCCTATCTCATCATTGCACCAAAACTGTTCTCTCCAAAATTACTGGCAATCTCTTAGATGTGAATGACGATGGCCTTTTCTTCCTTGAGCTCTTGGAAGCCTCTGGACACTGCACATCAGCCTCTAACCCTCATTCCATCTCTTCTCTCCAATGCTTTCTTCAGCTTCTCCTTCTACTTCTCTGACCACCTCAGTCTCCTTTACCAGGTCTTCCTGAAGGCCCTGCCCACTAACCTTTTGTGCCTCCCCCCACCCCACCCCCAACTCTCTGCACTGGGCCCTCATTTTTTCTCCCCTACCCATTTTCTTAGGAATTTCCAGTTCCTGGGAATTTAATGATCATGTCTACACTAATGATTATCAGGTATAGTCCAAGTCCTAAAATCCAGAAAAATCCAGTCTTTCCTCAAATCCAGCTGGCTTTCCGTTAGACCACAAAACAGTTGAACCAGTAGGGTTGGCACCCTTCAGGGAGAAGTACAGGCCAAAGAGAGAGATTTGATATCATTCTCTGGAGAAGATGAATGAAATCACCATGAAAGAAAATGAGATTGCCAACAAAGAGAAAAGAGAAAAGCAAAGAACGAACTAAGAGTCTTGATAGATGCTTACATTTAAGGGGTAAAAGAAAGACAAACCAGAAGAAGCTTCTGACTAAGGGCCACACTATTCTTCCCTAAGTGACTCTTTATCAAATTTCCTACCACATGGGAGGCAATTATAATAGTCATCAATTAGGTGAGAGATGGGAGGTTGACAGCTGGGAGTGGAAAAAAGATGGCAGAAACAGAACTGATGAAACTTGGCAGATGATTGAATACGAAGGGAGGAGGCTATTCAAGACTCACAAATAATTCCAAATTTATGACTTAGGTGATAACCATCTATTTAACCACTTTGTATTTATGAATATTTATTCTTTATACTTAAGAGATTTGTTGCCTCTTCCCCATTAGAATATAAGCTTTTTGTGAGTAGAGACTGCTGCCTTCTTTATTTTTGTATCTGTAAGCCTAGCATGCCATCTGACATGCAGTAATTAATAAGTGCCTAATGATTAATGATTGATGGGGAAGACAGTAGTGCCCTAGACTGATGGATCTTAGAGAAAGGATAGGTAGGTTTAAGGGGGAAAATTATCAGTTCCATTTTGAACATGATGAATTTGACATGCTGAAGGACTATTAGCCAGACAGAAGTGGCCAACAGGCATTTGGAAATGAAGCACTGGATTTCAGATGAGAAAGTATAGGATGTATAAATTTGGGAGTTATCTGCAGACAGGTAATAATTAAACCTATGGGAAATGATTACATCAGCAAAGGAAAGAGGGTAAAAAGAGAAAAGGGGAAGACTGAGAACACTGTTGAAGTTGGAGGCACTGTTGAAATGCAGAATATAATCAGATCAACAAAGATTACTAAAAAAGTCACATAGATATGAGAAGATCCAGGAAAGATTAGTATCACAGAAACCTAGGGAAGCAAATATGTCTGAGGAGAGAATGAAAATTTGATTTACAGTAAGCTCTTTTTTTAAAGTTGATTTTTAGGGGCATATTTTGTTGTATTTCTCTTTATCTCCCGCTGCCATAGCCCTTAGAGAGCCATCCCTTAAAACCAATAGAAAAAAGAGAAATAAGAGAGAGAGAGAGAAAAATCAGCAACACCAATCAACACATCAAAAAAAAAAAAAAAATCTGTTTGGTGGTGTTCGTTTTGTGGTTTATATTGTTGTAATCACTTTTTGGCTTTTCTTACTTCACTTTGTATCAGTTCATTTGTCTTTTCACACTTTATTCCTCTTACATGTTCATCACTTCTTGTGATACAGTAAAAATTCATTAAATTAATGTATCTTACTTTATTTAATCATTCCATCATTGATGGGAACAGGATCCTTTCAATTCTTAGTGCTATACATAGAGCTGCTTTAAATCTCGTGGGATACATAAGGCTTTCCTTGTCAGTGACTTTGGGATCTTGTGATCTTTCTTTCTTTTTTTCTTTTTATTCTCAAAAAAAATTTTTTTGTGTGCAAATACATGTAAAGATAGTGTTGAACACCTTCCCCTCCCCCCCAAGACATAAAGCAATCTGATAAAGGTTTCCTGTGGTCTTTCTTGAGGAGAGGTAAGGATTGGGACATTTGTTTAGCCAGATGGGTGCAGAAACATGCTGACTCATCTCAGGATCTGTTTCCCTTAGTCATCCTGTCCCAGGGACCACATCTTCTCTGGGTGGCTGTCTTCCTCTTTCTGATCCCTTGGGTCAGACACAGAAATCATGTGCCTCTCACTACAACTAGTTCATCTTGCCTGTTTTGTGGAGAAAAGATCAATGGGCAGGAAGTGCTTAAAGAGAAGATTTAGGGAAACATTCCCTAATGCACAGAGACTTTGTCTCATTGTCCTATATAGGTCCCTGCTGACTTTTATATACATCCATATCATTACTGATAACTGAACAGACAGAAAAACAAGGAAAATGAAAATCTCTTTCCTAAAAACCCCACTATCAACAGTCAAGCATACCCATTTTTGACTTCTAGATTTTTGGCTAGAGACCAAGTCAAGGAGCCACTTTCTTCTTAATCAACTACTACTTCTTTAGGATGGATACAGGCTGCATTTTCAAAAGTCATTCATTAAAAATATCCTGTCACATAAAATTCTTGTCATCATCGTTGATTTGCCATTTAAAGTCAGTAAAAGGAAAAGGAATTCCCTTTCCAGCTCTACATTTTCCTCAGCCATGTTAATTATTAAGCACAATGTGTTCAGACACTAGATACTCTCTATTTCTCTAGTTTAAAATGCTCTGTGCCTCAAAGTAACTTTCAAAGAAACTAGAAAGACAAAGGCAGGGAAAACAGAATCGCAATTAGGTACAAGTTAGTTCTCATTCTAGTTTCTTGAATCAGCAAACAGAACCATAAATCAAAGAATAAATTTCAGTATTCAGAGTAAAAGAGCTGATACAAATCACTGCTGAGCTAGAGCCTCACGCCCTTTCAACATCCTCATCAACTCCACATGTAGAAATATAAATGTCAATATCATTTCTTCATCAGTTTTCCTTCTGTATTTAATAGTTTATTCCATGCTGCTCTAAAAAATCTTTTTTAGATAGCTAAATTTTTAAAAAATGTTAAAAGTTCAGGCCTTCAGGCTTTTATACCATACCAAGTGGCCAAAATATAATTCAGCTTATGAGAATCCAAGAACTAGAAGGGATCACCTGGTCCTATCACTTTGCAAATGAGCAATGAAGCTCAGGCAAGTTCAACCTTGTCCAAGATACCAACTGCAGCGGGTCCAAGGTTCTTTCTAGTTTTAAGAGTAGAAAATTCTGCAATTCCCAATGCAATTCTCTTTGGATTAAGGAATCCTATCTCTTATGGCATGTCCAGTGAAAACTTCAAACCATGCCTTTTTGTAAGTCTATTCCAAGTAGGAACAGATCTATCCAAAATAACTAAGGTAGCAAAAGGTTCTTTGACAGCTCCTTTCTGGCTGCCTCCCTTGGAGAGGCAGCAGGGACTGGATTTGGAACCAAGAAAGTCAAGGCTCCCAAGTCAGCCTCTGATACTTTACAACTTGCCTCAGTTAATCTCCTGGAGTTTTAATTATGATCTCTGTAAAATGCAGATTATGCCTGAAATATATACTACAGAGTTGTTCAGAGGATCCAAGGATAAAATACAGGTAACCTGAAAGAGCTATGTAAATCTCAGCCAAGCAATCAAATTGATTTCTAGATATCCTTAACCTGGGATCTGTGAAAAGATTTCAAGATGAAATCAAAAGATTTCATTGATTCATGAAGTGGAATAGAGGAAGGGAAGGAATTACATCCTCATTTTCACTAACTCCAAATTAAATTGAACACTTCTTTCAATTATAAATGTCAGCAACAAACAACTATTCTGAGAAGGGGTTGAGAGGGTTCAGGAGATAACCAAAATGGTCCATGACACAAAAGAGAAGAAAGAAAAAAGATGCTCACAACTTTTCTCACTAAGGATCCTCCTCCTTGTGCATTCACATCAATTTCCTGACATTTCCCAATCTTCTCAATCTCATCAAAGGGTTGCCCTCCCAGTCCTTCACACCTCAAAACTCCTCTTGGACCTTCCCGTTCTCTGATGAAATAACTATTCTTCTCATATTCTTTACTCTATCTTTTCATTTCCTCCAAGAACATGCTCCCTGAAATCATCCCCTTTTCCATGTTTGAGCTCTTCTTATCTACTGTTTCCTTGTCTGCAACCTATGAACATGCCCAAGTTTCCATCATATTTGAGAAATTTTTATAGAATCATACAGTTCTTGAGAATTGGAACCTCATGGGCGTCTAGTTTAGAGGTATCAAGTATGCAGCCTATAGACACATGTAGCCCATAACACTCTCAAGTGCAGTCAGTCCAAACTAGTTTAAAATGCAATGGGATGAGGATGCTAGTTGATGTAGTGGATAGAGCACCAGCCCTGAAGTCAGAAGGATCTGAGTTCAAATCTAGCCTTAGACACTTAACACTTCCTGGTTGTGTAACCCTGGGCAAGTCACTTAATCCCATTTGTCTCAGGGGGAAAAAAAGCAATGGGAAATAACTAACAAAATAAGTAAAAGTATAATAGTAAAGTATAAGTATAAAAGTATTGATACATTACACTTTATTAAATTTAATTAACTAATTAATTAAATAAATTACGTCAACTTTGAAATATCATCTCACCTATCAGATTGGCTAAGTAGTAGAAAGGGAATGTTAAAGGGGAAGAGGAAAAATTAGGCCATTAACATATTGTTGGTGAAACTTTGAACTGTCAATCATTTTGAAAAACAATCTGGAATTAAATCACCTATACCCTTTGACCCAGAACCATCATGATTATATGTTCTGAAATATTTATAGGGGCAGCTAGATGACACAGTAGAAACCAGTCCTGAAATCAGGAGGAACTGAGTTAAAATCTGAACTTTGACACTTAATACTTACTAGCTGTGTGATTCTGGGCAAGTCACTTAAAACCAATTACCTTGGGGAAAAAAGTATATAAAAAATTTATAACAGTTCTCTTTGTGGTTACAAAGAACTGGAAATTATGGGGATTCCATCAGTTAATGGCTGAACAACTTGTGGTATGTGATTGTGACAGAAAACTACTGTGCTGTAAGAAATGATGAGCTGGTTGATTTTAGAAAAACATAGAAAGTCTTGCATAAAATAACGAAAAGCAAAAGGAGCAAAGTCAAAAGAACACTGTGTGCAGTAACAATAATATTGTTTGAAGAATAAGTTATTCTGAATACTATATATTCAAATCAACTATAAGGGACCTACAAAGGAAGATGCTATCCACTTCCAGAGAAAGAACTTATAAATAAAAATAAACATAGTATGGTTTTACATTTACCTACACATCTGCATCAAATGGTGGCCTTCTCTAGTAAGGATGGGGAAAGGGGAAAACACAATTTAGAACTTAAAATGTAACAAAAAAAAGTTTAATTTAATTTAAAATAAAACAAAACAAAACAATGTCAACGTGCAGCCCCAAGGATCCTTACGTGACCCTCATTTCTAATTGAATTTGACACTACTGATCTAGCCAACTCATATAGGAAACCATGTCTACTATAACATATCCCACAGATGGTCATCTAGCCTCTGTCTCCCAGGCAGCTGAGTCCATTGTGAGTCAGTTCTCTTTAGCAGGAAGTGTCTCTGATATTCCACCTAAATTTTCTCCTTTGAAACTTACATTCATTGTCCTAATTTTGCTCTTTGGAACCAAACAGAACAAGTTTAATCTCTTCCACATGACAGCTTGAACGTGTTTATCATGGCTTTCCCTGAGTCTTTTTCCAAGGTTAAACTATCATTCAGTCAATAAGCTTTCACTAAGCCTCTACTATGTGGCAGTCATTGTGCTATAATCCATTCCTTTAATTGATCTGAATGTGTCATGAATTCAAGGCTCTTCATCTTCTTGGTGGCCTTTCTCCTGCAATCCTCTCTGCCTTTTGGTTGTTCTAGACTTCTTTTTTCCTTTCATAATGAAACTTCTAAAGGTTTTTGCCCACTGTTTACCAGGCCTGGCTTCTACCCTATTCCTGGACTCAAATTGCCTTCTACAAAGTTCCCAATGAGCTCTTAACCACTAAATCCACTGGCCTTTCCTCAGTATGGTTTCTCCTTAACCTTGAATCACCATTTGACCCTAACCACCGATTTTCTCTTCCTTTGGCTCTGATGTCACTTTCTTGGTTCTCCAACCTTTGTTATTACTCTTTTTCAACATACTTCATCTAATTCCCATTCCCTAAATGTGGGCCTCCTCCAGGGCTCAGTCCTGGCTGCTTTTCTCTTCACACATCCTCTTTCTTGATGATCATCCTCAATTTCCATGAGTTCAATAATCATCTCCATGCTGTTGTCATCTAAAATCTATATATTCGATCCTATTCTGTCTTCTGATACGGGTCCTGCATTGCCAATATTGGGCTAGAAATCTATATTTGAATGTCCTATAGATATCTCAATCTCAACATGTCCAAAATGAAATGCAATTCTCCCTCCCAACTCAGCCTTCTTCCAAACATCACTATTTCACAGTCATTCTTGAGTCTTTCCTCTTTTTTCAACTCATGTCCAAACGTGGCCATGTCTTCATGACTTTGTCGCTATAGCATCTCTTGTATTGACTTCTCCTCCACTTATACAGCTCCTTTCTCCCTCCAATTCAGGTCTGCAAAATCACCACCCTCTGGATCTCTGCATAGTCTCTTAATTGATTACCCCTCCCTTTTCCAAACCAACCTCCACCCAGTTGCCAAACTAATAGTCCTAACAAAACAGAGATTTGACCATGTTACTTCCTATTCAAAAATTTTTAATGCCTCCCCTCCGCCTCTACGAGAAAATTAAACCACCTCAGCCTGGCATTTAAAGTTTTGTATCACCTGATCCCATCTACCTTTCCAGAATAGTTTCATAAGCCTCTTCTTTCCATACTCTCATTTTCTATCAAACTGACTTATTTACTTTCCCATGTACAGGATGGTCTTTTCCCTGCCTCTTATACTCTTCCACATCTGAAATGAATACCACTTATAAACCTAAAATCTCTTGCTTCTCTGGAAGCTCAGGTGTCACCTTCCCTAAGAAACACTTCCTGATTCCCACCAGAAAACTTCATAATCTCCATGAATTCTCCATTCCAAAAGATGAAAGCACCTCTAAGTCTCACACCTCCTCAACACATCCAAAGCTTAGAGGGGGCATTGGAAAGCTCCTCCCAAATACTCCACTACTTAAAGTAGGTGCTCAGAGAATTCACCTCATTTCCCACCCAGCTACTTTCCTAGACTTCATTTATCTTCAGAAATTCACCATTTCAGGGGCCACTGGGTAGCACAGTGGATAGAGCACCAGCCCTGAAGTCAGGAGACTTGAGTTCAAGTCTAGTCTCTGGGTGACCCTGAGCAAGTCACTTAACCCCAATTGCCTCAGAAGAAAAAAGAAATTCACCATTCCACAAGATGACCGCAACTCACAGTTCCTCAGGACACTGTCCCCGAGGTCCCTCACCGGAGAGGGCAAAGGGTAGACAATGACTGACTAGAGAAGGCAGCTGGTTGTTGAAGAGCTCCTTCCAGATCCTCTACCATTTAAAGAAGGCACCTAGAGAATTCACTGTGTCATTTTCCACTTGGTTACTTTCCTGGACTTCCTCATCTCCAGAAACTCTTTCTTCAGCAAGCTGAAATCACTTCCTCAGCCTTATTCTCCAGCTGCAAACCTCCATAATGCCAGCTTTTCAGCCCTGTTTGTGAATTCTTCATCCACTGGATTATAAGCCTCCTGAGGGCAGCGTATCCCCGTCACTTAGCACAGTGACTGACACAAAGTAGGCACCCATTAAATGTTGACTGACTCTGACTCTGTCAACATTACTCTTGAAATTACTTTGTGTTGCTTTGTAATTTCTTTATATTTACTTATATGTAAATCACCCAATAGATGTTAAGTTTCCTTAGGGAAGCACCAGTTTAGTTTGTCTTGTGTTTAACCCAGTGCTTTCCACATAGCAGGCCTTAAGAAATATTTGTCACATTGAACTAAAACTTTCTTATTCCTATTTCCCATTCCCTCAAGGCTCTAAATTCTGTTAAATGCCAATGGTCAATAATGGGTTATTATATACCAGATAAACCAGTATGGATTAATGTGCTAGTTTAACCGATATTAAAATCCATGCAAATGGGGAGGAAGAGCAAAATGTAGAAGGGCAGGCATATCAGGAAATTTCTCTGGTGTAAATATAATAATAGATATAAATTATAACAATATTTAATATATATATTATATGTAACATACATATTATGTGAAATATAATAATAAATATAAATTATAATATGTAATATATAATATGATTTTTATACAATAACAAAACGCATGGCTTCTCAAATTTGCCTTGAACAAGCCAGTAAACATTTCATTGAATTTAGATCAGTGGGCTGAGTACCATCTGGAATATAGCTAAGACAGAGTCTCTGTCTTCAAGGGACTTAAAAACTAGTTGGGGAATAATATATACGAGCATGAAATAAAGAATAAAACAGTAAATGGTCTATGTAAGTCTGATGCCACGTAAGGAAGATGAGTCCTGAGAAGGGGTGAATCAATGTGATCGGGAAGTCATGAAATAAAGCACTGAAATTAGTAAGAGATGGTATTCTAGGAGCTGGGAATGGATATGACCACTTTGTCCCTGTTCAAAAGGGGCAGTGAGTGACTACTGGGGAGAGTTTGTATTGGGGAAGGGAGTAGCAGCAGCAGGAACCCATTTCTGCTTTAAAGCCAGGGACAGCCATGGCTCGTTGCTTAGAAGCAGCCTCCCTCCCTAGTGATTGTGCCTGCCTGCCTAGCCCAAGCCTTTCATTTTGTAGACCCAAGCCCAGCGGGATGCCCCAAATGACAGAATTACTCAATACCAGAGCTGAGATTTAGGATTTTTTCACTGATCCAAGCTCCTTCCTTAAGTCTTATTTTAGAAGAACAACAAAACAGATAATGAAGAAATAAAATATGGCAGGTAGCTATTGTAGGTTCTAGGGAAGAGACAATGAAGAAAGGCTGAAGGGAGGGCCAGTAGACAAAAGTAATCATATAAAGAAGTCATACAAACCCAGACACATGGGATACAGATCCAAACCTTCTCATCCAGGGCCAAGTTGGTGCATATCCTCCCTTAAATTCTCACAAAAAATCTGTCCAAAATGCTGAAGGCATTCCTGCAGAGGTGACAGCACACGAAGAACCAGGCTCTCATCCCCAGAGATTCCCATTCTCATC
This sequence comes from Antechinus flavipes, assembly GCF_016432865.1. Taxonomy (NCBI): domain Eukaryota; kingdom Metazoa; phylum Chordata; class Mammalia; order Dasyuromorphia; family Dasyuridae; genus Antechinus; species Antechinus flavipes. Next base: position 16,538,934 of record NC_067401.1, read on the forward strand.
GCATGGCCCACTTCCCTTTTCCTACCTCAGGATAAATAAATCAACAAACAGTATAGGAAATTTGTGTTTTAATCTTAATATTATCATATATTTCTCACTCTCCCTTACCTTCCCATAGCCAATTATTGGATCTTAAAAAGTACTATCTCTACTGTTATTTCTTAACAATGAAATAGGCACTCAGACTTTGCAAAGGTCACAGGATTATTAAGAAGAAAAGCTGGCCCTCAACCCAAATCTTTTAAAGGATCCCATGATGCTCTCATGATCCCATACGACTTTTCTAGTGATAAAGGGCCTGGGCAATAGTGTTAGCAATAGGAAGAGAACAGAGGGGCAGGCAAGAGAAAAATTCAAAAGCTAAGAATCGACTCTGTGACTGAATGATGAAGAATGAACCAGCCTCCCTGAAGAACTGTTGGTTGTTATGGAAGATATCCTGGGGTAAAGATTTACTTGTTGCACCCCTCAAAACACATCACAGAGACAGCTAGTTGATATTTCCCTGATCAAGAGCTACCTGTTCAGGAGTCCCGGAAAGATCCCAATTTAAAGTACCATGGCTCCAAGCAATGGTTACCCCTTTTCCCAAGTTTCTTAAGACGGTGCTCAACAAATCCCGGTCCCTGATTATCATGAGACCTGGCAATTCTATCAAGGTTACTTTAGAAAGAACAGAGACTAGAGATAGGTAAGATGGATTTTGCTTATGCCAAAAACTTCTCTCGGTGACATGTAGCTCTTTATTTAGGGAAAATTCAAACTGGATTGTGAGAGTAAAAATTCAGCCTGTCTCAGGGAGAGTAACAACGGAACAAAAAGTACAATGTTTAAATCTTGCACCTGTTTGGGTGCAAGACCCTTCAAAATGGTACCTTTGTTCCTCTTCACAATGCATCTGGGGTTTGCTCTAACTTAAAAGGAAGCTGCAGTCCCACCCAGTGGGGCCCCAGGCTTAGAATCCTGAGACTTTAGATCTGCGAGCTTCACTTAGATGGTGGGCTCTGCTAGCTTGGCAGAACTCAAAGGGAGGGGAAAGAGAGGCAGAGAGAGGGCTTATTCAGGACCAGGATTTCTGCTGGGACCTTATATATGGCCCTAGAAGCAACCTGGTCAAAAATACTCAACTGACTTCTAATCTTTTCCAAAGGACCTTCTGAAAGATTCCTGATTCACTTGATGGGGCTGTGATCTGATCCAACTGTTTTGCAGAGCAACCTGGAATTATGCCCAAAAAATTATAAAACTGCCTATACCCTTTGACCCAGTAATCCCACTACTAGGCCTCTTTCCCAAGATGATTAGGGTGAAAGGAAAAGAACCTCTTTGTTTTAAAATATTCATAGCAGCTACTTTTGTAGTGGCAAAGCATTGGAAATTGAGAAGACGTCCATCAATTGGGGAATGGCTAAACAAGTTGTGGTGTATGATTGTGATAGAATGCTACTATGCTATAAGAAATAGAAAAGAGCTCGATGATCTTAGAAAAATATGGACAGATGCACAAAATAATGAAAAGGAAAATGAGCAAAACTAAGAGAACAATGTATACGGTAACAACAATATTGTTTTCAGAACAAGTTTGAGGGGCAATAAGGTGGTACAGTGAATAAAACACAGGCTGTGGGATTAGGAGGATTTGAGTTCAAATTTAGCCTCAGACACTTGACACTTAAAAGCTGTCACTTAATCTTAACTGCACCCCCCTCCACACTACACAGAACAATGGATAAGTCATTTTGACAATTTATTAAATACAAAGGACATATGGAGAAAGATGCTATCTGCACGCAGAGAAAAAACTGACAAATAGAAGTATATATAGTTTTACATTCACACACATCCACATTCATACATATATTTATGCTTAATGGTATCTGGAGAAGGGAGGGGGGAAAAAAAGAAAATTACATGATAACTTTACTATATATTTTAAAGGAATATCAAGTTGTACATAATAGATTTGCAGTTTCATATACAATCCTTTTCTATATATTCTATTATGGAAATATTTGTTTTATTTCTTAAGTTCAGAATAAAATAAATAAAAACTTGTTTTTTTATAAAAAATTATAAAAGACTCTCCTGGAAATTCTGCTAAGACAACCTGGATAGTCCTAGTTGGGGGTTCAGTATGAGGAGAATCAATACTCTTTCCCCACATCTTTCCTTCCAAGCTGAAAAGTTCCTCTTGCTCCCAGATTCAACGGCTGTCTCTTCATAGCAAACTCTCTGAAGAAAACCTCTAACACTGTATCTAACCTGAGTTGTCGTGTGTTAACCTGAATCTCTTCTGAAAAAAAGCCAGCTCTTCTCTCCTTGAGTACAGTACCTCAACCACCTTGTCTGTTGTTTTTCAAGGTAGATCCTCAGCCCTCACTGAACTACAGATTTTGAACAGGCTGATAAATAACAGATTACTAGGAGTTCATGTGACAGCACAAAAGTGTCCCTAGGATGCATGTGAAATGCATCATTATACTTGCAGCCCTCACAGCTGATAGGAAATGTATAGATCTCAATGCCCAACAATGTCACTTTGTAGGTAAGGACCCCACAAAGAAAGAACCTTTGCACAAATCTGATGTACATAACTCAAGTAGCTTTGGATGGGCCCAATTCAGAGCCAAGTTTCATATCTTGGTGTTATTTTATGGCCACTTACATAAACCATTAGGTTTAGCTATTCCATGAGAGGTTATATATAAAAACAAAACAAAAGCAGTTGACTAAGATCAAGCTCTACTCACTGATGAATAAATGGAAGAGCTGAAAACAAAAATACCAACTGATTAAACAACTACACAGCTCATCTGTTGCATTGGTATCCTTGCAACATCAAGGGCTCACAACCCTCAGCACAGGGGCTGGGCTCCTAATAAAGTCTGCAGACTAGAATCTCTATTGGAGGAAAACCATTTATAGGAGTTTCAGTTTGCCTCACATCACAGAATTCAAAGTGTCATATGTTATATGTACCTCTGTACAAGGAAAATTCTAAATGATTTTTGTTTTATGCTTTTCTTGGAATAAGTAAAAATAAAATGGAAGCAATGAATGCTATTAGAAAGGCATAGGAGAATCCTTACAAAATACGGGCTTCTATATGTTAAGAGATTTAACTCGACTTCCCCAAAATGTAAAATGTAGAACCCGAAAATGCTTTACATGTCTTTACTTGGCTACAAGTTACTTTGAAAGAAAAATGTAAGCAGCAATAATTCTCTTTAGCCATTAACCTAGAAAATATAACAGGGTAAACTATAATAGTGAATGTCTCTTTTCTAATCCATTACTTTCCCTCATCTTAAATGAAAATAGACTTGAAGTCATTAAAATGTCCAACTAAAAATATTTTTGGATTTGCCATTTAGTTTCCAATTTCTTGTGATTCTATAACAACTTAATTCAGCAATTCTCCAAGTATTTTCATGATAATACTAGGATGTTGTCATTTCTAACCTGGTAAGCTATCGATAGATATAATCCACATAAACAAAAACCCTTTGGAGAGTCATCCATAATTTTTGAGGATGTGAAACTGAAAGGTTTGAGGACCACTGAGAGTCTGATTCAAGCTCCAACATTTTATAGATATGGAAATGAATGCCCAGAGAGATAAAGCCAGTGTTCAAAGTTACACAGCTAAGTGATGCCGAAGCCCAGAAAAAGCTGGTTTCTTAATTCCCAGTCTTTCCATTACACCACAGGCCACTCCACTTCTAAATTCTCATGTGTCTCAAAATGGAACGACAGTGGAAAGGGCTCTTTAGGAGGAAAGAAGATTCCCAAGTACCAAAAAATCAATTATCAATAGGAAGTAGTCTATAACATACTTTAATAAATTCAGTTCTAAGAATAGGAGCAGGACCTTATTTATCTCTATATCTACCTTTAGGCTTCCTAGCAGAATATTTACTATACAAATAAGTACTGAGTGAATCAAGGAATAGATAAATAAACTGTAATTTAGAAAGGTCTGGAGAGTAGAACAGAGGTAGGCAAAAGATAGTCCTAAGCCAAACCAGCCAGGATCAATTTTTGGACAACTGAAGAGCCAAGAACCAGTTTGTTACCAGATTTGGCCCTAGTGTATACTAGCCAGCCTGCATTTGGTACATGGATACGGTGATAGACTTATGAGTCAGGAAGTCCTAGATTTAAATTCTGCTTCTCCTGTTTTGTAGCAGTGTGACCACAAACAAAACACTTATTTCATAACTTTCCTGTAATGCTGACTGATTGATAATTCCTCACAGTGTTGTGAGCTTCCAGTGAGACTATAGTACAGCCAAGTATTGTGCAAACTTGAAATTAGCACTGGCATCAATTAGAAGTTTTATAAAAAACTCAAAATCTCTGTCTACCAAATTTCACAATTTTCCCATGACACTCTGATAACCCTCTTCTCTTTTCACCTTTTATTCAAATTTATTTATCAGTTTCAGCCTTTTCATTCCTGACCAATTTTTTTTTCCAAGCAGTAAATATAGGCAAATGTGGAACTTTTTCCTCTTAATAGCATTTGATTTTTCCATTTACTTGTAAAGATAGTTTTCAACGTTCATTTTTGTAAGATTTTGCGTTCCAAATTTTTCTCCTCCATTCCTTTTCAGCCTCCCTCCCCAAGACAGCAAGCAATCTGATATAGGCTATACATGTACAATCATTTTAAAGATATTTCCATATTTCTCATGTTGTGAAAGAAAAATCAGAATCAAAGACGGAAAAAACAGGAGAAAAAAAAAAAGCAAATCTCCCCCCAAAAGGTAGCATGTTTTGATCTGCATTGTTTCCATAATTATGTAAATTCCCTAGTAATTCAACGGGACAATTAAGATTTAGATCAAACACTCCTCCAAGAACCTACCAATCCAATCAACCTGTTTGAAAAGCTTATACACCACATTGTTGCCTTGGAGAGAAGGGTTTGTCTTTTTGGTTTGTTTTGGAAGTAATGAGGGTAACGGGATTTTCCCAGAGTCACACAGCTACTAAATGTCTGAGGTCACACTTGAACTCTGCTCCTCTGGAATCAAGTGCCCCTGTGTGACCCATTATCACACCTAGCTGCCCGGCTTTTTGTTTCTTAATTAGAAGATCAGTTTTTAATTTTATCCCCTCTTCTTAAAAGTTGAATTCTCCATCATTCCTCAGTTTAAGTGCCAAGTACTCGAGTAGGCAGCCACACTCTGATTCATTAATGACTCGAAGACTTCTTTCCAAGAAAAGAAAGGAGCATCTACTTTTATTTTCCCACCTATTCCTTGTGAACTTGGACTGTGCTCAAGTTCTCACACAAGCACAGAAAAAAGTACAGAATGTCATCCCTAGAACCAACCATCTCATTTAACAGAAGGAAGAAAGGGAGATCCAAAGGGATTATAATACTCTTACACATGTTCAACAGTTGGTTCCAAACACCTCTCAAATAAACTCCTTTGGCAGGTGCGGCTGTTTCCCAGTTTATTAAACACTTTCACCTACATGACTTCATCTAACAGGTTATCCCCATTTTCCAGGTGAGGAAACAAAAGTTCAAGTTCAGTGATTCAGTGACTAAGCTAGGAACCCAAGTGGCAGAACCAGAATCTGTTCTTGCAAGCCGTTTCCAACCCACCCTTCCGAGGGTTGCTAAACTGACATTCCCAATCCACAAGTACAACATGGGGCTATCTTCCTCAAGAAACTCTATTGCCTTTTCAACACCGTCTGTCCCATCTTCCCATTAATGCACGGCCTCCTTTCCACCTAAAGGAGGCGCCTTTCGATTCCCTGTACCACACTGTCTTTCTATGCACATTCTAGATTGTTGCCCAAATCACACTCAATCAGTGTGATTAAAACTTAAAACCGACACACCACAGCCACAGGTGTTCAAGGTCAAAAAAAGCAAACAAACAAACAACCCCCCCCATCCTGAAGTGGATGACTTGTGTTGTGGACTCACTTAGGAGTGACTTGTATGTGACCAGTGACTTGTGACCAGTGACTTGTATGTGTGTTGTGGAGTCCCTAGGAGTGACTTGTATGTGACCAGTGACTTGTATGTGACCGGTGACTTGTATGTGTGTTGTGGAGTCCCTAGGAGTGACTTGTATGTGACCAGTGACTTGTATGTGGCCGGTGACTTGTATGTGTGTTGTGGACTCACTTAGGAGTGACTTGTATGTGGCCAGTGACTTGTATGTGACCAGTGACTTGTATGTGACCGGTGACTTGTATGTGTGTTGTGGAGCCACTAGAATGAGACTTTTATGTGACTGTGTGACATGTGTATTTCGCCTGCTCATGGGTGACTGCTGTGGCCACTCCAGTGTGATTTGTATGTGACATGTGCCTGTGCCAAGAAACTCACCAAGTTCAAGCCCAAACTTCCCCCCCATCCCTCGGAGTCTGTCTCCGGGCTAAGGAGCCCCCCAAACCCCAGCAAAGAAGAGACCCGCAGGATCCACAAGAGTCAGAGGTGTCCAGATCCTCGAATGCCCCAGGAGGGAAACTGAGTTCCTGGGAACCCACGCAGTCGGACCCGGAACCTGGGTCGTGCAATCCCAACATTTGGAGCAGGAGACGTGCTCAGGCGCTATCTAGTCCGACCCCTTCATTTTACAGACGCGGAAAATGAGGCCCGGGTGGGGAATGGAAGGGTCCTTGGAAGTCATCTAGTCCACGTCCCTCATATTACCAGGATGGGAAACTGAGGTCCACGGAGGGGCAGTGATGAGCCCAAAGGTGCCAGGAGTTGAGCCCTGGCAGGAGTCGCTGTCCGTGCCGGGCCTCAGTTTCCCCGTTGGGGCCTCAGGCCTTCCCGACCCCTCCCCACCCAAGCGTCCGAACCTGTCGGGGCTCCAGCGGAGCAAGGCCCGGCTCGATCTCCCCGGCCCCTGAAGCCTTGAGACTGCCAAATCAACAGCCTTCGCCTCTCGTGGTACCCTCTCCCGGGCCGGGCCCTGGCCCCGGCCCTGCCCCGACCCCAGCCCGCCTACCCACACTCACCGGCGGCTGCAGGGACAGATCTCACTCAGTCCCTCCGCGGGCCCAGCTCTGGACCAGCTCCTCTGGGCGCTACCACTCGCGGGGGTCGTCGGGGCCGGGGTGACGCGGAAGCCGCCCGCTTCCTCCCGGCAAAAAGGGAGTTTTCCCCTCTCACTCTGGGAGTTTGGTTCGGCCCGACTCCGCCCACGCGCCGCTCGTCCGAGCCGTCAGCTGGACTGGAAGAACACGTGGGGGCGGGGCGAAGGCGGAGTTAAAGTGCCGGCTGCTGGGGGGAGGCGGGGCCAATGGGCAGGAAGTGGGAGGGAGGCGAGGCTAAGTGTGCGCGTCGGTTCGGAGGGAGGAGGAGGAGGAGGAGGAGCGGGGGTTCTAACTCTGCAGTGCCAGCGGCGTCGCTTTCGAAGTCAATCCACAAACACGAAGTACTCGCTGAGTTCCCGGCGCTGAGCCAAACGCCGGAAATACAAAGAAAGGGGAAAGAACTGCCCTCCGGTTCACAGTCTAATGCTGGACATGCACACAATCAATAAGTTTCAATCCACCTTTAGAAGAACCGCACTTATTTAACCTTATTGGATTGTGTGGGGAGGAGGGGAGAGAGGGACAAAAACTTGGAACTCGGGCTTTGCAAAGGGGAATGCGGCAAGCTCTCCACGTGCGTTTGCAAAAGCCTAATGCTATTCAGGCACGCTTACGGAACATCTCCCAGGTAAAGTGCTAATCGACGGAAATTCAAAAAGAGGCATCCGTCCCCGAGCTTATAATCTGTCGCGTTACAATCCGTTTAATACAGGCAAGGGATGGGCGGAGTTCTCCGTCCTTCTCGAAGAGGATGACGTCAGGGAGGTGAGGGACCTGCAAGCGAACGGGACTGTGGAGAGGGAGGGCTCTGCAAGGGCACCTGGCTCGCTTTCCCCCCCAGAGCCATCCGGGTCCTGTGGCCTGACCTCGAACGGGATGACGGGTGACGGCCCTGGAAGCCGCGGAGACCTTTTCAAGCTAAGGTCTTTAACAGCCTTGGCTGACACGCCGCCCACTCGGTGATTAAGGACAGACAGACTAGCGGGGGCAGCCTCAGAGGAAAGGCGCCGAGCGGCAGAAGAAGCGGGAAAGGGGAGGCTTTGTCAGGGAAGAAAAAACTGAAGATGAGGGGAGAGAAAGCTTCCCAGGCGTAGGGGGCGCCAGCCCAAGAAAAGATGTAGAGTCTGGGGGTAGAGTGTTTGTGCAAGGGGCAGCCGGGAGGCTGGAGGAACGTGTTCAAGCCCCAGCGATTAAGCCAGCGTTTACATGTGTGTCCGTTTGTGGAATGTCCCGGTGCTGTGAATAAAATTTTAAATCTGAAATTTCCCACTTTCTAGAAGCTTATACGCCAGCTGTCTCCCCTCCCCCACACTCACTAACATCGGTAGTGCCCGTCTCCCCCCACTCTCCAGAAAGGGGGAAGGACGTAGGAAGACGGGACAGAGTTTCTCTTTACCACGTATTTATAAAAGGCGCTTGTAAACTTTTACACCCCCATAAAAAGGGGTTCAATTTGTGTTATAGCTACTGACATTGTCTCCTAATTACTGTTCACATGAGTGGAGCGGACTCTTTTATGGTTTCCAAAGGGTATCATTCCCAACGCTTAGGAATAGTAGTGAAAGTTGGGATTCCCTCACCTTTCACCCGGGGGGAAAGTAAGCCCGGGGGAGATGGAGGGATTAATCCTGGATGCATTAGAAAGAGGCTTCGGAGTCCCACAAAGAGGGGCGTAAGCCCTGCTACGCGGGAGCGGTGTGACTTTGGGCCAGTCATTTAATTTCTGCATTTTAGAATCCTCAAGTGTAAAAAGAGAAGAATGTTTTTACTCCCTAAACTCCTGAGGAGGTTGTACTGAACTTAGGGATAAGGACTGAACTTCTCATTTCCGTTACAGGCTTAAGAAACTTGCCTAGAGCACTTGCTCCTCAAGGAGCTTACATTCTATCTGGGAAATAAGCGTGTGTGTAAGTGTGTGTGTGTGTGTGTGTGTGTGTGTGTGTGTGTGTGTGTGTGTAAGTGTGTGTGTGTGTGAGTGTGTGTGTGTAAGTGTGTAAGTGTGTGTGTGTGTGTAAGTGTGTGTGTGTGTGAACAGAAGAGATCCTCTGGCTGCTGGAGGTGGAGGAGGAGGTTGAGAGGGAGCATAGAATTAGGAAAGTCTTCAAGTGAAGGGAACTAGATATTCTCCGAAATAGAGAAGGAAGAAAGCAGAACACGCCCACCATGGCAAGTTAACCTGGCTGGAGAATCCCGGGAGAAACATGAATTATAAAACTGGGAATGGCCATTCGGGGGCCAGACTATGAATGTCAAACCAAGGAATTCGATCCTCAGGAGCTCTTAACTTTTGGGGGGATCATGGACTCCTTCAGCAGCTTAGAGAAGATGATGGACCCTTCTCAGTCTTCAAGTGCATAAAATAAAATTAAAGTATAGTTACAAAGGAAACCAATTATACTGAAATCCAGTCATCAAAAACTTTTTTTTTTTTAATTCATGAACCCCAGGTTAAGAGCTGCTGTCCTGGAGATAACAGGGAAACTGGAGTTTACTGGATAAGAGAGGGATAGAAATAAATGAATAAACAAATGAGTGAAAAATATTCATTGAATGTTTAGTGTACCTCAGGCACTGTGCTAAGTGCCTGGGGTGGGAGACAGACAGAGGTGAAAGTGCACAAGACAGTGTCAACCTTCAAGAAGTTCACAATCTCATGAAAGTCTCTGAGCAAATGTACAAATGAGCTGCGTACAAGTTAGACAAGAAATAGTTAAAAGAGAGTAGGTACTAGAATTAAGAGGGGTTTAGGGAAGTCTTCCTGAAGAAGATGGGATTTTAGCTGGGATTTGAAGGAAGCCAAGAAAGCCAGATGAGGAGGAAGAACTGTCCGAGCAGGGGAAATTGCCCAGAGATGGTGTTGTGGAGGGCAGAACAACAAGGAGGTCCATGACCCTGGATCAAACACTACATGGTGAGAAGGTCTAGGTTGTAAAGGGACTGAAAGCAGGAAAAATATTCCAGGCAAAAGGGGGCGAGAATCTGAATTAGAATAATGATTATAGGAGTGGGAAGAAGGAATGGATATGAGAAAGGAGGTGAAGCAAGGACCAAGACAGTCATGTTAATTGGGGGTGGGCAGAGAGAAAAGGAAGGGTTAAGGATGACCCAAGTTTACATTCATGGGGGGAGAAAGATCTTGGTGCTTTCAACCCGTCTTATGCTCTTGTACACGTTCCTTCACCTGTACTTTTGTTCGTGCTCCCTTGTTGCTCTTCTCCTACTCCCACCCAGATGCCTTCCTTTCCTCCTGTCCAAATGCTCTTCATCCTGCAAGGAACAACTTTAGTCTGCCTTCCACATGAAGCTTTGTCCAGTACTTCCAAAAACGGATCTTTCCTTAACTGACACAAGCCAAAGTCTAATGCTCCTCCCTCCCTCTCCCCCACACTGAGTCACAGATGTAGAGCTGGAAACAACCTTATCTACTCAACTCCTCCACTACAGAGGAGCAAACTGAGGCTCAGCAAGGTGAGTGTACGTGTTCAAGGTCACACGTGTAGGGCGTATTGCATGTTGTAATGAAGCTGAACTCTCACCTTTCTCCTCATTTAAACCTTTCAACTCCGGCACTCGGTCCCTGGTAGCCCTCCTGTCCTGACTCATGACTGCCTCACAGGGCTCTCTATCTCTAGGCTGGCTCCAGGGATGTTTTTGTTTCTCTCATTAGCATCACGAACAGGCACTCTGCCCACCCCACCCTCCACTAAATACTCTACTTTATGCTTCTGGAACCATAAATCCAAACTGATTGGTTCTCGAAGGGGTGTGTCAAACTAGTCCTTTTGTTTCAGTTTTGTTTCACTTGTTTCTCTAATCTAGTGCTTAGTAAAGTGCCAGATAGAACTTGGTAAGTGCTTTTTCGTTCATCCAATAGAACGTAAGCTCCTTGGGGACAAAAATGATTTCACTGAGAAACCCAGGACAATTTCTGACACATTTAGCAGCTTAATAAATGGTTATTGATTGATGGATTGTAGATTCATATTCCCGTCCAAATGCCTTTTGCTATTCTATGAAACAATCTTCTAATATCCCCTCTATATATTTGTATAATAAACATTGCCCCCTAGATACCATTGATGAGGTCTGAATAGTGTATTGGACAGAAAGAAGCTAAAGAATTGGTCCCTGAGGCAAGAAGGAGAAGGTGCTGATAGTGATCAGTTTAGTTCCACCCTCTGGGGAAGCTGTCTAGTCTAAAATCGACGTCAAACTCCCGAGACCCACTCTCTCAAGTAGTCTCACCTTGCCACTTCCAGTCAGAAATCCCAGTCATGTGCCTCAGATTAAATTTTCCCTATAAAATCTAGTTATGGGGAGACTCCCTTGGGTCAGTCCACAGCAGCACTCTACCTCGTGGAGTCTTTCCCCTTCCCCTTCCCCTTTCCCCATGCCACGTGGTCTCTCTCCACACTCCACTACTCTTCTCAACTCCACTTCTCCTTCTTGCAGCTTAACTCAATTAGGATGCTAAGTCCTTTCAAGATTTAGCCTGCCAGCCTCCAGCTCCAGCCTCTCGGGGTACCTCCTTTCTACTGGGTAACTGAGTTCCACTGAGAAACTTGGCTTTCATACGCTCTCCTACTTTATTTCCTATTTGCCATTCCCAATATCTATTGTAGCCCTTCATTTTGTCTGTAAGCTCTTTCCTAAATAAACCTACCTGTTGCCAAAGAGAATGGCCATTGGGAATTCTCCACGTGACCGAACCCCAGCTTTTGGTGCCTGCCATCATGGGGTGTCTACATCACCCACATCACCACACTTCCCTGAGGAGATGAAGTTTTTGCTAGCTCAAATCATTTATGGGTTGGCTTGGCTTCCTAGCTGTGGCAATGGTTTTGCATATGTTTTTTCTCTAGAAAATAAAGCTGATCATTCCCAGGCAAATGATCCAGACACAGACAGTCACTTAGGGACAAGGCAGGAGATGCGATACTGGGATGAGCTAGTATTGGGGAATAGTGGGAAGCAGCCGACCCCTCTCACCCAGCAGTCTTGGAAGAGGAAGGAGAAGAGGGAAGACATTGTCCCCTGGAGGGGACCTTGGGGGCCTGAATTTTCTTGGAATCAGAGGATGATGGAGAGGGGGAACATTAATTATATGTTTAATGATGAATCCCAAATGAAGGTGTAAAAAACACTTCCATTATTATCTAGAATCCGTGGAGATGCCCCAGAAGGGAATTTCCTCAATGAGCAGCACCCTGCAAGGGTAGGAGAAAAAATTGCATTTAAGCTTTTGGAATTGACAGCAGATTATTCTCCCCATGTCTCTAGTTACAAGGAGGAGAGAATAATAAACTACAGTCCTGATGCTCAGGAAGTAGACAGAGAAATCCTTTCATCTTTACCAGTGGTGAAAGAGCCCAGGAAGTTTGACCTGTTGTACCAGAATGAAAATGGAAAAGAAGGGTAGAGTTCGCAGTATCACAGGATAAAAGGATAACTATTTGTTTGAAAGAATTGATCGAACCAAAACTAATTATTGAGCCTCACACTGACACTCCAAGTACGGAACAGGCCTGATCTTTATCATTCTCCCAGTGTATATGAAGGGATAAATATATAGATTCAAATAGTTTATATTTTTGTTTGCTTTATGACCTTGTGAAAATGACTACAGGTTGGACCTTGTCTAAATAAAGTATTTCAACAATAACAAAAAAAGAAAAGAAAATTGATCAGAGGTAATTCTTTACTTTTATCCATTTCCCATTTTTAGTGACCAGCAGCTCATTAAAACTCATGTTACATTATCAGCTATGATCAAATGCAGTTGTCTTCTCACCTTTATCTTTTCTTCTAAATTGGCTATTATTTTGTAAAAAACAGAAAGGAACTGTCCAGGGCTGAGATGTGATTAATATTTTTAAAAATTTATTTCTTTGTTCATTCATAGCCAGAAAAATCACCAGTTAGCTTAGACTCTTGAAAGACCTCTCAGATACCAGCCTTTCCAGTTTAGTAAATTCTGCCACCAGGAGGCATCAGAGGAGAATTGTTATAATAAGCGATGGTGTATTGAGCATGTCACTGAATCTTGTATTATTCTCTGGTTTTAGGGTCAGGGGACCTAACGGATCTTCCGATTGATGGTGTTATTTATATGACCTTAGGCAATTCCCTTCTCTTTGAGCCTGAGCTTCCTCACGTGTAAAAAAGGAAGAATTAGACTAGATTTCTGAGGTACCTTCTGGCTCAAAATAGAGGGAAGGGGAGGGGAAAGGGAGGGGAGGAAGGAGAAAACATTTATTATATGCCAGACACAGTGATGAACTGAGATACACATGTAAAAACCAAGGCAGTCCCCGCCCTCAGAGAGCTCACCTTCTAAGAAAGGAGGGTAACATACATGAAAAGTAGGGGCTGGAGTCAAATGGTCCAGGAATAAATGCTCTGTGATCTTCTATCTTTCATGCACATTGCCTGGCTCATTGTAGATGCTTTATAAATGCTTGTGTATTTGAATGACTATTTTGAAATACTTGAAAGCACATAATTAATTAGTCCCTGAGCTAGAACTAGAATCCTTAGTTACCTGCTGGTAAATATATATATATACACACACAGACTAATCCTGTTGAAGAGGTACAATTGTCACTTTAAATTCAACATCGTCATCCTCCAATCAGAGGCCCTAGATTAAAATCTCTTTGTAAAGGTGTCAGAGGCACTTGAAATTCCTATTTGATACCCAGCCAAATTCCCCACAATCCTCTTCTGACTGTTGCACTGGCCTGAGGATGGATCAACTATGTCCCTAGGCTAACAATACAGATCGAAGATTGATAACTCCCGCCCTAGACATTGACAGTGACCAAGGAAGAGAGGAAAAAGAGAAATATGATTCTTGTGTCTGCAGAAAATCAAACATGTTTTTGTTTCCTTTCCTCTTTTCCCTAACACCTACTACAAGTGCCTGGCACAGATGTGATGAAATTCTGTTGAACTAACGTTGAACTTGAGTGATTCCATCTTGATTCTAAATCATTCCAGGACTCTTGCAATTGGCTAAGAAAGTGTAATACATCACAATGTGTTTGAAGGAAAAACTCAGGTTATTGTTCCTTTTCCAAAAGCACTTGTTTTCTCCCTACAGTTAATTGTCAGTATTGTAGTTCACCTCTCTACTATTTGTGTCTCTGTCTCCTTAGCAACAGGTACGTGTCTCTGTGGTTGTTCTGTTTTTTCAGTCCTGTTTAACGCTGAGTGAACCCATTTAGAGTTTTCTTCACAGAAATACTAAAGTTGTTTACCATTTCATTCTCCAGATCATTTTTTCGATGAGGAAACTGAGGTAAAACAGGGTTAACTGACTTGCTCAGGATCACATAGCTAGGAAGTATCTGAGGTCAGATCTGAACTCAGGAAGATGACTCCTGACTCCAGGTGTGGCACTTTATCCTCCGTACTCCCATATGCCCTGTACCTATCTCTACCATATATCAATTATATCTTTAAAAATGTATTTGGAGGGAGGGAGCAGCTAGGTGATGCAGTGGATAAAGCACCACCCCTGAAGTCAGGAGGACCTGAGTTCAAATATGACCTCAGACACTTAACACTTCCTGGCTGTGTGACCTGGCAAGTCACTTATCCCCGATTGCCTCAACAAAAAATAAAAATTGTATGGGGAGGGGGCAGATTCCCCTCCTCCCTGCGTGAGCAGAACTCATGGGGCTAGGAAGTAGTAGAGAAGGGGGCATTAAAAGAGTATCTCTATTTTAACATGCATTCATAATATCCCCCCCATTTATCAACAACAAATGAAAAACTAAACTCTGATCAACATTCATAGTCCTACAAAAACAAATTCCCACGTTGACCATACCTGACCATGTACATCTCTCACTGCATTTAAAGGAGGTGACATGTTTCATCTTTAGGATTCTGGTCTCCTGCTTTATTTTTGTATTGACCAGATTCTAAAGTCTCTCAAAGTTGTTTTTCTTTTCTTATCCCCATGTATAAAATAAAAAATAGCGCTCACTTTCCTGGGCTAGGGTAAGAATGAAATGGGTTTCAAAGGCAATCCCAACAGTGGATAGAAAATGCCACGTGCATCCAAAAAAAGAACTATGGAGATTGAATTAAGTTAACACACACTATGTTCATTTCTTTTCTCCGTTGTTGTTTGTTTTGTTTTGTTTTTTCTCTTTCCCATGGTTTTTGCCTTTGGTTCTGATTTTTCTTTCCCAACGGGATTCATTAAGCAACGTGCATTAAAAATAAATTAATAAATAATAAAAGAGTGAAATTAGATAACACAGAATTTTTTTTTTGCAAACCCCAAAGTGCTATTTGGAGGCTATGATGACGGTGGTGGTGCTCATAGTACACTCTGGTCTCCTGCGTCTGCTTTTCATTCTGCCTGAGTTTGTACAAGTCATTTACATCTTTTTAAAAAACAGCTATTTCTTATGAGGAGATTCAAGTTTTTAGCATTTCTCCAGCTTTACACTATAGATGCTCAGATTACAGGTAGCATTTTCCCTGATCCCCAGACTTTTCTGTATAAGAGTTCTTACCCTGGAATCCCTGAATTTGTTGCAAAAACTTTTTGATAGCTGTATTTTTAAATGGTTGATTTTCTTTGTAATCTTATTATATTCATTGAAAAATAGACTTCTGAGAAGGGGGTTTATAGGCTTCCCTTTGTTTCTAAGGGGATCCAAGATGTAAAAAAAAAAAAAAAAAAAAGGTGAGCCCCTGGAAGAAAAGAAGCTGAAAAATAAAAACTAATAGTACCTCCTTCTCCAGGTTGTTGGAAGGATCAAATGAGGGAATATTTGTAAAGTGTTTAATACAGTGCTCGTCACATAGTAGATGCTTAATGAATATTTTTAGTGCCGTTTTTTGCACCATAGTCAGCTGGATTGGTCTGTGTGTATCTCCCATGCTTTCTAAATTAAAAGGTTGTTAGTTAGCAGCTGCATTTGGAATTTTCTTGGTAAGTATCACAGCAGCGCTTAATAAATGTTTCTTTGCTTGTTTGCTTGCTTGCTTAAGAGCTAACCCATCCACACAGAAACTAGTAAAACGTGCCCAGAAAAAGGATTTCTCAGGCAGAGGCTTGGAGGGCTGGTGGAAGCTTTGGAACTGAGGGAGGGAGGGCTGTGGAGTGTACAGGGAGAGCAGTTTTTCCTGGCATCAGGCCCAGCTGGGCTAAGTGGAAGAACAACTCTGTACACTAGAAGGGAATTAGGGGTACAGAGGTGGAGGGTCAGACAGTGTAATCTGGAGAGAACAAAGCAAACAAGGCAGGGCAGAAGGGGCCATGACATTTGAGGACTGAACATCTAAGACATTCCTGGCTGTGGGGCCCAGGGAAATTACATAATTTCCTCTGAATCCCATAGTTAGGGAAAGCTCTGGGGGTTTAAACCTTCCTTCCTTGCCAGGACAAGCTGTGCAAGCACCTGCCCAACCCCTCCCTCCTGAAAAGGATAAGGAGTCAGCCTTTCTAAAGATAATCACTCCTTTCACTAGTTCTTGTCTCTTTTTCTTTTATTTCCTCCTTTTCTCGAGGTTTCTCTTTCTTCTCCTCCTCCTCTCCTCAGATTTTTTTCCATGCTTTTCACTTGTCTGACTCTCTTTCCCTTAGTCTCTTTGTCCCCCTCCTATCCAGTCTTCCTCTTCACTAATCTGGAGGGTATTTTTTCTGTCCCAACTATCTTTTGTCTCTCTTTTCCTGTCCTTTCCTCACCCCCTTTTCCCTTTTCCTCTTTTTCTCTCCCTTCTTCTCCTCCTCTCCTTCTTCCTTTCTCACTCCTTCCTCCTTTTCCTTCCTCTTTTCTTCCCCTTCCTTATTCTTTTCTCCTCTTTCATTTTCTCTCCTTTCACCTTTCTTTCCTTTTTCTTTCCCTCTCTTCTTTACCCTCCTTTTCTTTCTCCTTCTCTTTCCTTTTTCCTTCTCCTCTTTTTTCCTTCCTTCTTTCCTTCCTTCCTTCTTTCTTTTCTTCTTTCCTTCCTATCTTTCTTCCTTCCTTCCTTCCTTCCTTCCTTTCTTTCTGTCTCCCTCATTTCCTCTTACCCCCTTTCCTCCTCTTTTCCCTTTTCTCATTCTCTCTTTCCCTCCTCATATCTCTTCCCTTTCCTTTTGTCTCTTTTCTCCCAAACCTCTCTCTTCAGGTTCGGTGTTACAATCACAATTAAAAATGACTTTTCATGATTTAGCTGTTGGGAGTGGGGCACAGTTGGTTTCAGGACAACAGCTTTTCTCTCCCTCCCTCCCCCCGCCCCCGACATTGTCCCAAGGATCCGATCCCTGAGTAAGTTATCGCTCCAACTCCATTAATATTTGCTGCTATTCTACCATCACACTATACATGATGGCCAGAAAGGCAATTATTTATTTTTGTAAAACCTCATGCTGCTTTGCATTTGCTTCCAGTTTCCTAGAGAAAACTGGTTTATCCACTGTGAAAAAAAATTTGCTTTGTAGATAAAAGATGAGCTCTTGAAGGGTGCTGGGGGGCCCTAATGTCTGCCCTGGGGAGATTTCTTTTTGCCCTGTCCAATGATCATGGGATCCTAGATTTCTGAATGGATGGGGCCCTAAGTGTTATCAAGACTAACCTCCTTTCCTTTAAAAGATGATGAAACAGGGGCCCATGGAAGTTAAGAGAATGACGTAGCATCAAATAGGTGGTGCCTTTATAATATAGTTTTAGGTCTAATGCAGCTAGGCCATCTTCATTTGCATTTTTTCATTAATTCTCTTGAAATTCTTGAACTTTTATGGTTCCAGATGAACTTTGCTATTTCCCCTAGCTCTGTAAAATAATTTCTTGGGAGTTTGATTGTTCTGGCACTGAATAAATAGATTAATTTAGGTAGAATTATCATTTTTATTGTATTAGCTCAGTCTACCCATGAGCACTTGATGTTCTTCCAGTTGATCACATCTGACTTCATTTGGAAAATGTTTTGTAATTGTGTTCATATAGTTCCAGACTTTGTCTTGGCAAGTAGACTCCCAAATATTTTATATTATCTAGTTATTTTAAATGGAATTTCTCTTTGTATCTCTTGTATCTGGACTTTGTAATAACATATGTTATTCTATATAATAACATAGAAATGCTGATTTTGTATCCTACAAATTTACTGAAGTTGTGAATTGTTTCTAGTAGTTTTTTAGTTGATTCTCTGGGATTCTCCAAGTATACCATCTATTCTAATTTCTTGAATTTCTTTTTTCTTCTCTTATTGCTAAAGCTAACCTTTCTAATACAATATTGAATAGTAATGGTGATAGTGAGCAATCTTGTTTCACCCCTGATCTTATCAGGAATGATTCTACTTTATCCCCATTACGTATGTTACTTGCTGATGATTTTGAATAGATGCTGCTGATCATTTTAGGGAAAACTCCATTTATTCTTATATTCTCTAGTGTTTTAACGGGTGTTGGCTTTTGTCAAATTTTTTTCTTCATCAATATTCATTAGGGAAATTGATCTATAATTTTCTTTCTCTATTTTGACCCTACCTGGTTTAGGATCAGCACTGGATCTGTGTCATAAAAGGAATCTGGTAGAACTTCTTATTTCTCTATTTTTCCAAATAGCTTACACAGTGTTGAAATTAATTGTTCTTTATATGTTTGGTAGAATTCACATATAAATCCACCTGGCCCACACAGGTAATGTCAAAGCCAGGGTTGGAAGCCAAGACCTCTGACTGGACAGCCTATACTTTTTCTTCCCAACCTTATTGTGTTTCACTTTCCTCATTTATAAAATCAGAATAATACTAGATAATATGAAATAAGATCACTGGACTCAGAAAGGCCCGAGTTCAAATCCCAATGCAAACATTTATTAGTCTGGGCCCATCACTGATTGTATTTCAGATGCATCCTCATCTGTGAAAGGGGGATAACAGCTTCTCTACCTTCCAAGGTTGTTGTGAGGATCAAGTAAGATATCATATGTAAAGTTCTTTGAAAATCTTAAACACTAACTATTCTTATTTTTATTATAATCTGGAGTGACTTCTCTGAAATTTGCCAATCACCACATGTGTTTCTACAAGGCAGAAGATATATCCATTTTGTCTTTTGTCCCTGTACATAGTAGGTCCTTAACAAATTGATGTCAATCTGCATCTGAAATTTCATTTTCTCATCTATTAATACCTATAGGAGAGGAACTGAACCTTGGGGATTCTCAGTATAAGGAACTTCCAGATGAGAAAACCTCCTCTCCTAGTTCAAGCCAGCACTTTTTCTTAAGGAGAGCAGCTTGTCTAGAGTCACAATGAGTCAGGACACTAGGTCTTTCTGGTTCTGGAGTCAATTCTCTATCCATTAGAGAGATTAAGCTAGGCTTTTAATAACACCTCCTATTCTTATCTAAAGTCTGAGAAATGAGATAATATTCCTAAAGTATTGTGCGGGGCACAATCAGGAGAATGGTTTTTTGTTTGTTTGTTTTACAATAAATAATATTGTAAAGACAAATTATGAAAGACTTTGGAACTCCGATCAGTGCAATGACTGACCACGATTTTGAAAGTCCCATGATGAAAGATTCTGGCTTGAAGAGAGGGATAGATTCAAGGTACAGAAAGAGAAACACATTTATAGATATGATCAGTGTGGGAATTTGTGTTTGGTTTTTCTTTTTTCTTTTTTTTCTTTTTTCCACTGGAGGGTTGGGAAGAAAAAAAATTATTAGTTGAAAAATTAAATTAAATTGCAACACATAAAATGCGCCATAAACCTCAAAGTATCTTATCATCAAGTTGTAATGAAAATCATCTTTTCTCTACCTTTAAGTTCAATGTTAAATGACTTGTTAGGCCATAGTGAAATGGGGAAATGGTGGGAAGGAAGAAGAAAGAGACATAGATTTTCATGAATTACTTTAGTTCTTTAAAAAACATTTAAATTATCTCAATTCTACAAAAGGGTAAGTGATAAATGCCTTGAAGAGGGAGTACGTTTTAAAAGTCAGTACATAGGAGCATAGTCAGACTCATTCTTCAAACTCTTTTAATTGCCCAGAAAGTACAATGTGGTATGTTTCAAGAGATAGAACTGGAAAAGCGTGCGAGTCTCTTTAAAAAGCAGGGCAGTTGTGGGGTCAGGAGGGTTCCTAAGAATACAAATGAGGGCCAATGGTTTGCTTGTTTTTTGTTTTATTTTACTTTATGATACCAGTTGCACTATCGATCCAGGGAGTGTTATTGATGAAGAACTTCTCAAATAAAAGGGAAAACAACAAGTGAAGATTCAGTTGGCAGGAGAACTGATGATTAGAGGACAAAAATGTTCTTAAAAACACGTGATAGCATGTAACTGGGCAGGAGAGGGTGACCTCTCACCTTGGGGACAGGAGAAGACCAAAGGGCACCATGGACAAGAGCAGGCCTTTCCCCATAACCAGGGAGTCCAGAAATAGACTGGTTGGGAATGTGATGGAGAAGATATGCTAGGATTCTCCTTAGTGTACTAGGAGGCTCACATTGAAAGCCCTGGGGGAGAGGGGAAGACCAAAAAACATCTCAAGCTCACTCTTGAGCATCCCCTGGGGCATATATCTCTAATCTCCAATTGTTGTTTGTTTCCATTTTTACTGAGCATACAAAGTTGGGTTATATAAGCAGAACACCATTTAAGTGTCAACAGAGCTAAAGAAAAGAGAAGGAATTATTTGGGCTGGGAAAGGAGACCTAATCCTTTGCCTCCACCTACCACTAATCCCACATTCTATTGATACTTTTTTTTAGACTTGTGATTTTATTGGTGGAAAGAATTGATCATGAAAAATCCCCCTCCACCAAAGCAGACCAGCCCTTGCTCTTGCGGAAGCACTAAGAGATGAAATGATTTACTTAGGGTCATCTGGACAGCATGTGTCATTGATGGCATTTGAATCTAAGTCTTCCTGAGTGAGACAGCTCTTAAAACTCTACAAATAACTACTGCTGAACATTTATTTCATTTCCCATGTATGGAAGAAATGCACATGTTCAACATATATTGGATTAGTTGCCATCTAAGGGAGGGAGTAAGGGGAAGAGAGGTAGAAAAATAAACCAGAACACAAGATTTTGCAAGGGTGAATGTTGAAAACTTTCTGTGCATATGTTTTGAAGATAAAAGACTTTAAACAAAAATCTTCATTTCCCAAGCACTTTTCTTGTTGTGATGTCCTACAAATAGTGCTGGGATCAAAGACCTGATGTTAGCTGCCAGGTCTTATATAAAACTCTCTCACTGTTTCTCAGCGTCCTACTCTGTCAAATATGACTATTGGACTCATGGGCTCTAACATCTCTATTGGCTGTTATTCTATTTCCCCCTGTCTTTATACCATTCCCTTTGGGGCAAGGGAAGAAGCAGAGATTGTTTTCCTCAGTTTACATATGGAAAACCTGAAGCATGGAAAAGTGGGGGAAAAGGTAAATTTAAATTTAATGGAAAAATAAATTTTAGAATACAAGTTTCTTGAGGGCAGGAACTATGTGACTTTTGTCTTAGTAAGTCCCAACACCAATATAGTTCCTGGTACATAGGAGACAGTTAATGCAAAATGACTGATTAATTGGGTGATCTTGACTGGACCATCACAAGTTAGGAGAGGCACTAGAGCAGAAATACATTTTCATGAGAGAATCTCACCAGTTTCCTCACCAGAAAAAGAAGTGGTTCTAGATAGTCTCTCAGATCCTTTCTGGATCTAGATCTATAATTAGGCTAACCCTGATCATCTTCTAGAGTTCCAGAAAAAGACAAATGTCACCCAGTCAACCGAGACGGAGCCGATAACCCTGTCCCTCCGTACTGTCCAGAACATGAGCCTCATTTTACCTCAAGCCCATCATGTCATTGATTTTATCCTTTTTTAGCCCACATACGTTCATAGAAAAATAGCTGGCTTCCTCCCCTTGTTCTGCAAAGTCCCATTCTCTGTTCCTTTACAGGCATGGCAAGGCAGCCTCTCTCCATCCCTCATTCTTTGCTTTGGAAGCTTAGATCGTCCCGGTGGCAAGAGGTGAACCTCAAAATTTGATAGCTGTGGTCCTGGGCTTCCTCTTCAGCCCGGGGTGGTGGGAAGAGCCTGGGATGGAGCAGTGGAAGCCTTGGGTCTGACTTTGGCTCTGCCATTTACTCACTGTTGACCTTGGAGCCAATTGCTTCCCCAGTCTGAGCCTCTGTCCTTCTCCCTCTCGTGTCTCTCAGTCTTTCATTTTAGCTGGCATCCCCAGTGGTGGTCACAGGTCAGGCTTGCCCCTCTCCCTTCTTGCTCAGAACAAATTGATCTAAATGGTCTCTAAGCTCGGGGGTCTAAGACCTCTGACAGGAAAGGTTTGCTTTCCACCCTGCACTTTCTACCTCCTATTCAGCTACTCAGGATCCTGGGGCTAGCTCTGTCACTGTGTGGTCTTATATAACATACTCTCTTCCATCTCTCACCTTCCCTTCCTCCCAGCTTCTTCACCTTTCTTTGTCTGTGGCCACCAACTTCTCCCAAAACTGGCTTTTCCAACAGGGAGATTCATTATACAAACATACGACAGTGATTGCGATTCAGAATCCAACAGTGCCAGACTCGGGAATTCAGAAGCTCAAACTCAGAAAGAAAGAGCTCTCTCGAAAGAGGGCAGGGGGAAGTGAGGGGAGCCAGGAACTACATACCCTTTTCCCAGTTTTCATGTGTGGAAAAGCAGTTTCCAGGCTCTCTGGAGAATCATACAGAAGCTGTCCTTAAAAGATCTGGTTCTATCATTACATGAATCACTGTAATATTTGCATGCAAGAGGACGTGTGTGTGTGTGTGTGTGTGTGTGTTTGTGTTTATTGTGAATAAGAGCTGGGAAAGGAAGCACGTTACATCTAATCTACATCTTTATTAAGCATTTATCGCCCACCAGATACTGAGGCTCAGTGGTCCAAGTGGGCTCCCCACTGGTCAGAGGGATGGAGCTTAAATCTCAGCTCAGCTAGCAATTTGTGTGATCTTGGCCAAATTATTGGCTTTCTCTGAGCCCTCTGGAAAATAGGGGCTTTGGATGACATTAGGAGTTCTTAACTGGGTTCCACACACCCCTTGAACCAGTAGATAAATTTCAACGTACATGAATGCGAAAGATCAAAAATAAAACCAGATCCATCTTTTTCACTAACCTTTCACTGAAATCTAGCATTTCTTTCGATTATGGATTTAGGAATAACAATAACTAAAAAGGGGTCCACAAGTGGATCATGACACACAAAGAAGGTTAAAATCTCAGTGGTCTTGGGAACTGGACATCATGAGCACCAAACATCCCTGGCAGTGTGTAGCCCCTCGCTTCCCCCATCCCCCTCACTGTACCCCCCTGCCCACCACAGCATTGGACATTATGGGAGGAAACACAGGGGCAGTCTCCCCTCCAGTGATGGAGAGCAAAGTACGGGAAGAAGGGACTCAAGGGCTGACTGAGCAACTCACTCACCTGGGATCTTCTTGGAGTAGAGGCTCAGGAGGACTTTCCGGAGGGGAAGGGGAAGCTGCACTTGGACCGGCAGTGTCCAGAAAGCTGAAGCACTCTCCCTAGGAGGTTCCTCTTGGACAGGTCCACGAGCCTTCTCAGGGCTGCGGGAGCTGGGGTGCCAGAGGCGCGTCAGAGAGAGTGCCCAAGGGGTGCTCCACTGAGTTTTCCTTTCCGGTCTTTTCCAATCTCTGAACCTCTGACTGTTTTTATGGGAGGAGAAGAGGAGGGGCTATAGAGATTATGCTCCCCTGGCCAGCCCCCATCTCCTCCCTCTTCCTCTTTCAGGAGCTGGCAGTTTCTCTCGAGCCAACAGCCTGTTGCGCCCCTGAATTGACGCACAACAATAACAACCCCTGGATTCCAGGGACATTGACTGCCCAGTGATGGCCAATCAGCATTCCCCTTTTTCCTCCTCCCTTCACTCCAGCTGCATGGAAAGCTCAGGGAATTGAAACGGGAAGACCTGGGAAGTGTTCCTCTGGATCAAGGGGGAAGGCAGCTAGGAGATTCAACGGGAGCTAAGGCTTTCTCTCTCCCAAGATCTATGGGCTGAATGCCCACAGGTGGGAGAGGGGGGCCACAATGGGAAAAGCAGTAGGTGCTTGGAAGAATCCTTCCTGCTTGCTTCCTTCCTGTGGGACCATTGGTGAGCCAATTCAGTCCTTTTCACCTCAAAGAATCTGGAACAGGAAAGGACTCCCTCTAGTCCTATCCCAGCATTCTACAGGGGAGGACACTGAGTCCCAGAGAGGTTAAGGAACCAAAGACCCTTGCTTTAGAATTGAGGCTTTATACAGGGGAGGACACTGAGTCCCAGAGAGATTAAGGGACCAAAATTAGAGCGTTAGGACTGAAAGAGACTTTATTAGAGGACACCAAGACTCAGAGAGGTTAAGGGACCAAAGACCCTTGCTTTAGAACTGAGGCTTTATACAGGGAAGACAACTGAGTCCAGAAAGGTTAAAGGACCAAAGATCATAGATTTGGAACTGAACGAGACTTTATACAGGGGAAGACACTGAATCCAGAGAGATTAAGGGACCAAAATTATAGCTTTAGGACTGAAAGAGATTTTATAAGGGGAAGACACTGAGTCCAGAGCAGTTAAGGGACCAAAGACCTTTGCTTTAGAACTGAAAGAGACTTTAAAGGTCATCCAGTCCATTCCTTCATTTTACAAATGAGAAAATGGAGGATCAGAGAGAATGTCCAAATCACAGGGTCTCACAGCTGGGTCCCAGGATTCAGGAGATCTTTTAGTCCAAACTCTACCTGAGCAGGAATTTCCTCCTTAAACTACCTGAGGAGACTCTACTTAAAGCCTGCCAGTGAGGGAGAGTCGGCTACTGAGGAAAACAGCCCATTCCATTGATGAAAGACTCTGCTGGGGATGGTTGGGGCTAATCCAGTTCCCAAGACCACTGAGGCTTTTAACCTTCTTCATGTCATGATCCTCTCTGACAGTTGGATGAAAACCCTTTTTAGTTATTCTTATTTCTAAATTCATAATTGTCATGTAATTCTACACAGTGACTTGCCCAGTGTTAGAGGAGTAGGAAGTGTCAGAGGCAGCATTTGAACCTAAGACTTTTAACTCCCAATCCAGTGCTCTTTCCACCAACTAGGCTGTGTCTCTTGTGTCAGTGGTCTATTCACCTCAGTGATCTAAGTCCAGGAAACCAGGGCCTAACAACACTGAAAGAGGTCAGTTTGTTCGGGGTACCTTGCCCTTTCCTTACTCCCTTCTTTCTCAAGTGCTTTCACAATTGAGCTTCTCTCCCCAAACAGGACCATTCTCTACAGTTTTCTCCTTTCTTTCCTCCTAATCAACTCCCCCCATCCCCCATTCCAGTATGACAATGGTGTTATACAATTTAAGTAGGTTGAGATAGATGTGACCAACTGGTAAACAGATGGAAAGCAATAGATGGGAGATTTCTTGGGGCCCCTGCCTTTCCTTGCCCCAGGAGTCCCAACTGCTCTTTTTCCTCTTGAGGCAGTTGGGGTTAAGTGACTTGCCCAGGATCACACAGCTAGGAAGTGTTAAGTGTCTGAGATCAGATTTGAACTCAGGTCCTCCTGACTTCAGGGCTAGTGCCCTAACCACTGTACCATCTAGCTGCTCCCCAACTGCTCTAAAAAAGAATCCAATTCCTATCTTCCCTGAGGGTCCGGAAGGGAAGGGAAACAACTTTACTCTCAAGCAATCCCCAAAGTCCCTTCTGGCATCTTGTTGTTTCAAAGTCCTGAGTAGAAATGTTGGGGTGTTTCATAAATATTGGGGTGTGCCATAGATTTTGGGGTACGGGGCATGGGTTAGGGCATCATCTCTGAAAGAATTCAGGTTCGAACTGTCTCCAAATCAAACATGGGAACTTATTTGGGCATTTACTTGGAGGAAGGGGTGACCCACTCTGTGGGCTCCCTCCTGAAGGAGAGGGAGCAACTTAGCAGAGTGTGGTGAGGGAAAGAATGGGGGAAGGGGGAAATAGGGAATAGGAGGAGACAGAAGAGGACTTGGAGAGATCACGGAAATTGGATGATCTTCGAGATTTTGCAAAAATTGGGACAGTCTCAAATAAGGTATACATGAGAAAAGTGAGAGCATGAGAGAAAGAGGCAGAGACACATGGAGAGACAGAGGGAAGAAGAGAGACAGATATAAAGATAGGGAAAGGGGGAGAGAGAGAGACAGACAGACAGACAGACAGACAGACAGACAGACAGACAGAAAGAGAGACAGAGACAGAGAGAGACAGAGAGACAGAGACAGAAATAGAGACAGAGATAGAAAGTGAAGGAGGAAGGGAGGGAGGGACAGGAAGAGGGAGAGGGAGGGGGAGGATTATTGGGATTAGATAGCTAAAATTCCAGCAGGAAGAGGGGGAATGCAATCTCTTGTAGCAAAGAGAGGGCTGAATTCAGAATTAGAAAGACGTGATTTTTACTCCCAATTCCAACCCTTACTAGCTAGGGAACTTTTTTTTAACTCAGCCTCTCTGCTCTTCAGTCTCCTCTGCTGTAAAATGGGCATAGTAGCAGCTGCACCTACAATCCTTATGATGATTGGATGAGCCAACAGATAAGGTAAATTGTAAACATCATTTCATTTAAAGTGCTTTGTAAACTTTAAAGTCCTCTAGAAATGCTCCAGGTAACGACCGGCCTCTGATTTCCTTGATATCAGAAACTCCTTCCTTCAACCAACACTTTCTTTGCAATGCAGAGAACTGCCTCAAGTACCAGATCATTAAGGGACTCACTCAGGGTCACCCAGCCAATGTCAAAGGAGGAATGGACAATCCAGATCAGCGCCACAAAGATGGGCCACAATCATGCCCTGTTGGGAGGCGTGCAATATTAAGAGCTCTGAAAGGCACTCAACATGTTGGGTGGATCCCTAGGGATGGTTTATGGGAGGACACCGATAATAGTTTCTGAGGATAAAATGATTCCAATGGTTGCGGTGTCTCCAGTTGGGGAAAAGAACCACATCAATGAGATCACAGACCCAGCGAACACAGAAAGGATGATCGCCCTGTGTGCCGGTTCTGGAGATGAGGAGCCCTGAGCTGGGGCTCCAGAACTGTCCTGAGAGGCAGAACAGCCTGCTCTCAGCATCAGCCTCCAGGATCGAACCGGGATTCGAGGCACCTCCAACAAGGACTCAGACAAATGACTTTTGAGAGTCATGTCTGGCCAGAATGAAACTGGAAGTGTGAGTTGTGGGGAGGGGAGAGGAGAGGGAAGGGAACAACAGGGCAGGGCAAAGGAAAGAAAAAGAGGACAGAGGGTGGGGGTTGTTGCCAGAGCAGGTTTTCGGCTTCCAGTTGGTCCCTTCCCCTCTCTGGTTTCCTTGGTTTCCTCCTCTGAAAAAATGGGTGTCCTCCAGGTATTTCTAATGTCCCCCTAACATCATTCAGCACAGACACTCGGGAACTTCTGATTTTTAAAACAGCAAAAAGGGATTCCGGTACAATGGGAAAAAATCATTGGTTGGGAATCAAAGGTTGTGAGTTTGAACTCTACCTCTTCTGTGATAAGCCCCTTAATTCATGTGTGATTTATTTTCCCATCTGTAAAATGGGGATCAAACAGCACCTTTCTCCAGGAGTGTTGTGAAGATCAAATGAGATAAAAATTGTAAAGTGTCTGCTGCATAGTTAGCACTATATAAATATAAAGTATTAGTAAATAATACTTGTTGGCTTGAATCAATGTAAGCTCTTTCTAAAAAAATTAATGATATATTATTTATTCAATGACAAGTAAAGATGGTTTTCAACATTCATTTTTATAAGATGTTGAGTTCCAATTTCTTCTCTCACTCTCCCTTACCTCCCCCCTCTCCGAGACAATAAGCAAACTGATACAGATTATACATGTACAATCAATTCTTTTTTGTTGTTGTTGTTTTGTTTTATAGCTTTTTATTTACAAGACATATGCATGGGTAATTTTTCAGCATTGACAATTGCAAAACCTTTTGTTCCATTTTCCCCTCCTTCCCCCCACCCCTTTCCCCAGATGGTAGGTTGACCAGTACAGTGCAATCAATTCTTAACACATTTCCAGGAGTTATGTTGGGAAAGAAAACTCAGAAGGAAAAAACAACAACAAAAGGTGAAAATAGCATCCTTTGGCTATCACTCTCTGGACACGGGTGGGATTTTCCATCCCAAGTCTGTTGGAATTGTCTTGGATCCCTGTATTGCCGGAAAGAGCCAAGGCCATCACAGCCGATCATCGCACACCCTTGCTGTGACTGTGTACAGTGTTCTCCTGGTTCTGTTCACTTCACTCAGCATCAGTTCATGCAATGTAATGATCGGGTTGTATTTTCTCTCTTTATTTCTATTTCTATAAGATTATATATATTACCTATCAGATAATCTACAAGATTACAACATGTCGTTAGACGGCACCCTGTTGAGCTGGCCCATCAGTGGACACACACACACACACACACACACACACACACACACACACACACTCTATATTTATCTACATGTGTTTGTGTAGACCTAGAATTGAAAGCTCCCTTGTGACATGGTCACAGAGACCAAACTTCTCAAATTATAGCTGAGAAAAGGGGCCCAGGAAGCTGAGAGCCTGTCCGTCTGCCGTCCCCTGCTTCAGACTCAGCCGCCGGCCCTTCCCGAGGCTTCGGTTCCCTGACGATGTCCTTGGCAGGGCTCCTCACACATGAAGTTGTCATTAATATTTGGGTCACCGTCAGTCATGAAATCGAAGGGGAGGATACAACAATATTGCCATCAGATAAATAAATCTGATCCTGCAGGAGGGGGTGGAGACGGGCCTGGCCCCGGGGGCCTTGACAGGACAACAGTGGTTTCCCCCGTGATCCTAAGGAACAAGTTGTTCTTCCCCCTCCCACTCTCTATTTTCCCCCTCCTCACACACACTCTATAGTCAGGGGAAAAGAATGTTATAAAGGAAGTCCTTGCTAGGCAGACAAGGTAGAAAAGGAAGGGGTGGAAGGTGGGCAGCCACTCGGTGCTAGAACATGGGCAAGAAGGGAGACGGGCCTCCAGACTTCCCCCAGCAAGGGAAGGTACCCAAGTCTCACGGAATGGGCAGGAATGGGTGGGCTGCAATCTGCACCACGGGAGGGAACTTCCTCATGGAGGATTCCATCGGAGTCCTGACCTAGCCCAGGTCTTTGTCCAGAACAGGCTCTCAGGCCGGGGATGAGTGATGTGGGAGGTACCTTTTAGGCCCAGGTCTCGCCCTGCTCACACAGACATTCCACATGGGTGAAGCACCCACTTAAGCATTCCGGAGGCAGGCCGGAGCATTCCACCTTCTGCCATTAGGAACCTGGGAGTCTCCCACCGGCTCCCTCTCCCTCTCTGAAGCTCCCTTCCTCGCTGCTCCTTCTCTGCCTTGCCCTGGCCCCCCGCTCCCCCACTGGTTGCCCTCCGAATGAATCCATGCTGTGTTCTTCAGCCCCCTTGCTCCAGAACCAGCTTCCTTTTATCTTTTTCCAATAATTGTAATTCTTCTTGACACCCTATTTTCAAGGCTCTTGCCTTCTGAACTCCTCCAAAAGCAACCTTCTCTTTTAGTCAACAGTGACTCCAGGATTCACGAATTAACAAGCATTTATTAAGCACCTACTACCAACCAGACCCTCCGCTAGTTTGGGTGGATGCAAAACCACTAAATGGAGCTGGAGGATTATAGATTTAGAGCCAAGAGTGGCCTTCTGATCACTTAGAAGGCCTTCCCCATTTTATAGATGAGCAAACTGAGGTCTGGGGAAGTGAAATGACTTGTCTAGGGTGATACAGAGAATAATGGTGTGATTTACAGAAATAGAATCGCAGGAATAAGGTGATTTTGTCAGAGGAAGAGATCATCCAGAGGGTAAGCACAACGGATTGTTATCATGCCAGTCTCAGGGCACAGACTGCCTGCTGGGTCTCAGCTCTGCAAAACAGGGCATCCCCTGAGATCTTGACAGGTCTGACCCGCTTATTCCACACAGGAAGACACGGAGGCTCAAAGATGAACAAAATTTGTCCCAGGCAACGCAGGTAGCAACAGAGTCAGGATCTGAACCCCGAAATGTTTGTGTGTGAAGATGATGAAGTTCAAAATTAAAAAGGATGAATCAAAAGAAAGAAGTAGTCAGCCAGCCTCCATTGTTTGCTAGCTTACTGAAATGAAAGTTCCTTCTGTTATGGGAGTGAAAAAATGGAAACGGCTGAGATCAGTGAGAATAATGTCATAGGACCAAGCCACCTTCTCCGATTTCCTCATTTGTACAGATGAGGAAACTGAGACCCAGAGATGTTAAGTGAAATGTCCAAACAGCAGAAGTAATATTTGAACTCGGGGACTCTCGATTATCGACTCTATCATACAAACCTTCTTCAAGAGCTGCCATAGCTGGTTTCTCCATCCCAACCCCCAATTTTTATTGCTCTTTCTTTCCTTAAATATCTTATATTTGAAGTAAATTTCAAATATATCCATATATAAGGTATATATATACTGTACAAACATATATATAGATATATAATATCACTGTATACATACATATGTACATACACATACACTATATAAACATGTATATAATATCACTGTATACATGTACACATACATATATACACATGTTGTATATACACCTATATAGATATATAATATATACACTGTATATATGTGTATATAATATATATATAAATATTATATATAAGTTGTATATGTATATACATATACCCTGAGCTGTGTACATGTTATAGTGTATCAACAAAGTAGAACATAAGTTACTTGAAGGCAATGTCTTCTATTTTTGTTTTTGTTTTCCTATAGAATTGTACCCAGCAGGTGTTTAATACATGTTTGTTGAATGATGAATGTTGCCATCTTTCTCACCCAACAGAAGCTAGGGAAAGAAATGGAAGAACAGCTCTTACAACCTTTCTTAAACCACCAGGTGCATTGTCTGGGACGGGAGCCAGTTCTTGCCCTTGACTCCCTCAGCTCAGAATTAGTTTATTTAACCCCTTGGTGAGAGAAACGAGCTTAATGAATGTTTGTCCATGACCTTGGATTTCACATTTGTTATGAAAACTCAGATTTAGAGCTCCTGGGAGAAAGGGGTTCACGCTATTTTCAGTCCTCACGTAGGACAGACTGGCACCAGAATGCCAATTTAGTCATTGATATAGAGAAAAAGTCTTAAAAATAGACTAGATATTCATGTTGGCCTTGACAGGATCCTGCCTTGCCTATGCAAGAGATGGAAGAACAGATAGTTGCCTGGTAAACATTAGTAGATGGCTCTGGCTCAGCTTACAGAAAGCATTTTTAACATTTTCTTTATTTTTTATTTTCAATTACTTAGTATTTTATTTTTCCCCAATTACAAATAAAAACAATTTTAAACAGACATTTTAAAAATTTTGAGTTCCAAATACAAAGAAAGCATTTTTATTACAAATTGCTGTGTAACCAGCAGTTCCCCTTTCTCTGACACTTGTGGTTTGGAAAAACTACTCCCAACAAATTGGGGGGGGGGGAGGAAGAGCAAGAATTATTGAACCTATTTTGTCGATGGGGAAACTGAGGATGGGAATTCAGAAAGCGAATAGACATCCTGACTCTCAAGTTCAGCCCTCTCATCATTAATATCACTTGAGCTTTCCTCTTCAATCTGGGGACAAAGGTGAGATTCAAAGTCAGCTCTCCCACTTCTACCTCCGACCTGAGTTCAGCAGGTGAGTCTATTTTTTTTTTCCATTTGCCTGGCCAACTAGGTTTGTACATTGAAGATCAGGTTTTTCCTCTCTTCTCCCAAGAATTAAAGATAACCTGGTATGGATGATTCCAATGATGCTATTTGGCCTCTCACCCTCAAGCCCTTCCCTTCTCCAATCCATCCTTCACACAGCTGCTGAAATGATTTTTCTAAAAAAACATTTCTGACCATGTCACTCCCCTACTCAAGAACCTTCTATTACTTCTAGATCAAATACTATTTGATATTTAATGTCCTTTGCAATGTAGTCCCCGTTTATCTTTCCATATTTGCTCTACTTTTCTCCCTCGATGCATTCTACGATTCAGTCAAGGTAGCATTCTTAGTATCCCTCATGGATGACATTCTGTCTGTGTGTCTTCATACGGTCTGTCTCTCATGACTGAAATGCCCCTTTATCTCTCCGACATCACCTATGTCCCTAATTTCCTTCGGGGCACAATTCAAGCTCCATCTTTTAGATGATTGCCAGTCCTGATCTCTGGAGATAAGTCATCTATTTTGTATCCAGTTATATATATATATCTATGTAACCCCAGGGCTCAAGTTTACTGCATAAGACTTCTCACTGATGTTCTGATAAAGGCCTCATTTCCAAAATATATAGAGAACTGACTCAAATTTATAAAAAATCAAGCCATTCTCCAATTGATAAATGGTCAAAGGATATGAACAGACAATTTTCAGATGAAGAAATTGAAACTATTACCACTCACATGAAAGAGTGTTCCAAATCACTATTGATCAGAGAAATGCAAATTAAGACAACTCTGAGATATCACTACACTCCTGTCAGATTGGCTAAGATGACAGGAAAAAACAATGATGAATGTTGGAGGGGATGCGGGAAAACGGGGACATTGATGCATTGTTGGTGGAGTTGTGAACGAATCCAGCCATTCTGGAGAGCGATCTGGAATTATGCCCAAAAAGTTATCAAACTGTGCATACCCTTTGATCCAACAGTGTTTCTATTGGGCTTATACCCCAAAGAGATACTAAAAAAGGGAAGGGGACCTGTATGTGCCAAAATGTTTGTAGCAGCCCTGTTTGTAGTGGCTAGAAACTGGAAAATGAGTGGATGCCCATCAATTGGAGAATGGCTGGGTAAATTGTGGTATATGAACGTTATGGAATATTATTGCTCTGTAAGGAATGACCAGCAGGATGAATACAGAGAGGCTTGGAGAGACCTACATGGACTGATGCTAAGTGAGATGAGCAGAACCAGGAGATCATTATACACTTCGACAACGATATTGTATGAGGATGTATTCTGATGGAAGTGGATTTCTCTGACAAAGAGACTTAACTGAGTTTCATTGGAGAAATGATGGACAGAAACAGCTACACCCAAAGAAGGAATACTGGGAAATGAATGTGAACTATTTGCAATTTTGATTTTCTTCCCGAGTTATTTTTACCTTCTGAATCCAATTCTCCCTGTGCAACAAGAGAACTGTTTGGTTCTGCAAATATGTATTGTATCTAGGATATACTGCAACATGTTTAGCATATATAGGACTGCTTGCCATCCTGGGGGGGGGGGGGGGGAGGAGGGAGGGAGGGGAAAAAACGAAACATAAGTGATTGCAAGGGATAATGTCGTGTAGAAATTATCCTGGCATGGATTCTGTCAATGCGAAGTTATTATTAAATAAAATAAAATTTATTAAAAAAAAAAAAAAAAAAAAAAAAAAAAAAAAAAAAAAAAAAAAAAAGACTTCTCACTGATGGAAAAAGATTACTCAATGCTCCATGTCTATGTAAAAGGGGGAACTAATTAAGAGTTTGGGAGAGGAGATCCTTGCTCATCTAGCTTCCTAGTTTCAAGAACTCCTCCCAGGTTCTCTTAAAGAGATCTCTGTAGTGAAAGATTTCAGGAAGAAGCATGGAGAGGAGCTGGCAGATCAGTTGTGTCTCTATTCCCATTTTAGCACACTAGAGATTTCAGGGAATTTCCCTTGGGTGAAATCAGTAATCTTCTTCCTTGATTTGAGATCACAATTGAGGTTTGACTTACCGAGGAGCCTTTTATTTCTTTAAAATTATTATTTTTTAAATTTGGAAAACAATCAACAAATGAAAGAAATTTCAATAAGCAAAGCAATAAAATTTTATATGAAATTGTGAATTTTCATATATAGTTTGTTTTTAAAAGATACAGATTAAATTTAAAAGTAAAACCCAACTTGTCCTACTTGTTTATGTCCCCTAATGTCTTATTGGGTCTTTTCTTGTGATGGTTTGCTTCTTTTTTAAAAGGTGTTCTATGAGCAGTTAATCTTCATCATAAGTGCATTCTTCTTATCTGCAGTGACAGAAGTTGACAATTCTTGACCTTGTCCCTGGATAGGGGTGTGGGGGGGATAGGAGGGGATTATGGTTGGAGCAGTATGGTCCAAGGGCCCTGCCATGCAGGCTCATCTAATCTTTTTTAGGGTCTTGTACCTGCAGGTTTGGATAGATTTTCCTAAATAGTATTGAAACTGTGCTCTAGATTTGACCTTGTCCCTGGATATGGGGGGGTGAAAGGTTATGGTTGGAGCAGTATTCTCCAGGGACCTGCCATGTAGGCTCATCTAACTTTTCTTGGACCTGAAGAGTTGGATAGATTTTCCTAAATAGGAATTTATATTTGAATGACCAGAGGACTGAAATTTAAGCTGTTGATGGTGTTTTCAGGTGGCTTGAATTCAAAAAAGCTGGGATGGGTGGGACTGGACTTCCAGGCCCCTTATATCTCCCCGATGAAGTTTTAGAGTACTCTTGAGAGTGGGCGTTTCTTTTCCCTTCCATCCGTTCAAGTCCTCATTGCTGTGTTCTCTCTACTTTGGGCCAGTGATCAGCATCTCCAGTTCTGTTTAACTCACTTAAAATTGGATTTGTTTTACTAAATCATATTCATTTCAAAGATATATCAAGAACTAACTTTTTCCTCAGCACCTCAGGAGCATAATTCTCCCCAAGCTATGTTGGGGTTTTTTGGGGGGCAAGGGAGAAGATGGGAATTAGGCTCAAAACTCAGCACAGTTCCTGCTCAGCCTTGATCCCACCAAGTGGTATGAGTGATGGAAAACCTATGACTGGTGTCATTGGCTACCATTGAATGGGATCCCAGGAATCAGACATTGGTTCTGTGATAGCTGCAAACCTGAGCTCTCTAATGATAGTACGCTGAGGAGCTTTCTCACAGAGTCATGGGCTCTGCTATCAATGGTCACTGAGCTTCTTCAGGAGCACAGAGGCAGAGACCAGAGGCTGAAAGTCTAAATCCTTTCTGAATGACTGTGGCCAGTCACAAAATCTCTCATCACATGGTTAGCTAATCAGAACCTATCAGAGGAGGTCTCTGCATGTTCATAGGCTGTCTCTTGAAGACGTGTCCCTTACACATCATTATCATTCTCCTAGATGCAACAATCTACAATCCTTCAGTATCTTTGCCAAGAAAACCCCAAATGGGGTCACAGAAAGTCAGACGTGACTTAAATGAGTCAAAAGCAACCTGTGCAACAAGTTTGAAATGTTTAGGCAATTGGTGATGCAGGATTAAAGTCTAGGAGAGAGGTTAGGGCTGTATATTTAGGTCTGTGAGTCATCTGCAGAGAGGATAATGAAATCTCATTGTCGCTGATGAAGTTATTGAGAGTTATAAAGTGAAAAGAGAAGAGAGGCTAGATCAATCTTAGGGAGTTCCCATAGTTTGGGAACGTGATGATGAATGATGAGTCAGCAAGGGATGCTGAGAAGGAACAGTCAGACAGGTAGGGAGAACCAGGAGAAAATAATCCCACGAAAACCCCCCAAATCAAGAATATGAAGGAGAGCATGTTCAAAGCATTGATGGCCCTAGAGAGGTCAAGAAGAATGAGAATTGAGAAAAGACCATCAGATCTGACAATTAAGAGAGCGCTGGGATTTTTGTAGAGAATAGTTTCCATTGAATGATTTGGCTGCTGAGGAGTGAGTTACAGAAGAGAAAGTGACAGAAGACAGTTTTGCTTTTTCTAGGAGTTTGGCTGAGAAAGCGAAGAGAGATATTGGGCGATAGCTTGAGAGGATGTTGGAGTCAACTGGAGCCAACAGAACCAGCTGAGCAATTATTATGTTTTTAGTGTGAACTTTTACCTCAGAAATCAGCAAATGCCACAAATCGAGGCATGATTCGTTTTGCTGATTGTCTAGACTTAGGAAAATGATGGAGAAAATTTTAATAATACACATTAAACCTAAAAGTGTGTCCATTGTATACTAACCATTTGTTAAATATTTCTTAGCATACCACTAGAGCTTGTAAAGGTTTTCTTAAGGATGGGAGAGACTTGGATGTGTTGGAGGCCATAGGAAAGGAATCAGTAGATAAGAATGACTTGCTCATGGTCACACAGCTAATAATGTTGCTTATTATCATTTTCTTTCATGAAATTATCTCTTGCTTCTATGATTTATTCTTTGACCCATCCACTCTTAAGGGTTGCTATTTAATTTATAATTAATGGTTTCTCTAGCAACTATTTATTGAATATGTTTTTTTAAATTGCATTGTGACCTATCACAATGTGTTTAATAGCTCTACCTTTCTATATGGGTTTATGAGGTTTGTAGGGTCTATTTTTTGGTTTTTGTTTTATATTTATATGACCATATTAACATATGGTCAATTTTTATAAAGGTGACATATACAGCTAAACTAGTGTGCTTCCTACAAACAACATGTTATTAGATTCTGCTTTTTAATCCTTTCTGCTACCTTCTTTTGTTTTGTGAGTGAGTTCATTCCATTCACATTTTCAGTTATGATTGTTAAGTATTTTCCTATAGCCTCTTCTCCTCTACAATCAATCAATATTTGTGCATTTAACTCTCAAAGCTTCAAGTATTTATGTGATTTTTACTTTGCACTGGCAATAGTGCATAGTTCTATCTATGTGCAGTAGAGAAAAAAACTGAGAAGCACAGGTCCTCCAATTTGTAGAGTTACCTACTTGGCGCTTCATGGGTCTTATTCACTTACTATTGTAGAGTAAAGAGCTCTCTGTGCATTCATTCTATCTTTTCCATTGTTTGCCTTTAAAACTCATTTTGTGTTATAATTATACCCCCAAAGCATAGGGTAAATCCTTTGGACTTTAAGCCTAAGCACGCAGAGTCATCAAGAAAATAAAAATTAGATGAACTTTGTGTCAGAATATTTACAGCCACTGTTGCCGCAAGTTTGGTGGTAACGAATCAAAGATTTGTTCTCTCTGCTGAAGGAGTGGTAAGTCAGAAGTCAGGAGGACTTGAGTTCAAATTCATCCTCAGCCACTTACTAGCAGTGTAACCCTGTGCAAGTCACTTAACCAACTACATTTGCCTCAATTTCTTCATCTGTCAAATGGCCGCCCACTCCAGTATCTTTCCCAAGAAATCCAAATAGGATCATGAACTGAAAGATAACTAAACTTTATCTGCTAAAAAGAGGGAAAATATTTACGATACTCTAGATTTCATGTTTTATGAAAAGCAAATATTGTCTGAAATCAATGTTTTGTTTTGGTTTTGAGATATTAGTTCAAAAGGTCACAGAATTCTAGGGAATTACCAGCAAAAATGTTCTGCTGTTACCAGTTTTATTTTGTATATTGTATTTTAAGGTTCATTTCATGATCACTGTGTTAGAAGAAATGATTAAGGTTTTGTTACAAAGAACTGTATGCAGAAAAGTGTATTTTCATCAATCTCTAATGAAAAATTTGTTTTTGATGGTTGCAAGAACTTAACCCAAGTCTATTTCTCAAAGGTTTAATGTATCAATATTCACATTTTTTACTTTGAAATCACTTTCTAGGAACATTGTCTGCAAAAGTTGTTCTTTTTTTCTCCCATCCCTTTTTTTACCAAGAAGAGTGGTGAGTGAAGAGGGCACTGATGCCTTAGGGTTGATGCAATCTGTTTCCTGGCTTCTCATTTCTTTCTCTCACCCAGAACTGATCAAATATTCTTATCCGACCTTGTCTCTTAAACATCTCTTTTTGATCTACTCTCCACCTGCTTAGAATTTGTTTCAGTTATGACTAATTCCTCCCTCAATCTACCTTACATCTCCTCTTTCCAGTTCCCCTGTCGAGTGAAATGCATTTCTGTATCCAACTATATAGGTGTTCTTTCCTTCTTTAACTAGTTCAGTCAACAAGGAGGTTTAAGTGTCACTGGTTTTCCTTTCTCTTTAATATTCTCTATATAGTCGTCTATTTTCATACCCTGATTATGTGAGATAATTTCTCCACCCTCCTCTTACTTCCCTCCCTCATTCATTTTTCCCTCCCTCCTTTCTTTTTTTAAGATATCAAAATAACAAAACTACTACCAGTGTCTCTATATTTCTCTGAGACTGATGAGATTAGAATTCTAAAGGCACATTTCTACATCTCCAATTGATACTTGTTCAGTCTCTTGTAATCTTCTGTTTTTGTTAAATTGTTTCATTCATGTCTTACTCTTGGTAATCTTCTCATTTGGGGTTTTCTTAAGATACTGGAGTAGTTTGCCATTTCCTTCTCCAGTTAATTTGAAGAAACTGAGTCAGATAGAGTGAAGTGGATTGCCCAAGGTCACATAGTTAGTAGGTATCTGAAGCTGGATTTGAACCCGAGTCTTCCTGACTGCAGGCTGGGTGCTCTATTCTATGTGCCATCTAGCTATCTTGGTAATTGCTTGTTTCTCTTCACCTTTATTCGGTTCTCTTGGTTCCTAAATTTGTATTTCAACATTTCTACTCAGCTCTGCTTTTCCTTTCATCAGGAATATTTTGAAGTCCTCTATTTATTTGAAGATATGCCTTATATTTTCTTCTACTTTTTCAGTCTTATGACTTTGTTTTAATATTTCTCTTTTTTTTTTTTTCATGAAATCATTAACTTCCATTTAGTCCGTTCTACTTTTAAAAGTCTTTTGCTCAGGTGATATTTTGTGATTTTTGCATTAAACTGTTAATCCTCTTTCCAAGTCTTTCCTCCATATCTATCATTCCTTTTCCAGTTCTTTCTTCTAAAGCTCTCTTTTGATTTATAATATGAGTTTTAATTCTTGTTTCATTTCTTCTAGGAATTCTAGTTAAACTCGAATCCGTGATTTTTCTTTGAGGCTTTTCTTAGTAAATGCTTTGGAATCATTCTCCTTTTCTGGATTTGTGTTTTGCATGTCCCTGGTACTTTAATAAGTCTCTATGATAGGGTCTCTTTTTCTTCCAATGTTACTTTCCAAATTCAAATTTTGCACTCGAGTCAGGTTCTTTTATGTATTTCTGGAGGTACTTGAGCCTTGTTTTGTATTATCTTGAATGGTGTTTCTGCTTTTTCCAAGTACTGAATGTTGTAATCTTCAAGGGTCTCAAGGACAGCTCATGCTGGGAACATGGAAGCTATCAGTGCACCCAAAGTGGTCTGTTTCAGTCTGATTGCTGCCTTCCTGTCTAACTTTTACAGGCTCTTCACCTGGGTTGGGGTCTGTCACATACAACTGTGAGCTTGCCCCTAGTGAGAATTCTATTCTGCTACTACTAATTAGCAGTCTAGAAGTCTTTAGCAATTCAGAAAGAAAAGACTGCAGGCCCCTGAGCTCCCTGACCTGTTTATGTTGCTAGAGGTATCAGACTGGGGTGGAGGCTCTTCATGAGACCCTTCTCTATTTTCAGGGTCAGAGCCAAACAGCTGGTTTTTATTTCTGTTCCTTCTCCTTGACAACATAGACACACGACTACTTTTTGCCCTGGTCAACCATCTTTAGACAGTAATCTCCTCAGTCTACCTTAAATCTGGGACCCAACTCTAGGTTATGAGCAACAGGCCATCAGGGACCTTTCCTCCTGGTCCCTATACAAAGTCAGGTCCCTCTGTACGACATAGTGAACTTTTTCTTGCCTGAGTCCACACCCTCAGGACCCAGTTCATGCCTCATTTTGGAAGAGTCCCTCTGTTAGATCTCATCCCCAGTCTTTAAAAACCCTTTCCTGTCTTTCTATGCCAGAAAGATAGAAAAATAACATGTGATTTTTCTTGAATTTTCTCATCAGAACTCAATCTGATTCATCTTCTGGGCCTTTGTGGAGTAGTTGTGTTGGAAAGTTGGGCTGGAGCGCACTCACCTAATGTGCCGTATTGACTGGTCTCTTGAATGACTCTTGTTTTTATAAATTTAAGTCAATTCCTTATATTTCTTGAAAATGAGACTTTAAACAGTTAAACTTGTTGCAGAGATTTTTCCCCCTACTTATTTTGTCCATCTTCAAATGTTATTTCATTGATTTTGTTGGTGCAAAATTTAATATGATCAAAATTATCCATTTTTTCTTGGGTGACTCTCTCTATCCCTTGTCTGCTCATGAACTTTCCCCCTATTCAGGGCAGAGAGAGGATACACATTTATATAGCACCTATTATGTGCCGGACACTGCACTAAGTACTTTACAAATATTATCTCATTTGATTCTAACAAAATCTTTGAGATAGGTGCTATTGTTACCCCACTTTATAGATGAAGGAAATGAGGCAGACAAAGGTAAATGATCAGTTAGTTACAGCTCCTAAGTGGAACTCAGGTCTTCCTGATAGCAGGCCCAGCATTCTATCCACTATACCAACCTAACTCTCTCTATCCATAGTTGCAAAAGCTATTTTCTTCCTTGCTCCTCTAAATTTGTTTAGGATGAAAGCTTACCACTCATGCTCAGGGATGATGAGTAGAAAGACATATTTTGGTTTGGCCCAAAGACAAAGAAGTGACTTAATAGAACACAACCAAGGAAGAGAAAATGGTAATCCAGTTTGGTAGAACAGAGTTTGTACAAATGGGCGTGGTGTGAAATCAAGCTGGTTGGAGTCAGATTCTGAGGAGGATTTTGAAGTCAACTGTAAAATGTTGGCATTTTATCATCAAGACAAGAAGGAAGCACAGTTCATTAGAGATGTCAACTTGTCAGCTGTGTGAAGGAAGGACTGGAGGCACTAGAAGCAGGGAAACCAGTTAGGAAGCAGTTGTCCTGGACCAGGCAAGAAGTGATGGGGATATAAAGTAGGCAATGAAGATGAAAAGTAAAATCCAGATTCAGGAAATATTCATCATTCAAGTGAGATGACTCCAATGTTGCCAATGATTTCTTTTGTTTGTTTATTTCTTTTAAATAATAGCTTTTTATTTTTTAAATGTATGCAAAGATAGTTTTCAACATTCACCTTTGTAAAACCTAGTGTTCCAGATTTTTTTTTCTCTCCTTTCACCTCATTCCCTTCTTTAGATAGCAAGCAAATCTAATATAGGTTAAATGTGCAATTCTTTGAAATATATTTCCATATTTATCATGTTGTGCAAGAAAAATCAGATTAAAGGGGAAAAAACATGAGAAAGGAAAAAAAAGCAAGCAAAGAAACAAACAAAAAGATGAAAATATTATACTTTGATCCATATTCAGTCTCCATAGTTCTCTCTCTGGATACAGATGTCATTTTCCATCACAAGTCTTTTGGAATTGTCTTGAACACCTCTCAAAGATTTCTTTTTGTTTGTTTGTTTGTTTTTGTTGAGGCAATTGGGGTTAAGTGACTTGCCCGGGGTCACACAGCTAGGAAATATTAATGTCTGAGGTCAGATTTGAACTCAGGTCCATCTGATTTCAGGGCCCATGCTCTATCCTCTGCACCATCTAGCTGCCCCTGCAATGATTTTATTTTTACTTAAAAAAAAAAAAAAAACAAAAAAAACTTAGGTTTATTTTTTTCTTTAGCATTCATTGACAAGCATATTTTTTCTTTCTTTTCTTTTTTTAAATTTCTAATATGCTAAGTGAAATGAGCAACAACAATATTATACGATAATTAATTCTGATGGACGTGGCTGTCTTCAACAATGAGATGATTGAAGCCAGTTTCAATGATCTTGTGATGAAGAAAGCCATCTACTCCCAGAGAGAGGACTGTGGGAACTGAGTGTGGCTCATAACATGACATTCTCACTCTTTTTGTTGTTATTGGTTTGCATTTTGTTTTCTTATTCATTTTCTATTTGATCTGATCTTTCTTGTGCAGCAAGATAATTGTACAACTACGTTTACATATATTGGATTTAAAATATATTTTAACATGTACAATATGTATTAGATTACTTGCTATTTAGGGGAGGGAGTGGAATGAAGGAAGGGGAAATTTGGAACACAAGGTTATGAAAGGGTCAATGTTGAAAAATTATCCATGCATATGTTTTGAAAATAAAAAGCTTTAGCTTTTTATTTTCAAAACATATGCATGGATAATTTTTTAAAAATTTTTTTAATAATAATTTAAAAAACAAAAAGGAGAAAAAAATGTCTAATAATAGTTCTTTATTTTCAAAATCCAGGCAAAGATAGTTTTCAGCATTCACCCTTGCAAAACCTTGCAATCCAGATTTTTTCCCTCCCCTCCTCCCACCTTCCTTCCCTAGGCAGCAAGTAACCCAATATAAGTTAAACACATGCCATTCTTCTAAACATATTTCCATAATTATCATGCGGCACAGAAAAAAAAAATCAGATCCAAAGAGAAAAAGAATGAGAAATTTTTTTCTTAAAATGCAAGAAAACAACAACAAAAAAGGTGAAAATGCTGTGTTGTGATCCACATTTAGTCCCCAGCGCTCTCTTTCTGGATGCAGACAGCTCTCTCCTCCACAAGTTTATTACAATTGATCTGAATCACTTCTAATCATTTCTTAAAGTCAGATCCAGTGGCCTAATCTCACTCTCATCCTTCTTGACTTCTCTGAAGCATTCGTTTCCTTTACAATCAATCCAATGTTTATCTTATGCATTTAAAAACTTTCATTCTGAGAAGCGATCCATAGGTTTCATCAAAATGCCAAAGGGATCCATGACCCAAGAAAGGTTTAGGAATTCCTCACTTAGGGCAGCTAGTGGCACAGTGGTCAGAGCATCAGCCCTGAAGGCAGGAGGATCTGAATTCAAAGTTGTCCTCAGATACTTTCTATCTGGGCAAGTCACCTAACCCCAATTGCCTCAAAAGAAAAAAAATTCCTCACTTGTTCTCATCAGCTCCCACCATTCCAATGATTATTCTAGGTAGATGATTCCCAGATCTGCATAACCAAGTCTAGTGTTTCGCTAGTCTCTCATCATTAACTATATATATTATATAGAAAATTAACATTAACTGTCTATTACATAGGTTTATACCTCATTCATCATGTCCAAAACCCCCAGAAACTTATCTTTCCCTCCAACCCTCCCCTTCTTCTGAATTTCCCTAGCACCATGGAGGACACAGACATCCTTCAGTCCCTGAGTTTCATAACCTCACTGCCGTCCACGGCTCCACACTCCCACTGACCACATAACCGATCCCTGGCCAAAGTCTTCGTGTTTCTCTCTCCACAATGTGGTTCATACGAGTCCCCTAATCTCCACTTGTACAGTCAC
This sequence comes from Antechinus flavipes, assembly GCF_016432865.1. Classification (NCBI taxonomy): domain Eukaryota; kingdom Metazoa; phylum Chordata; class Mammalia; order Dasyuromorphia; family Dasyuridae; genus Antechinus; species Antechinus flavipes. Next base: position 16,582,235 of record NC_067401.1, read on the forward strand.
CACCCAAGTTCATGCCCTTATTACTTTTCTATTGTAATGCTGCAATAATCCAACTCGGTAAACATTTATTAGGCTCACATGGTTCAGGCACGAGCGAAAGACTGAGATTGTAAACTGAAAAAAAATTGAGAGCTTGCCCTCAAGAAGTTCAAAATTGAACAGGGGAGAAAGAACACACAGGAGGAAGCTGGGAAGATGGGGAGGATAACCAGGCCAACCAAAGGAGTAACCACCCAAGTGAGGGGCCATGATGTTCCACATAGTTAATACCAAGAAATGAAGCAGAGTTGCTGATGGAAAATGGAGCGTTTAAGGCTCCTCCCTCTATCCATCCAATCAGAGTAGAGACAACTGAAAAAATGGAACCCGTATTGAGTATCAAAAGCTGATTTCAGAGGATCAGCTTATCCTGGGGAAGATTTAAGTACTTGGAGGATAGAGTTGAAGCTGAGCAGAACCCCAAAGGAAACAACCCTTTAATTGGGCTGCCTACCTCAAGCTCTCCCCCCTGCAGCCACCCTCCACTCCACTTTTTCCTAAAGCAGAGATCTAAGTTACCTCCCCCATCACTGTCAGCTCAGCCCAATGGCTCCTTGTTTTCAATAGGATCAAATTATAAACTCCTTTGGCATTAAACACAACCTGGCCCCTTTCCTATGTTTCCAGTTTTCTTATATTCTGCTGCCCATTACCCACATCTCCACAATGCAGCCATAATGGCTTCCTTGCTGTTCCACAGCCTCACATATTACAAATAAGGAAACAGAGGCCACGGAGATTAAATTAATTTCTCGATGCCAGACGACTTGGATCAGAGGCAGGTTTGGAACTCAGGTCCTGGGACTGCAGCATCATCACTCTTCCCACTGCCTCTGACAGTGACGCCCAAGCAGACAGACATCAATCTCCTGAAGATGGAGGCAACGACCCTGACCTCCGTTCTACCCTCGCTTGGAGGGAAGATGCGGGAGGGAGGACGCAGCACTTCTGATCTCTGTCCATGGAAGCATTAGAAAAAATCATACCATGACCCCCATTGGCTAGTCCCGTTCTTTGTCCAAGCACCTGTGTGTGCACACCTGGTTCAGCCCAGCAGCTTGGGACTGGGAGTCCCTTGTTGCCCAGCCCAGGGTGGGGCCAGTTCCACCTCCAGAGATGAACACAATCCCCAGGGCCTTGTGTTGTTCCTAGGGAAACTGGGGAGCACCGTAACAAGGGGAGCCAGGGCCCAGAAGGGAGAATCCCCAGGCTTCTATTCCAGGAGAGCAGCGCCCCTCGGAAAAGTAAGTTACAACTGGAAGAGATAGACTTAGGAGCAATTCCTACCCCACCGCCACCCCCCCAATCTGGAGTTTCCAGGTTCTGTTGTCAGAGAACAGCATCTCTGGGAGGAACTGGAGAATAATCTCTGAGGGCATGGATCCTTGGGGTTCAGTGCCTGGGCCAAAGGGATGGATCAAAGGACCATAATTCAGAGGAAATTACAAGTTACTAGAGGAGACATTGCTTAGTAAACCTCCTCATTTTTCAGAGAAGGAAACTGAGGCCCAGAGACTTGCCTAAAATCATCCCTTTGTTAATAGCAAAGCCAGGATTCCAAATCGGCTCCTCTGACGTCAAACCCAGCAGACTTTTGACCTCATCCCCGCTGTGTCTCAGCATTAGTGATGGCTGCTTGGTGCTGGGGCTGCTGACAACGGGGGCTCAGGGCTGGAGCTGAGAGCCCAGCTCTGGGGAAGTTGAGGGACTCTGCATGGGATGAATGCCCAGTGTTAGGATTGGGAAGGAGGCTCGGGGACTGGGGTGAGGAGGATGGAGTCAAGAACTGTCCGGCTAGCACCACCCTGCCCACAACCCTTGGGAATCACTCAACCATCAAGATCGGCCCTTCCTCAGCTACTCCCAGCAAAAGAATACTGGGAAATGAGTGTGGCTCACAGCATAACATTTCCACTCTTTCTGTTATTGTTTGCTTGTATTTTTGTTTTTCTTCTCGGGTTATTTTTACCTTCTTTCTAAATCCATTTTATCTTGTGCAGCAAAATAACCGTATAAATATATATACATATATTGTATTTAACATATACGTCAACATATTTAACATGTATTGGTCAACCTGCCATCTGGGGGAAGGAGGGGAAAAGTTAGAACAAAAGGTCTTGCAATTGTCAATGCTGAAAAATTACCCATGCATATGTTTTGTCAATAAAAAGCTATAATTAAAAAAAAAAAATAACCTCTTCCTGGCTAGGGGAAAGACCTTGATCATGAGATTTACCTACCTTCATTGGTGCAGTGGGTCATATGATAAACCTGCACTTAGGAAAACCACAAGTGGGAATCCTGACTCAGGCACTCGCTAGCTTTTGACCCTGGTTAAGTCAGTTTGCATGTTTCTGCCTCAGTTTCCACATTTGCAGAATGAGGATAATAATAGCACTTAGCTATTACTGTAAAGACCAAGTGAGATAACATATGGAAAGCACTTCATAAACTTTAAAGAACGATATAACTGCTAGCTGTTGTTATTGTCATTGTAGCCGTTGTGTCTCGGGACCCCCACATCACTCTGCTACCCTGACCTCCTCTTCTTTGGCTTATTATATCAAACCTGTTTCTCTGTAAGCACAAGTCACCCCCCTCACCGACTTTTCTCTCCCAGAGGATAGAAACTACACCTGGAACATTCAATCCATCCAGCATGGGCTCAGGATTACCCCAGAAGGGAAGTCCAAAAGTTGAATCTGGCTTTGTTTGTCATTCTCCTTGGAAAGGAGGACCTGGGGGACTTTTGACAAGTTCAGACCAAAGGTCCAATGGAATAGGAATGAAGAAAAACTTGGGAAGGGGAGAGGAAAAAGGGGAGGTGAGGGGCTGACTGAGCACAAAATTACTCTCTTGGACTTGATTTTTTTTCCCTCATCCATACAGTGGGATCAACAAGATCAGCTCCTCTCAGAGTATGTAGCATCAATAACTCCTTTAATGTGAATCTTGGGCTTGGCAGGTGGGCTCCAAAGGACACTAAGGGCGAAGCCACTTTCCTGATCCAGGTCACAGTTGTACGCTAGCAATTATCAGCTCTTCTTTACTAAAGGTGTTCTGTCTGGCGTGGAGATAGGGATACGTAGGAGAAGGAGAAGGAGCAACAGTGTGGTTGAGGAGATTAAGAGAGACAGTAACCATGTAAAAAATAACCCAACAAGGCAGTAGAACTGTTCAGTTATTAAATCTTAGATGGGGCCAAGATGTAGGATCCTCCCTCCCTTCCTTCCCCCAGCAAGCAATCTGATATTTTATACATATTTATTATTTTAACCTTATTTCCATATTTGTAATGTTGTATAAGGAAAAAAATAGAGCAAAAGGGAAAAATACAGGAGAAAGAAAAAGCACACAAATAAACAAACAAAAAAGATGGAAACTATTTTGCTTTGATCCACATTCGATCTTCATAGTGATCTCTCTGGATGAGGATGGCGTTTTCCATCCCAAGTCTATTGGAATTGCTTTGGATCACCATAATACTGCCCTTCTTGCCATTCCTTAGACACCCCTCAAACAGCTGGTCCTCCATTCATTTTCCTCATCTCCATCTCCTGACTTTCTTCAGCCCAAGTCCCACCTTCTACATGGAGCCTTCCCAAGTCTCTTCTCTCTGTGAGGACTTTCTATTTACACCATAAATCTCTTGTACATATCCATGAGATTGGACTATTGGATTGTAAACTCCTTGAGAGCAGGGATTGTTATTGCCTTTCTCCAGCACCTAGCAAACCTGTTAGCACCTATACAATAGGTGCTTAATAAATGCTCTGACTGATGGACTCATTTCTGAAGGAGCAATTACTCTCTGTCATCTCCACTCTGCCATGCCACCTTCCTTACTTTATCTCCCACCTCCAAACCCTTTCTTGCACAGGGAGGGTATCCCTCCTTTACTCCCAATTCTTGGAATCCCTAGTTTCCAATCTTAGCTCATTCACCACCATCTTCAAGAGTTTTTTTTTTCTTAATCCTCCAGCTTTTCCTCCCTAAAGCATCTTGCATCTATCCCCAATGCCTGATAATAATAATAGTAATAACAAAAACAATAGGTAATATCTAAAAATAGCAATATTTACATATGCAAATATCATCTCATTTGATTCTCACAACCACCTTGGGAGGGAGGTGCTATAATTATCCTTATTTTGTAGAGGAGGAAACTGAGGCAAACAGGGTTAAATAACTCACACAGCTAATAAGTGTCTGAGGATGGATTTGAATTCAGGAAGATGAGGCTTCCTAAATCTCGGCTCAGGGTTCTATCCACTATAGCGCCCCCTAGTCGCCCTTCTTCATCTTTATCCCAGGGACTAATAATATGTCAATTATTATATCCTACAGGCAAGTCCCCCATGGCATCATCAGAGTCCCCAGAGACCACCAGCAATAAAGGACGACTTTCCCCAAAGGTAATGCTTCCCTATTCTTTATGTTGGCCCTAAAGAGTTGGGGTTTGAGAAGGAGGACCTGGAAATTGAGACTTTCTTCTGAATCTCAAGATTCAATGGTCGTTTTATTTTTGTTAATATGATTTTGTTAGCGGTGGCCTTAAATCCCCTCCCTCCTTCCAGTTCAGATTCAAGTATGGGGAGTCGTTCCAGGGATGGGGAGCTCAGTTCCCGTTGGAGGTTCGCGGGCAGGAGGGTTCAGGGGCGAGGATGGTGGTCCGGGCTGGTGATGGGAATCGAGGATGAGGGTTAATTGATGTCATCGGTGGGGTCCCAGGGCATGAGATGAGATTTCAGCGTCAGGCCGGGGATTTCAGTGAGAGGGATGCAGAGTTCCCAGGAGAAATGGAATCTGTTTCACAAAATGGGAGGGCAGTATCAGGGAGGGGGACTCAGTGTCAGGAAAGGGAGAGGGGACAATAAATCTCCAAGAGTTCAGGGATCATTCCTCCTCCGGGTCAGGGAAGGCCCAGTTGCTTTACAACACCCTACCTGGCTGACAAGGCCCCTCCCTGTTCTGTTGTCCATTTTTTCCCAGAGACCCCTCTGGTCTCTGGTCCTCTTAGGGACACTGTTATTTTCCACTCATCTTTTCAACTTCTCATCCCATTCCTAAAGCACAAATGACAAGGGTCGTTAATTGTCACGCATTTATTAAGTGCCTACTGTGTACCAGAAATTATGCTGGCTGTTGGGGACATGTACCCGACTTCCCACAGGAAGCTAAATGAGGACACTTAGGAAGCCAGTCTGACTCTCAGCTCAGTCCCTCAGAGCGAGGATTAGGCTGGGCTGGTCCCTTTGCTTCTGTTTACCCCCCAGGCTGGGCCCTGTAGACCAGGTAAGATGGCCAACCCAGCCCTGGGAACCACCCAGAGAGCGCCCGGGCTGGGAATCCGAGCATCGCCACCCACCCCCACTCCTATTAGGCAACTCAATCTCCTGGGCGAGGCTCTGGCCACAGGAAACCCGAGCCAGCTGTGGGAGAAGTAGGGGCGGGCTGGCTAATCCCTACAGGTGGTTAGATAACCAAAGCTGACTCAGGAGAACGGCTGGGGGGCTGGGGAGCCTGACAGGGGGCTCAGGGGAAGGGAGGGCTTTAGCTACACACAGTCCCCAGTGCTGCCCTGGAGCTGAGGAAGGCTGGGGACGGCGGGAGGTGGACTTGCCCAAGGTCACAGGGATAGGAAGTGGTAGTGCTGACTCCAGGCCCTGCACCATAACCAGTGGGCCCCCCACCGCTGTTCCCTTAGTTTGCTGCCCCCCTCGCACACACATGTACACACACTCAAGGCCAGACACATACACAGCGGCTCACGCGATCACATACAGAAGCTCACAACTCACAAGTACAGGTTCATGTGACATGGACACACACTTGAGCTCATACATGTCCCCACATGTTCACAGGACACACACTCGAGCTCATACACGTCCCCACGTGCTCACAGGACACACACTCGAGCTCATACATGTCCCCACATGTTCACAGGACACACACTCGAGCTCATACATGTCCCCATGTGTTCACAGGACACACACTCGAGCTCATACATGTCCCCACGTGTTCACAGGACACACTTTCGAACTCATACATGTCCCCACGTGCTCACAGGACATATACTCGAGCTCATACATGTCCCCACGTGCTCACAGGACATATACTCGAGCTCATACACGTCCCCACGTGCTCACAGGACACACACTCGAGCTCATGCATGTCCCCACGTGTTCACCGGACACGGAGGGCAGGCCCACAGAGAGACACATGTAAGTTTACCCAGACACACAAATGCACACAAGTTTACACAGACACACGCAGGTACAGGTGGATTTACCTGGAAGCCCAGATACACAAGGTCACCCAGCCGCCCACGCTCACACGGACACAAACATACAAGTTCACACAGGCCCCCGGCCCCCCCACCCCTTATTCTTCCATGGCCCTGTCAGTACCCAAGTGAGGGGAGCACGGGGGCACGAGAAGCCGGTCAGGATGGCACTGCCCAAGAGCTTCCCATTCTGCCTCCAGGAGGCCTGGGTGAGCCCCCGGTGCTGGGCTAAGAGGCCCCAAAGGTAAGGGCCCCCCTCCTGACCCCTTCCTCTTTCCCATTTGCCAGCACTTCCCCCCCACCCCCACTCTGTTCCCTAAGGAGGCACCTTAGTTCTGGCACCTGCGAGTTATTACAAATTGTCCCTTTTCGTGCCAGGGGCCAGGCGGGCTCAGCTTTCAGCACGTCCCCCTCTCCCTCCTCCCTCCCCACGTTCCGCTTCTCACCAAGGACATCTCGGACTCTCTGCTATCTGGCTGGCTCTCAGGGACACCGCTGGAGGCTCCTGGAATTCTGAGGTCACCTCCAGCATCTCATTTTATCGATGGAGAAACCGAGACGTGGGCGGCTCAGAGGGTCACAGGGGGGGATTCGGACAGCGATCCTCTGATTTCAGATCTCCCCTTCCCACAGACCAAGTGCTTCCCTGGTCAGTCAAGCATCCATCGAGTACCTACTATGCGCCTTGTGTTAAATACTAGGGAAGCCTGGGAGGGCAAATGCCGCCCTTGCCTCCAGGAGTCAGGTTCTGTTGGGAGGAGACAAATTTCACGGTACATTCAGAGACACACAAAGCAGACGGAGGTAATCTCTCCCGGGGAGGCGCTCAGTAGCCGGAGGCCCAAAGAAAAGGGAGGTTTGCACTGACAGACACTGGGAAGGAAGGAGCCGAGGGTCAGAGGGGAGGAGGAACCCTCCCGTGGGAGGTGGATTAAGGAGGCCATCGAGGAAAACACTGGAAAGGCAGAGAAAGGAGAGTTGTGGAGAACTTGAAACACCCAAATAAAGGCCTTCCTGCGTGATTCCGGAGGAAATAGGGAGCCACTGGAGGTTGTTAAGGAGGGGAGTGCCGCTGGCTGTCTGCACTTAGGAAAATCACCCTGGCAGTTGTCTAGGGGATGAGTGGGAGGGCAGAGGCCTGGGGCAGGGAGACAGTTATAGGGCTCTCTCAAACAAGTGAGCAAGAGGGGCGGAAGGTCTGAATCAGGGGCCCGGCTGGGAGGGCAGAGGAAGGGCCTCGGCGACCCATGTCAGGAGGGTAGAAAGGACAGAGTCTGGCAAAGGAGCCAGAAGGAACAATCAAGAACAGCGCGCTCCGAGTTTGGGAGCCGGAGTTACTGGGGACCTGGGGGCTCCTGCACAGGAAGGGGGAAGTCGGGAAGAGCCAGGGGAGGGGAGGACAGAGGAAGGCGTTGAGTTCTGCTGGGCTCTGGGGAGTGTGGGACACACCCTGGACAACCAGAATACAGTCGGGAGCATGGAGACTGCAGCTGCACTCGGGAGAGCTGATGAGATTAAGTGAGAGAGGAGCCCAGGAGGGGTCTCAGAGGCACCCGCTGTGAGAGACTCTGCAACAGCTGAGGAGGGGCTGTGGGATGGGGGGCGGAGGACCCTGATGGGTGGCTGACAAATCAGAGAGGAATTGGGGGGGGCGTCTTCCGGGGAGTCAGGCCTGCCCTCCTAGAGCGGGGGGTTCCGGCTCCCTCT